>NC_138905.1:126858162-127281389 GCF_965231255.1 Vanellus vanellus | reverse complement strand
CCCCAGTCGAATCCTCCAGGTTTGGTGTCTGAGACGGAAATGTGCACAGGAGCATGTGCACCTCCTGCACCCACGGGGCCAGGCTGGAGCTCCTCTCGAGTGAAATACCTGGATGGGTATGGGTAGGCACTGGGTCCTCAGCACCACCTCTTCTCTGAGCATGAGCTCGGAGCACGAGCTATTCACCTGCTCTGCCCAGGCTTCCATAGACAGTTTTGATCACCTTGATTAAAAAAAAAAACCCAAAAGGAGTAACAAAACCAACGGTAGCATCATCTGAGCCACTACACTTTAACATCCTAAGGAAAGATTAAATTTACATGTGAGGAGACATTACAAAGACCAACTTTACTTTGAAAGCAGAAGAATAAGGGAAAAGGGTGTGCTTTAGGCTATTATTGTTGGCACAGGTACCATAGAAAAGATTAAAGTGAAAGGTTAGAAATCTGTAATAAATAGTGATAATCTCTGTAATTTATCGGTGCTGCAAAGCTTTGGTAAAAGTGCAGCACACGGATGTGCTGGAACAATACAGGTACGTGAAGCAGACCTTAACGGGTCAGGTACCTCTTGCCTTCTCGTTTAGCTGCCCGTTTGTAAAACACTGGCCTTCATTTAGACATTCTTCCTAAAAATATCAGGTCTATACCAGTATGATAGCGTTGGACAAGGGAGGGACTTGAGGACGAACTTCTTTCCTTTGAGGGTGGCAGAGCTCTGGCACAGACTGCCCAGAGAGGTTGTGGAGTCTCCCACTCTGGAGACATTCAAAACCCGCCTGGATGCCGTCCTGTGCAACCTGCTGTAGGTGACCCTGCTCTGGCAGGGGGGCTGGACTAGATGATCTCCAGAGGCCCCTTCCAACCCTGACCATTCTGTGTGATTCTGTGTGATTCTGTGTGATTCTGTGTGACAAGAAGCCGCTGCCAGCAGAAGTCTTGATGCAGCTGCAGCTTCTCCACCAGCTGTCCCAGTATCGTCCAAACAATAGGGCTCACAGCCTCCCTCTTGGGTAGGCCTTTCTGGCCATTTAAAACTTCATTGCCACCATACAGAAGTGTGCTGGTGGTGACAAATCCCCCCCGGCTGGTCGGCCTCTCAGTGTCAGAAGCGAAGTTGTCAGTAGTGGGTGCAACCAGTTAACCGCTGCTGTGGTGTCCAAATTGGTACAGGCACGCATCCCATTTGACTCACCGTAATCAACGAGCTTTTAACCTGCTTTTGTGTTCCTCCTGATTGTGTAGGCGTGATTCCATCCTTTCCAACGGCTTAACCATGGGTGTTTCCCGGCTGATTTTTACTATGTCTTGGCTGTCGACCGCATGGGGTTTTGCAAAGCTCGCTATGAGCATTGTGCGTGAGCTCGCCTGGGATGCCGGTGTTCCTCCGGCATCCAGCTCTTGGAGCGTTCTAGCTGCCCTGAGAAAGGCAAGAGATTCAAGAGTTTACATAGTCTGCAAGTTACAGCTCAAATTCAGATGCAAGCGCGAGCGTAACTAGCAGCGTGAATGCATCCTTCATGGGCTGTTTGAAATCAGCCTTGTAAACGCGCCGGTACTGAGGTGGGCATTCATTGCGGTGCACGCTGGCTCGGGAGTTTCTCTGGGCAATGTAACCCTTATTCCGCATCTTTGTCAGAATGGCGGCTATGTAAAACCATCCAAAAGATTGGGGCTTGCAAAACAAGTTCAAGGCATCTTTAAAAACCTCTTTTGAATTTGCAACACAAATTAGATTTTCGTAAAGTAGTTTTCTTAAGGGACCTTCTAATAGGAGAAAGCATTTGGAACTAGGAACGTATTAAACAAATGTCACATTTATTGAATTTGAAAGCGCAGTCCTGGTCATTTTTACCTCACAGTTCAGCTCTCAATTTTCATAGAAAAAATTCCAAATATTTAAGCTTGTGGTTATTTGGAGTTCCAGGCACTACTGGCACTACACAAGAAATACCCAGTGTGCGTTTCATTGAAGATTCACAGGTTTTGGCTGTTCAGAGGTAAATGAAATGCAGTCCCAGATTAAATAAAGAAATCTTTGAAAACTGAAATTAAGCAATAGAACAATATGAAAGTGTGTGAGAACGTCTTAGTTGAATAGGCAATAAGACCCAAAGCAAAGTTAAGTGCTCTTGGAGACTTAAAGATATATTCTTATTATGCCAAGGAGTTAATTTAAGCACATAATTTCATGATTATTTTTAATAGCAGTTCAGAACTATAATTTTATTATTCTGTACCAGAATAGCTTTAACTTAACTACAGTTACAGCGATAATGAAAATACAGCATTTGGAGGAGGGGAGAAATTCATTAAAGTACAATTTTTAATATATTTAACAATTGAATCCTTTTTCTCCAAATAGTAAAAGAATGATAAGAAAAAAAAAAACACCCAACAACCCACAACCCAATAACCCAGCTGCGTGTAATTAAGTCTTGGAAGCCCCAAATAAGATTCGATTAGTCATGATAAGAGGATGACAAACTAGGGGCCTAATCCAAACTACACAACGTTTTTAGCCCAGTGAAGAGCCTTACTGAATAAGAATGCTCTAACGCTTTCAAGTTACTCGTGCAAATATCTGCAGAAATAGAGACGGTCCTAAAACAATAATAATAATGAATAAAAAAGGGAATTCTTCTGGACAATTCTTACAACTCTTGAGGTTTATGAATTACTTTCTGACGATGTTTAGTGACAGCAACGTTTAGAAATATTACTTGTTGCTCAATGTTTGCTGTTACCAGACCCTCCTTCCAGCTGCTTGTCACTGCCAGCTCCTCCGGCCAATTTTTTCCCCTCTGGAAATCAGCCTGTTGCTTATGAACTTTTCTAGGACACTGGTCCCTGTCAGCATCCCACTCTGGGGGCGCTCCGGGTGCTTGCAGGCTGATGGGGCGCACTCCAGCGTGGGGACGTTTCTGAAGCTCTGACAAAGAGAACAGGAGCGGGAGACCGAAGTGGAAGCAAAGATTGGGATTGACCTGCGGAGATAACAGGCAGCAAGAGCAGCTCTGCTGGTGGGCATGGCTGTGGTGAGGAACTGGAGGCGCCGAGAGGAAAAAAGGCAAAAAAAAAGCTGGGGGAAGACGTGGTCAGAAAGAGGCAGGTGGGTGTGTGTCACACAGAGCGCTGTCTGGGGAAGGACAGACAAAATTCCTCCATCTTACCGTGCTGCTGCTAGCAGCACGTGGCTGCGAAAGGCCGCTGCCAGCACCCGTGCTTCAGTTCACGCAGAGGAGATGCTTCTCTCAGTGCCATTTTCAAAAGGCGTCTCCACTGCAGATAGCACGCCTGTCAAAGACGCTTTGCTCATTTTGCATTTTTAAGTGATGTATTCATGTTTTCTAATAGAAAGCTGGTTTTCCGAAGATGACAGGCGGGAAAGAAACACTAGAGGCCAGCCGACAAGAAGGCATCACCGGCTAAAAATGTCAGAAGGATGTGGACCAATGGAAATTCTTCTTCTGTAAGTTTAAGTAACAGAGATAATGATCAAATAGTTTCTTGCGTGAAATAATAATCTTAACTTACATCCTAATAATTTTCTTTCTCAGGTCACACCTAAGCCTTAACGGCACGCTCCTTGACAAAAGAATATACCGCCCTGGCTGTAGAAATACCGTATTTCAGGGAAATGAAAGCTTCAGGGCAGCACTCTCCATCTGTGTGTTCCATCCCCGAGCACTTACATGCTCCCTACAAGAGCAATCTGCAGAAGTCTCCTTGGGTCTTCCCAGTTAATGGTGGCCTCATGCCCTCCCTTCCAGCAATGGCATAAAGGAGATGGCTAGACTAACTTTCCTTCAATTTCTCCACCACCAAAACTATGGAAAATTTCAACATGAAGTCCGGGTCAGGCACATACATAGCATATACATAGTATACATACATAGCAAGTCTTCAAGAACACCAGTTGCCTTTTCCCCCTTCCCTCTGGCGGGGTGCGTGTGTCCTACTCACAGAGCGTCTTAGGCAGACGGCAAACCAGAAATCTTGCGGGAGAGACAATATTGCATTCTTAGATACTGAACGACGCAGAAATATTTTTAAGAATAGTGTGGAGTCCATCAGCTGATATATGGTTTAATGTTTAGTAGATATAGTGAAGAACAAAACCTCTGTATTTTTAATTTTTTTTTAAAGCTGTTAACATCTCTTAACATTCTGTTAATATCGCTTCAGCTTTTGATGGGTGTGATTGGAAACAGCTGTGTCTAAACTGCTTCAACATCAAATGAATGGTCTTGAAGATGAAAGATTTCTTTGTGTACAAATAAAAGAACAACAGTTTAGCCAGATTTGGATTTTGCAATGTTTTTCTTGAGTCATTACTACCTGGTCCCTATAAAGACTGCTAATTATATAGTGTGATTAAGACGTAATTCCAACACAGTCTTAGAAGGCAAATAGGCATGAAGTTTGAGACCTCACCAGTACGAGGTACTGAGCGAAGCAGACCTACTACCAAAGCATCAGTTCCTCCAATTCTCACCGCTGCCAGTGGACTCATCACACTTCACCAGGACACGGAGTTTTAAAAGGAATTTAGACATAACAGGGTGTGAAAATGCCGTAAACCCTTCTGAGTAGTGAACAGTATAAATGATATAGCTCTTAAAAACACACACAGGGGATTTAGAGGTAGTTTATTTATATTTTAAAGAGAGAAAATAGTCCAAGGATGCAGCAAATGGTTATCATTTTCCTAGACAACATTTGGGTACTTTTACATGTGCGCAATTATTGGATTTTAATATCTAACTTAAGTGATTTCCTTTCTACTGCTAATTCAGATATTTTAGGTATTTTTGGAACATGTATTTTTTTCTGTGTTGTTAAGCATCCACGCTGCTAGGTACACGTCGTAAATCTGAGCGAAGGGTTACTCCTTCACCTGGGGGGGGGTATCAGATGTAGAGAGTGGTGATAGTAGGATGGCCAGTGGTGGCGTAACTATGTTGCTTTAAGAACCACCCCTTTCTGGGCCCGCAAGGAGCCTGGCCAGCAATTTCAACTGAAATTGAGTACAGAATGCATTTCGCATGCAAGAAAGCATTTCTGATATACTAAGTAAACGTCAAAAATGCTAGATGTCAAAAGCCAGCTGTCAAAAGCTGGACAAGTTAATGTCTTATTCACGAGTACATTTTAAGTGAACCTCTACTTAGTTTATCAACAGTCGTGTAAGATTAGCTTGTGTATATATGATTATCTGGACTTACAGTGGTTTACCATTGTGATATTAATTCAATTTCCTTCAGCTACCCTAATGTCAACAGCACGTCTTAAAATCTTCCCCAGGGACAAAGATTGGACATAGTTTGCGTATTATACAAATATTTCCTGGAAGAAAAAGGAAAAAGTTGCACAAAGTTCATTTGATATATTATTATTATCTTTGGGTATATAAAATACTGTTTAAACAGCGGGTTCTCTCCTCTTCTACTTCAATCCCCACAAACTCGCATAGGAACAGTAGCTGCATAAATGAATCCTGTGCTTCCTGGAAATCAATAAACACGCGTATGCAAATATATGGATGAAATGGAAATTTCAGGAGGTCAGGTACACGTTGGATCATTCATATACATACACACATATGTCTATATATATGTGTATCTTTGTCTATATACATATATATACATGTATATATGTATCAGTGCATATATGTAGATATGTCTGCAAGACGCACCTTTTTTATGTCAAACACGTATGCCTAGACTTACATTTCTGCATCAGAATTTGACCACTGAACACCTACATTGAGAAATACATGAGTAATTGGGTTTTTTCTGTCTTTATATTTTTATAAATACACAGTCTAAAACTTTACAAATACACAATATAAACATGTCAAGGCACCAGAGTACTGTAACGCCAAAAGCGATATGCCAGAACACATAAAGTTTTCAGCGAATGTCGAATCAGAAAATTTGATACAGAGTGAGTATCTTTAACCGCTTTTGAGGGGCCAGGGGAAGGAAAATTTCTGGCTCCAGAGAGAGGCTGGGTGGGATGAGACAGTTACACCTTCGAAGAGCACAAACTCCATCTAGTGGTAACTTCGATGGTGAAATTTTAGAAAACCAGCCGCTCTTAAAGCACAATCTCAGTTGCACTGTGAAATCTAGAAGTAAAGGTTTAAATTGATACAGTTATCTTTGGGAGAGTAAGAAAAAAAAACAGAGAAAACTGTATTATAAATCTTTCTACGACTTCTTCCTACTCATCAGTTGATGAGAGCCTTTCAGTAATAAACCCCTGACCTTTTTATCTTAAAGATTGTGAACTTGTTAAAAAAACCCACTTTAAATTAATACACATGGACATGTAACTTGTTTTATTTGTTTAATCTTTTTTTATTGCCGAGGAAAACAAGTAAAAAAGACATCTGAACGGATTAATTTGTTCCTGCTTCTTCTTAAGTGAAGCGTATGGACAAGATAAATGTACAAGTCCTTGAAACTGCTTTGGTGTACATCAGTTTAGAATCCATTACATAAACTTCTGTAGCATTAGTCTTAACAGTAATTCCCACTTTAAAGTAATATTTTTCCCTAATTTTTTTTCACATTTTAAAAAAAGAAACTGTCCTTACAGTAACAATTTCTATGACTGATCTCCCCTTAAAAATAATTAAAGCTTATTTAAAGTCATGAGGGCACTATTTACTTTATTTCTCCTTTTCCACTTCTTTACCGTTCACAACAGTATCCAAGTAGAATAGAAATCACATGTGCATTCAGGGAAACAAGAAAATATGCAAATATATAATGCACATTGGCAGAAAAAAAAAAAAAAAAAGCTCATGTAAGGTTCAATGCAGAACTCAAGAGCCGCCCAAAGGAAAATAACAGAAACAAAAGGATTTTAATTAACTCTGTCAAAGGATGACCCAGGCATCCAGGTTTTTAGTATGATGCCTCCTGTAGCACAGAGGAAGCCCCGTGAAAGAATCTGGGCACCTGCCATGCTTATTGGGACAAAGCGTTCAGCTGAATCAACTTCTAGAAAAACCAACTCCAGACACTTCTGACTACATTATACAAAATTTAAGCAACTCTGAAATTAGGAGAAACTGGTAATCCAAAGGCAAAATATGGCCAAAGGCATATTAAAATATGTTCCTATGTCAGTGAAATTAAATAACATTTTCCTAGGTTTTCTACAAAAATCATCTGTCCCTTGTAAAGTATTCTGAAAAGTACTCAGTTTAGAAATAGTTCTTTATTTTATATTTATGCTAGAGCTTGTGTACATTCATAAAAACTAAGCACATTTTAGTATGCTTAGTTTAGGGGCAAACACGGACCCTGGATCAGATTCATCGTGGCAAAGGGTTATATTCCTAACTTGTTGGACTAAATTTTCAGAAATCAAATTTTATTTAGAGGGAATGCTGGTAATTAGAGTAGTGAGTTTGTTACTTCTGCTTCTTGGACTAATTAAAAACCCAAACATTCTGCTCATCCATACCAGTAATGGGATTCAGTACTCCTGCTGCTCAGTCTCCATCTGAAGAAAAGCTAGGATGCCTGAGAGAAACCCCAATATTTAGCCCATAACGATCTCTTTTGTCATACCAATGTACTCCATAGTAACTCTGGTTACATTATGTTCCAGTAAGGAAAGCTTCACTAGAGACTCATTAAGTTATGGATGTTCAAAGAATACAGGATTGGAGTCCAACTGAAACAGCAGGGAGGCTGTCCCCTTTTTATTGGGCCCGATTCTGTGAGGAGAGAGTCCCATCAGCTTACGCCGATTTCAGCGGGACTGACGGTGTTCAGCATCTCTCAGAAACGAAAGGTTTCCCCAAGGCCCAGTTTGGCAGGACGCTTCCTTATACACTTACACTACTCTTCGGTACTCTTTCCAGTGGAACTGCTGCCGTACATGAAATTAGGCACATACTTAAGTAACTTTCTCAGTACTGGCCTCCACGTTAACTTGAAAGTTTCATTGCAATTTTTCAAAGTCAAAACAGAAAGACGGGTATGTATTCCTAAGTAACTGAGTACCCTCTTTAAAACGTGAACTTCAATATTCTTACCTAGTTTGTTAAACCAAATAGCGTCTTACATCAAATATTATAATTTTGGAAGAGTATCATACAGAAAGTGGTACTCTGTAGACTGAAACAGCATAAAATTATTTAGCAAAACCCACGAAATGCCTGTATTCCACTTTTCACATAAAAAAATATATTTTGTTTCACAACACTAACAGTTAAGGCCACAGAACTCCAGCAAGATGCTGACAAGCATATCAATTGCAACTATTAAAATTACCAATAAATATCAGGAAAATAGTCTGCATGTTTAAAACCACAGCAATCAAATCAATCAAAAAAGCAACCACGAACATCCCTGGTGAGTCATAACTGTTTTCAAGTAAAAATCGCACAATGTGCTTTAAGACTGTCACATTCTTACATACTATAACAGTGTTACAGTAATATACAAGTAGAAGATTTCATCCTTCTGTCCTGGTTAGTCACAGTTTCCCTGGAATTGTCCAACGTGTGATTCTGGTTTTCATCTTTACTGTCTTCACCAGATAAATCTTCCTTTTCTTTTTCTTGTTCACTCTGTAAGGGCTTTCCAGAACTATCTTCGTTTCCGCTACATACATTCTTCTGGCCTGTCAGTGGCTTTCGCTTAAACAGGGAAAACTGAAGTAAAAAATAGATAAATAATATGGTCAAAACAGTTAGTTGTGAAATCCAAGGTTAAAAAAACCCCACCACAAAGCCTTTTGTATATACCAAGGTCAATTTAGCTTGCAAATTTCTCCTTGGTAAAATAAACCATTTTTCAAAAGAAAATAACCATTTTAAACATGTTAATGAAGAACATTATTCTGCAATATTTTAAATGTGTCAAAATAGGACAAATGAATCAGAGAAGCTAAAATGATTGCATTTTGTCACCTTACGCACTGTACAGCTTGTACACAACACTGCAAGTGGCGCAGAATTATCTGTGCTTCTTTCAAGCAAGAGCCTGAGGCAAGGCCCAAAAATACAGGCTCAGATCTGCAAAGCCCCAGAGCAGTAAATGCTTAATATGCTTCGTTATAAACATGTGTGTAGTCCCATTACAGTTAATGACAATGTGCTTTTATGTCGGTGAGACTACACACGTGCTTGAAGTTAACTGGTGCTTAAGGTCTTTGTTCAACAGGAAACACAGCAGCCAGTCTCTGCAGAAGCCTTTGGGTCCTAAACCTGTAAGAAAGTCCACGTAAGGCACTCCTCAACGTGCAGATATATATATATATATATGGAAATATATATATAAATACACTCTTTAAATCAGTGCATGTTGGAAATAGATACGAGGTCAACTAGCTCAGCTGCTGCTTTCAGAGAGAAATATGGTGGGAAATATTTTCAGATAACTTCTCATAGGAGTCAAGTCCTAAGTTTTCACCTCACCAAAATCTGATGTGATTAACGACCTGTCTTTTATGGGCATGCTATACACGAACAGGTGATAACGGGCTTTATCTCATTTCTACTGACAAAAGGACTACGACTTATTTCAATAGAGCAGTTATTTGGACAATTTTAAGTTATTTTATCACAAAATAAAACAGAAGGAACAGGTTGCTCAGCAGTTTACTTGTTCGGGCAGATCAGGTAAATTGGGGCATTTGCTCCCGCTTGGTAACTGCCCACTGCTGCCTCGGTCACTGGTAAAACCAGAAGGAAAAATCAGGCCACGTACCTTTTTTCTCCCAGCGATTCCTCCAGTTGTTTGGTCATCAGTGTTCTCTGAGGAACCGTTCACAGTGTGATTGTCAGTGCTTTCTTTCTCTACAATAATATAAAGCTTTGTATTAACTTCCTTCTCATTCTTGCCAATTATTTTTGAAGTAAAAGTCACCAAATAAAACGTGGATCTTAAAAAAAGGCAATCAGAATATTCAGTTCAATTTGATGCCCAGCCTGACAAGACTGTTTTTATTTTTCAACCTCTCTACATAATGCCCTTATATTATTCTCCAGGTGCTTGATTCTCAAAAGCAGAACACTTACGGCAGTAACATTATATAAAATGTTTTGACTTGACACTCATAGTTTCCTCTTGCTGACAGAAGACAATGTCTTGCACGCTGATTTTGAAAGTATATTCTAATTTGGAAAAGCTGACTTTTAGGGCAGGACTTACAGTTCAGCATGAATTTTATTCCATAGAAACAATTCTGGGAAAGGAAAAACTTTCCATCTGAGTTGATGTTCTTGTGTTTAAATTTTCCTATACTCCCTGTGTGAACGATATAAATTTAGAACTTAATATCAAAACTTCCAGATCACTGTATGATGGAAAAATATTTAAGCATCTATTCTGGACAAGCTATTTCCATTTGTTATTTTCTTTCAAAGGAACAACTACAGATTATTTCAGAATTTCTAAAATAAAAGAAGTATTTTTGACTTGTCTTGCATGTAGGGCACCCAGCTTCACACTCCCCGGCTTTTCTAAAGGAATATACAGTTCACTCAAACTGTCATCAAAACTACAGGTAACATCTACACTTACGTCTTCAGCATCTCTAAACAGTGTTCAGTAATTACCACATTTCACCTAAAATAATCTGTGTGTGAATGTAATGAGGAAATGTCAGTTGACAGAGATGAGAAAGACTTTTGATAAGCTTCTCTCTTGAACTGAAGAAACACGGCACCTAAACAAGTTGCTTGAAAGACAATACAATTACCATTGCTTTGTCACCTCAGAACTAGAACTGGTCGTAGCAAGTAAGACACGGTCCTGCTAAGAAAAAGTCCTTCTCGTGGACTTCCTCCAAGACATAACTGGGAAACTTATTTTTTGCTGTCGAGTCATTAACAATTAGTAATGGGGTTTTGTCTTTCAAATTTCATCAGCTCTCAAGAACTGCTTTACCAACTGCTGACAATAATTGTATTGTTCAGTATTATTATAATAGAGATTGTTTAGAAAAGTTTTCTCTTTTGAAATGTTTTTTTTTTTTTTTTTAGAAAGTCTGTAATGGTCCAGTTCTTAGGAATTGTATTCTTACCCTGTTGAACGAGGGTCTCTTTCTGAGTAGTCTCTTCTGCCTATAGAGAGACAAAACAATGAAATCTCTGTGTTCAAACTTGTTAAAAAATAAAATTTCTAACCATTAACACCTATATATTTGTTCCTCCCTCTACCAAAACCACCCCAAACAACAACTTTCCATTTCCAAGCTACAAATATATTCAAACTAATCTAAGTTATAAAACCAAATTATTTCAGAGACCAATAACTTAATAGGAGTAAATGCTTTTACCTCTACAGTTTCCACACTGCTTTTCTCTCCCTCAGGAGTTTTACTATGTTTCTCTTTTTCACATTTTTCCTCTATTTCCTCCTCTTCCTCTGTTCCTTCCCCTCCTCCTCCTGCTGCTTCGGCTGCTTCTCCTTCTGCTTCTTCTTTTTCTTCTGCTTCTTCTTTTTCTTCTGCTTCTTCTTCTTCTTCTTCTTCTGTTTCTTCTTCTTCTTCTTCATCATCATCATCCTCATCCTCATCTGTCTCTTCATCTCCAAACAAGTTTTGATCCTTTGACAAAATGGTCAAAACATAATTTTGAAACTCATGCTGCACAATGATATCATGGTCCTCATCCTACACCAGCCAATCATACATCATAATTTGACTAAGAACACGAAAACTCAAAAGAAAATATTCCAAGGAGTAAGCAGAGTAAGGACAAAGACAGGGGCCCTCACTTGAAGTTTGCTAATTTTAACAGATTTTAAAAAAGCAGACCTCCGATGAACATGAGGAGCGCAGCTGACTTTTATGTTTTGGTAACATGTGTCTCCTTAATGGAAAAACAATGAAAACAAACTTGGCTTTGGAAACAAAATACTTATTTTAAATGTTTGAAATACGCAAAAGTAACACAAGCAGTAGTAATTCCAACACTGAAAAAAATCATTAAAATCTATTCCCCAAGAAAAATAATAAAACAATAAAATTGCAAATGATGTTTTTGTAAAAATGTGCAGAAAAAAGAACCAATGATATCTTTTTACTCCATTCAATCAGATTGCCACTGCTGTGCCATTTCTGTATTTATAACAGCATGAAATACAATATTTTAAACAGAAACATTCTCCCTCCCATTGCAGAAATATAAGGGCCTAAACCAAGTCCAAGATGGACTTCTGATGTCAAATCAAGTGAAACCTTATGAAATTCAACAAGGGCAAGTGTAGGGTACTGCACCTGGGGAGGAACAACCCCATGCATTGGTACAGGCTGGGGGCTGACCTCCTGGAGAGCAGCTCTGTGGAAAGGGACCTGGGAGTCCTGGTGGACAACAGGATGACCATGAGCCAGCAATGTGCCCTGGTGGCCAAGAAAGCCAATGGCATCCTGGGGTGCATAGTGTGGCCAGCAGGTCGAGGGAGGTCATTCTTCCCCTCTACTCTGCCCTGGTGAGGCCACATCTGGAGTACTGTGTCCAGTTCTGGGCTCCCCAGTTCAAGAAGGACAGGGAACTGCTGGAGAGGGTCCAGCAAAGGGCTACAAAGATGATCAGGGGATTGGAGCATCTTTCTTATGAGGAAAGGCTGAGGGACTTGGGTGTTTGTAATCTAGAGAAAAGAAGACTGAGGGGGGACCTTATTAATGCTTATAAACGCTTAAAGGGAGGGTGCCAGGGGGATGGGAACAGTCTTTTTTCAGTGGTGCCCAGTGACAGGACAAGAGGTAACGGGCACAAACTTGAACATAGGAAGTTCCATCTTAACATGAGGAGGAACTTCTTTCCTTTGAGGGTGGCAAAGCACTGGAACAGGCTGCCCAGAGAGGCTGTGGAGTCTCTCACTCTGGAGACATTCAAAACCCATCTGGATGCCGTCCTGTGCAACCTGCTGTGGGTGACCCTGCTCGGGCAGGGGGCTGGACTAGATGATCTCCAGAGGTCCCTTCCAACCCTGACCATTCGTGAACCCTTATCATTGCGTCAGAGTGCCCAGATATGCTATTACACTTCTGCATTTTGATGCTTTTCTTCTATGATTGATGGAAATACAGGTACTGAACCAGTATTTTATGTTAAAGAAACCTGAACAACAAAAGCCTTCTGTCCCACTGCAGCCTAGGTCATGATGGGAACTGGTGCGAACAATCTGTATGCTCTTTTGAAAGTGTGTTAGAGGAACGGGTCTTATCCTGAACACCTTCATATACTCAGGTGCAAATGCTGTCTCCTATCTTTTGTCACCATCTTCCTTACTCCCTCTTACTTTTTTGAATTTTTGCTTGTTGTCTCTGTATCGACTGTCTTTACGCTCATCAGAAGGTAACTTGCTAGTCAGGAGGAGGCCATTAGCTAATGTTTCTAGAGGCTGGACCACAAGGCTGCTTTGCCAAGAATATTAGAGGTATGAAAAAGCTTAATAGGTTAGTTGTTTCCTGGCCTATACTCTTCTGGATGAGTTAACTGCGTCACAAAGTATTTTTGGACCTTACTTAGAAGCTTTCACCCCTTTAAGCACAACTGCACACCTGGAATTAAGAATCACAATGATACCACAGATATTCAGCTTGTACCACTGTTAATGTTCTCTTTTGCCCTCTTGTCCCCAGCCTTGTCTGGTGCCCTTCGCAGCTTCAAAGACCAAATTTTTAAACTTAGGATAAAAAGCCTCACTGTGCATATACCAGCAGAATTAGCGGGAGTTCTCCACAGTGCCTAGTATCCGCACAGCACACACTATGTTCCGAGAACCGCTGTGAAATGGGCCAGCAGCAAAGACGAATTGCACGTGGAGTTCAGGATACACATTAACCCCATGCTGGGAAACTGAAGGTACGCAGGTAGTACCTTATATGGCCAGCTACATATTCCAGCTCTAGAAATGTTAAGAAATCAGCACATGCCATTGGCAGAAAGTCCCTTTTGTAGCATTGCACAACGGTGATCCAGTTGGATCCGGCATTTTGCAACAGATGAACACTTCAGCTCACACGACTGGGGAAAAGGACCTTCTCCTGACAGGTATCTTCCAGTATTTCCTTAACTGAGGCTCCTTCCCATCGCCTCTCCGCTCTGGCTCTGTAACTTTCAATTTCACTGTAAACAGTGAAAAAGGCAATCTGCTTTCAACTCCAGCAAAAGAAAACTTAAGTGCAATATATTTCGGTGAGATCACTTCTCCTCACACAGCAAGCAGACCGAGCAGCAACGCGGACACACACAATGCTGTTTAGGGTAGAGCACACCATTTCTTATTGCCGCCTGGTCGTGTGTCCCGGCACGCTGTTGTGCAGGTTCCCGGCAGCAGAGCACGAAAGATTCCCAGTGGTGATCCCACCGTCACGTCCTGGGGGTTCTGCACAGTGGAAAGGCATTCTGAGAACAAGCACAACCGCTGTAAGAATCCTGTCTCCTGGCATTTCCAACAGGTAGGAGGAAAATGACAGCAGGTTTCAGAAGGGTGGGATAATTTTTTTGAAATGTTCCTTATTATTTTTTTCTTTTAGTGAGAACATTGATTATGAAACTAAACATGACAAACTCTTTACAAACTCGACTCTTCTATAATAGATTCCAGCATCTATGATGGAATCTGATTAGCAAGAGCTAATAATTCTTCCACCTTTCTAGGAGCTGAGAAAAGGTTGCTTCTTACAGATCAGTATATCTGAGAATTAACGCACGTTAAAAACTGAAAATGTTGTCATCTAAATTCCTTTGGAAGTGGTGTTATTTATCATTGGTATAGTTTATCTGTAGACTTGAATGGTACCACTATAAGTACGCTCCAACACACTGTACAGAAGTGCACAGGACTTTGTCTTTGTAAAAAATGTAAAAAGACCTCCACTGGATAAAATACCGACACTCAGTCTTCCAGAGGAGCATCAGATTGACACGGAATTCTTTAGACATCTGTGAGAAAGCCAGAATTTTCTGGGTTTGGCTCCTTCAAAATTAAAGCAGTCTTCACAGATGTTTAGCATAGTCATGGCCTATGGGAGGGATTCAACCTAGCCGTTTTACACTGGAAGAAATTTAAGATTAGTAGGGCATATATGCACTATATAGCATGCATCTACAAAACACAGCAAAATGTGTAAAGACAGCTAAATGTAAAAGAAGAGTTTAGTCCAGCTTTCAACTTCTGAAAATGTTTATCCCACTTTATAAACACATGTAAATATCTCTAGCTCTGCTGACATGGAGATACTGGTCAAGCAGTTAACCACAAGAATACTGATACTCCAGATAGTGTGGGCAGTAAAGATAGTTAGGATTTAAGTTCTGAGGGGGGAACTTCTCCCAGTTACATAGTAAAGAGTCATGACATATTCACATGGAAATCAGTCCCAAAGTCAAACGGATATGAAAAAAGCTCTTCTTCCAATCCTCATCTTTTCGGCTACATAATCCAATCTCAGAAATGACCTATGCTTCTAGCCTCATCTCTAGGCACACTTGATCTCCAGCTTTCTATCCACCGACGACTGTTTTCCTCCTCATCTAAGTATTCAAAACATAATCTAAGAAATGCAAGGCTTACTTTCTTTCAAAACCATTTCTCCTGCACAGCTAATAAGGTGTCTAATGAGGAACGGCACTCTAACTCTCATTAAACTGGCAGCTAAATCCACTGAAAGTAACCAAGAAAACCAGAACTCGCTGTTTATAAATATTTCCTAGAAGCACAGTCTAGGGCTAAATTAAAAAAAGATACGAAGAACGCTTTTTTTTTTTTTTGTAAATTTGGTGAAAATCTCATGAGAACTAAATGCTCCAAATGGTTAGGAAAGTTGTCATAGAATAACACTAAAAAAGGCCTTTTTTTCGGCTTCTTTATAGAGCCAGCATTGATCAGTGGGACTTAGAATAGATTTATTCTAAGAATAAAACAACATTTTAACAACATACAAAATTACTGTCAGCATTCTAGAATTTACCTATCATGTGGTAAGCAGAATCAGGCGGACACATATTTAGCATACTTGAATAAAAAAGCAGAGCACGATCACTGTGGTATCATCCGTATCAACATATCTATAGTATTTCAGAAAATGTACACCAATATCCTACAGTAGCCTCATAGAACTTGCAAGACTTGTACCACTCCTATGCCTACAAAAAATCACTGCTCTTTTACAGCTGCATAACGGCTGAACTTCTACTGTACCGCTCCACAGGTTCTGCTTACAGTGAACTTAAGTATTGGGTTTGGATTCTATCATAAAGACAACGTTTCCTATTAGCCTAAACAAATACATCTAAACGCAGGAGCCTACAAAGGAGACAGAATCTAAGCTGCCATTGTAGTTAACAGAGATCTTTGGTGGAATTCCTTTGGTAAGTGTCACTCATCCTAGGAATCTGAGACATCCTTACATGCAGCTTATGGAGACCTGCATCATTCTGGACCCCAACTCACAGCCATGTAGGATACCCCACAACACCTAAAATCACACTGGATGTGCTTGTTTAGGCAACTGAGCCATACTCCTCGTCAAAAAAATCAGTGGAGCAGAGAGACACACATTGCACCCCAAAGAAGACACCTACGGTTGTTAAACTGAACAGCCTCCCGGACTGACCACATTTCCATTTACCATATTTGCAGGTTGGCACAGGTGTCTCTGGCTGTCACCTTATCTGTTCAACTTTTAAAAGAATCCATTTGGAATAGTAACTCTGATGGCACAGTTGTATCACTGTCACTTCCACTTGCCCATGTTTAGGCATGTTTTGGAGCGTTTTCACCAATGGTAGTGGGGAGATAAGAATGTCATACTACAGATACTCTTTTTACTGTAAAAGATTAATCATCTGGCCATTAAAAATCTCTGAAGAATGTGAGGCTACTAATTAAAGCAAATCTATATGTGTATTATATGCATATTATACAGATATATTATGCTATATTATACAAATATATCATATATATGTATAATCTCTTAATTATTCTCTTTCATTATGCTTTAGGAGGTTTGTTTTCTTATTCCACTTTAAATTCTCTATTCACAGAAAGATAATGCTGTAAGAATAACTTCAGCAGTTTCACCTCCAAAGTTGAGACACAGAGAAGCTGACTTGGCCAAGCTCACACGCAGAAAGTCAAAAGTGGTAAACAACATACAAGTAAAATATTTGAAATGGTTTTCATTTAAGCCCGAGGTTCCAGTTTCTTCAAGGTCAGAAAAGTAGTCAGTACTATGAAACAACCTTAAACATTGTGTACCTCTGGTATAATAAATCAGTACAGCGGAACATCAGTCTTGAAAAGATGACCTTGCATACTTCACAGACTTCGCAGATTTTGTGTAACTGTTTTGTTTGCTTAATTTTTTGCATGCCTTTACACTGGTTTTCCTGTAAACCTAGACCTTCATAACAAGACACTCTTGAGGATTAACTTGCTGTATCCAAGCTTTAGGGGACAAATGACCTTAGTCACTTACGGTTTTGGCAAAAGTTTTGCCTCAGGGAGTATAACTCAGTGGGTATAACTGTCTTCTGCGAAAATGGCTGCAGCTGGGTTTTCTTTGGCAGATTAATACAGAATAAAGGCATTTCTTTTCCGAACGCTCTATAAAAACGTGGCCTTGTGTCTACAGGAGAGAGGGGAAAAATTTTACTCTTTTCCATGCCATTATCTCACCTGGTGTCATGCTCTTGCTGAAAGACAGTCTCTCTGAAGACTGGAGACGTGGCTCGTGGTAGACCTTGATCAAAAGACAGCTGCAAATTAGGTTTCTCTATATTGCCTTAACTATTTCCTTGTGGATCCCTTATGCATCCTTTATGGAAACTGAGCCGTGGCAGATGGACTGTTCATCATTATCATTTCAGAAGGGAAGGCTTATGGCATCTTCCCAAACCTTCTCAAGAAGTCAAAATATTTTGTTTGCCACCACCATTTTATGTTTCTAGCAAAGAAAATCTCAAAATCACTGATGAGACAAATTTAGTTGGTGAAAACTCAGTGATGAAGAGAAATCTGTAATTACTATGTGTACCACTTGGAAATGGAGAGTTCTAGGAAGCTCTGGTTTACAGAAAAGATATTTCTGTTTCTAGTTGCCCTCGAAACTGTTAGAAATCCACAGAGAAGATGACTAAAGAGAGCAGAGAATGAGTTAGTCGGCTACTTGCTCTTCCTCGGTGGTGTTCTGCCAAACAGCCATAAACCAACAATTGCTTAGCAGAGTTTTTCATAATTTAAGTAACAGATTTCTCCCCTTACTTGTCCAGCCCATTACCTTTAGATGCCCGAAAGCATGCCATGGCTCTCCTACACACCTATACAACAACTGAGCGGAATACATACCTAGTAGGAGTTTCACTGTGAAGTAGAAGACTCTTAGTAAGTGGGTCTAAAGAGGTTGGTCAATGGGCATGCTGCTGCCATATGGGACTGAACAATACTCCCTGTATAGATCATCAGAAAAGACAACTGCAAAATACATTTCTACAGACCATCCTTTTTTGATGCAGGGCTGAAGAGGAATAGGTAGAGGAACCATATCCCCCACCAGCTATCATTTTGCTCTCCAAATTACTAGTGCACATCAATGTCACTCCTGAATCGTCCATGCTGGGAAAATGCAGTGTGTTAACATTTTTCTAAAAGAGCATTTAAAGCAACAACATTAACCATGATTTTACATGCAGATGAGAAAAAAAAAAAAAAAAAAAAAAAGCTCCGTTTACCCTTTGTGGGTTGGAGAGATATATGGATAGGTAGGCATGTAACATTTAGTTGATACTGATCTTGTCATGATGTTATCTGATGTGAAGTGACGAGAAATACTGCCTGACAAAATTCTTAGTAAAGCTAAGATGCATTCCTTATAGTTTCTTACTTAGCAATTACAGTGAAAGCTTAACATCTTAAAATCCACATAGTGCTAGCCATTTGTCATCGGGAATTTGAACTGGGCTTTCATTTTGTAGCTATTAATATAGAAAAGTTTTTAGCTCAGCTACTCTAAACCTTAGAGAAGTATCTTTCATTTTAATGATTACTAAAGAAAGAGCTGTCCAGTTTGATGACTGACAAAATTCCAAGACGTGAGTAGTCAAATGAGAGTTTTAACAGCTTATTCTTTCAATTACAAGCATTAAGGCAGTCAAGAAGCCGAACTAGACTCTCCTTATATATTGTGATGGAGACAAACAGAAGAGCTCAGCTGATTACACTTAAAAGAATTTTCAGTTAAAAGCTGAGCCTGTCATCATAACTTGTCTAAAAGTTAACATCTAGACTTTCACTAAGTTATATTCCTTTCCTAATTGTACAATTCTATGTCAAGAACACTTGATGTGGATTACCTGAGACTTATAAGAGTCCCTTAATGCTTCTGTCATCTAAGCATCCTGGAATACTAATGCAATGCTGAACTCGGAATTTCGGACACACTGTGCCGACAGTGAAACAATTGGAAATAATTTTTATGGCAGGCATGAGTTTCCACTGCTACACAACAAGCAAAAATTGAACTTAAAAGATAGTTATGCCTTCTTGTAAATACGATGGAAGAAAACGTTTTGAAGTAGCAGATGCCCACATAGTGATACACTGATTACCCTGAATATGTGATGACTCATTACCACAATAGTACTTGTGATGCTTCAATTGCATCCTCCAACAGGATGGTGTCACTCTGAGAAAAATGGAGTAAAATAGTGAATACATAGCTGTAAGTAACGTTGTTAGAAACTGATTGAGCAGACTCATTTTTCATTGTTCTCCGAAGTCTTCTTCTGCCAATATTTTGCTACACAATATATTTTCTTTACTAAAAGCCAAACACAAGGACCTAGAAGTTTCCACAGATCTGTGCACTTTTGTCACAAGCTGGCAGTGCACATACTTTACATTAAGAGAATTAATAATATTAATCAAGACTTTAGGTGTCATTCTGAGATAGTACACTGGCATTTATTACACAGTAGTAGACAGTCGTTTTTTTGATGGCATTATCTTTAAGATTGTTTCAGTTGGCTTTGGTGTAATTATTCTGTGGCTCGCCAGCTTGCTGCTGTGGGTGTACCTGGAGAAAGATATGTGTCTGCATTCCTGTTTGAGCAAAAATAATTACTTAACAGTGTATAAAAATCTAATGTAAAACTACATTCTAAAAAAGACAGTATTTGTCTTTTCAGGTTTGTTTTAGATTTTGACTATTCACTACAAAACCAACGTAGAGTCCTCCAAAGGATCCTCTTTCTCCAGCAATTCAGAACAAATTTTTATTATTTATTCCCCAAGACAAATCAACATCTGAAAATAGCTCAGATGTACTACATCTTTCATATGCAAAACTGTTACCTTCTCAAAAAAGTTTGCTTTCTTTGGAGTACAAATAAATAATATCAATTTTCAGGGTGAAAAGGAAAAAAAGAACCCTCTATAGAACTAGAAAGAATTTTTAAGGTGTTTTGTGAAGAATCATAAAACAAATTGGAAACTGTTTACATAAAGTATAATCTCTTATGAGCTATTTTACATAGTAACGTAAATACCCTTTAATATTCAGTCACTTGGAAATAGCATACCAAAATAACTCCTGGGTACTTAAGCAAAACAGATGAAATATAATGAGCAACTCCAAATTAGAATATGTTCATGTTATCTCAAAAAACTTAGTGTGCCTCTGGAAGATATTATGCTGCATAAAATGAATTCTTAATGCTAACAGACACAGAGAAAATCTAACTTGGGAATATTAGCCCACACTTGGATGCGGTTTGTGCATTTTTTCCGAATTCTTATAGAAAAAAGTTTTAGCGTCTGGAGTTTGTCATGCAGCTCCCACGTATTTGCAAGTGAATGAGGACAGTCACTACTTTCTGCTCTTATTGTGCCACCCAGCTTAGAGTACTCTCCCAAATCCTGTGCTGCTTGTTGAAATCCTGCCTTAAGCACGCTGATTATTATTCAGTGCTGAGATAAAAATACGGGCAAAGACCAATTTTCACCAATAACACCACAGCACGCAGGACGGTTCTTCAAGGTTCTCTGTTCTCCGTACATTCCTGAAAGGGATGCCCCAGGAGTTACTGCTGCAACCTCCACGGCCTGCAAGACTGGGTCTCTCGGGGGAGATCCCCCATTTCAAAATACTCTGAGATAAAAGTGGCAATTTCTGTACAACCATCGCTAATCTTTAAACCCATTCTCATCTTGTACGCCTAGATTTTTCAAGGCACACCCAACTTAGTAACAGAAGTCCCACCAGCTTCCCCATGCCATTGTTCTCCACGTCCCGCTGGCACTTGTGAAAGTTCTACCCCAGCTGTCGGAAGGCCGCCTTTAAAGCACGGCTTAATCTCTTTCTGTACGCTTGGTACAGGACACATTCAAGTTTGCTTTCTTCTTTTTCTCCTCAGACATGACAATGAAGGGTCTAGTAAAAGAGATTACATTTTGCAGCAGTTCTGTTGCTGTGTTTCTAATTACGAGAGTCGCTTTGTGCCTTGGCTAGATGCTGGACAGAATGACAGTAAGTATTTTAAACTTCCTGTAAGAAAACCAGTCTCTGCCAGGGCGGCTCACAATCCCGAACTCGTATTAGGTTGGTCATTACTGTTGACTTTCCAGTTGAACAGCACAGGCTCTTTTATTACCATTGGCACACAGGGAGTGGGAAACTTTACTCTTCAATACTACTGTGATCTACATCATTACAGGTATGGGTGCAGATAAAGGCTTTGTTTAATATAAAATTCTGCTTACAGCTACCTTTGTTTAGCTCTCTCTCACACTCTCAGTATGAAACCACAAATACTTTACATTTCGCACATACCACAAATGCAACTCTGCGTGAAAGGTGGGGTGCTTATGACAAATAATAAAGCTCTAAACCCACAATGTTGAACCGGGGACATTCCAGCGGACTGCCCTGCAGCCCACCTCAACAGAAAAAAAATCAGAAAAACTGATTTTTCAATGCTGGGACATTTATGAAAGCCAGAATGGTAAATATCTTCACACTTGACATTTCAGGGCACTGATTATAAGTATTTTCATAACTAAGTATGTTTTTTTGAGATAATGGTATTAATATTTGTTTAAATTATTATAGCATGAGGTTGCCAAGCAAAGAAGCAACAGGCACTAACACACACAAATCCTTAAAAAGGACAGTGATTAAGTGTACTTGCTTTTTCTTTTGGCAATAGAAAAATAAAGCCTCTGTAGCTCTCAGCAGTGCAATAGTCTGAGGCCAAAGCTCTCTCTCCCAAATCCTTTCAATATGCAAAAGCTAACCTCTCCTCTCTCCATTAAAACGTATGAAAAAGTGTATGAAAATATTACAACTCAGTGAGTGACTTCAGATCATGAACATACACAGAACTTCACTGAGGACAAAACTATAGGTTTGCCATCTGTGCAAGCAAAATATTTCCTCAGTGCCTCATAGAACGCCACAGTACTAAACGCTGCCATTTATTTGAATTGTACATTTAGAAATTAGTTGACAACTCGCCCTTTTATATTTACTTTGCCCTTTTTTGCCTTTTCACAGATCCGACAACGTGCTTTTGTCTGAAGATCCTGTTACTTCTGAGCTTCATTCTGCTTCCCATAATATTCATTATAAAGTTAAAGACAACACACAGAAGTTCGGTTCAATTAATAAAAACAAAAGACTCTTTGATATTCTGTGAGGTAAGATCTAGAAGGTAGTGGCATCTTTGGAGAAAGTAAACTAATGTTTATCTAAAAAGGTGGCTAAAGCTAAGAAAAGCTAGGGGAAAAAGCTAAAAGCAATGGAAACAAAACCTAAATGTCCTTTTCTGTATGATTCCTAAAGGCCTCATTCTAAAGAAAAAATATGTACCTATCCAGATAAGACACGGGAACAAAAAATAGTGAATGAAAACCAGACATTTTCTGTAGTTTGGAGAAAGACATTTTTGGTTTTCGGCATCAATTATGCAGAGAGAACTACTATCTGAATATAAACAGTTTGATAATTTCAGATAGAATGGAAAAATTTACCTGCTGAAATTTTGCAGGCATGAGAGTTGTGCTACAGCATACTCAAAAGTAATCGAGAGAACCCTCATCTCTAACAGGAGCCGTGTGGCGAGAGCAGACTTGCACTCTGCCCCCTGAAAACGGGATATGTGCTTGCAATGCATGCTGGCTATAAAAGGCAGTAGTGCGTATGTCATTCTGTGAACACGCACGTGAGAGCGTGCAGCGGGGTTAAAACTTCTGAGAGTCGCTGCAGAAGGGTGCTTAGAAATTTGCAGGTGCTTATTAACATTTCATGGATGTCTGGTGGTAGCGTTAACTGCTGTATCGCTGCTCTTGATCTTGAATGTGTAGCTGGTTGATTGCTGGTTAACCGTTATAAATAAATCAATAAACCGCTTAGATCTTCATTTGATTTAAACCGCATAGATCAACAGGTTTTCCATGTGACAATCATGAGGGAATAAATCATGAAGAGGAAATAAATGCTCTTCCTTCTAATACAAGAATACAGAGACATCAAATGGAGGTACCAAAAGACAGATTGAAGGAAAAAAAAAGGAGATACTTCTTCAAACAACGTGTAAAGTTGTTTGCTGCATGTTTGCTCTGTTCTTGTATTTTTTGCCAGGCATTCACCAGTAGCCACTGGTAGAAAAAGATATTGGACTAGACAAAATTTTGGTCTGAGCAGTTGTCTGTTGTTTTTTCTCTATCCATTGCGGGATTTTTTTCCTCTACTAAAAACTAGTCGAGGAGTACTTCTGCCATATTGCTTGAGTACTGCACATAAATCTGCGTATCCCATAAAAAATACCAAGGACATACTGAATTTCCACAAAACCGCAAGTACCAAACTTTATAAACCAGTATGAGTCAAACTAAATAAAATTCCACTCTTTACACTAATGGAGTTCTAAAGTCCCCCCAAAGCCCAGAAACACTGGCACAGTGTACGATTTATGTAACGATTCCGTGGAAAACCCTTAGAAGTGCTGGAGTAATGCTCTGCTTTTCCCCTACCACAGGAATGACTCACAAAACAATATAAAATCAGTTCTCAATTCAATGAATTTTCATCCAGACAAAACAAAGAAGAGGAGATGCCCATAACTTGGCTTCCTTAACTCTCCTGGGAAGTTTAACGCTATCAACGCATGTCAAGAGAGGAACAACAAATGGTCCCCATTTGCCTACGGATTTAGATTAAAATCTACAGCCAAACAGTAAACGAAAACCCGTTCCTACGTGGAATTGGAAATCACTTGCTTCAAAGTGCTCTCACTTTTCTCCCCCTCTCTCTAGCAAATATTTTTTCATAAGAAATAACAGATTTTTTTCACAGCACAGTTTTCTT
This sequence comes from Vanellus vanellus, assembly GCF_965231255.1. Taxonomy (NCBI): domain Eukaryota; kingdom Metazoa; phylum Chordata; class Aves; order Charadriiformes; family Charadriidae; genus Vanellus; species Vanellus vanellus. The sequence continues at coordinate 127,257,042 of NC_138905.1, read as the reverse complement.
CCAAAGCTGAATTTTAGAATCACAAATAAGTAGATGTCATATTCAAGAAACACAGATTTAGCCCTATAAAAATACTTTCCAATTTTACTCTAAGTTTAATCACAGTAACATCCCAGTCTTTCCTAAGAAAGATAAAATAACACAGCTTAGCTCCACTTAGTTTCAAACGCAAATATCTTCACAGCAGTTCAGTGACAATGCAGCACTTCTGCGAAATAACCGAGAACTTCGTTGTTAGAGAGAACTGTTTTCTGGGGAAGTGCATTTAACTGCTAAAATTTTCCACTCTATCTGAACATGAGCATACTTACCTTTTTCCAAAGACTTACACGTGCTGGTGTCAAGACAATGTACTCCAGAAAATCCCAAAGCTTGAAACAAATTTCACAGGGACAAAATACAGTCACTGGACTAACTTTTTGTTATAGTTAGGGCATATGGCATGTGACTGAAAGTGATCCTACCTTCAAATGCAGTATACGGAAGGGGTGACTGAGGTAAGAAGGATTGAACAGGACTAGAATCTACTGGCAAACTATTAATCTACCACAGCCTTTTTAGAAAATGAATTCTGGAGACATTGTGTCAAAGAGAGTTTAATGCCAGTATCTTACAAAACAACATTAAAAATGTTTCATAATCTCAACACAAGTATTGATTTTATTAACATTTTTATTGAATGACATTTATTAATTTTGATTCCTTTCTTGTCCTGTCCTCATTTTCAAATAGGATTTAAATGACTATTTTTCTAGAGACTGTTTACAAAAATTTCTCAGACCACCCACAGTATTTAAGTAATAATGCTGCATGACAAGTCTCTATCCCTTCTTTTGCCTGTTTGACCACTAATAGCTGAAACAGAATTGCAGTATCTTACCAAGTCACAAAAATAATTTGCAAGATTTGTTTTTGTCTTTTAAGAAAACTCCAGCAGTATTAACATACTTTGTCTTTTCCAAAAAGAATTCACACTTTCATGCCATGTTCTCTACTGTTCCGTCTGGCTTCTTGGTTTGTTATGTCATCCTCTTTTTGGAGATCAAAAATGTGATTTTTAGGAGGGAAAAACACAAATCTCCTCCTCCGATGAGGAGAAGCTGAGCCTCTGATCCTGAACGCATATATACACTTCACACTGCAACAAAGTATATTCCCCTCCTTCAGGACCTTAGAATTAGACGACTTATGTAATTCAGTCTTTTGTAGGCAGATATTGAATCTTTTGTTTACTGCACAGTATACACAAGTAAATAATGTTTTACAGGCGTGTATTTTCAAATTCTTAATTACGTCTAATCACCAAATGTGATAGTCAAAAACTATCCCAGATGCATTCTAACTCTCATGTAATCTAGACCAGATTCTGAGACTTGTATTTGTCTTTTTGCACATAATTGTGTGCTGACACCAAAATAAGAAGTCAACTTTAAGGCCTTCAAAAAAGCCCAGGCTTGTATTGGCATTTTACCTCCCATCTATCAACCAATGTAAATTTGGCAACTTGTCCTTTCTTTAATTTACGCTGCGTACTCAAACATTTTACCAATATATGAACAGAAGGGAAGTAGGGGGAATGAATACTGAGTGATACCAAAACTTAAAAATATGTATCTTTGATGATTTACTGACACCCCTTTAGTATAAGGCACATTAACAAGTAAGCCACCCTGCAACTAAATCTAACGCATTACCTTAAGAGATCCGATGCAAAGGAAACGAAGATTACACTGTTACAATGTATAATTCATGTTATCAGTATGACATTATAATTTAATTGAGGCACACACATTTTGCCTCCTCAGCAATTTTTTAAAATATAAGTGTCATACATTATAAAGATGCTTGTGTAAATGACTGCATCAATGATTTATATGATTTCTCTCATAAAAGCTTTCCAAATCTAAACATTTCCTTCAGTCCTTTTCAAGAAATTGGCACTTAAAGTATATGCATAATAATATATTTTGATTACACTTAAAAAAAAATTAAGTAATAAAAATCAATCTGCTGTAGTTCCAAAGTTTCCTGAATAGGCTTAAAATGCATCTCCAGTAGTCTATGCTACTTTAGTGTTAAATAATGAGGTAGCACATTGTTCCAAAATTGTTCTGAATTATGTAAACCATTTGCTACATGCTGTTTGGACTTCACTTTCTGTTTAGAGCTGTTTGGTAAAGCAGTATTTTCTGCCTTCCCTGGCTTCCTGGTTTTGCTTTTCTTTTGTGGAAGCTTATTACTATCATTTTTTCTTTTACCTTTTGCTTTTTCCTCTTCCTCTCTTTCTTCCTCCTCCTTTCCCTTATCCTCTTCTTCCCCCTCTCCTTCTTCCCCTTCTTGTTCCTCTTCTCCCTCTTCCCCTTCTTCTCCCTTTTCCCCTTCTTCTTTGTCCCCTCCCTCTTCCTCTTCTCCCTCTTCCTCCTCTCCCTCTTCTTCCTCCACTCCCTCTTCTCTCTCTCCTTCAGCTCCCTTTTCTCCCTCTTCTTCCTCTCCTTCTCCCTCATCTTCTTCCACCCCTTCTCCCTCTTCTTCCTCCCCTTCTCCCTCATCTTCTTCCACCCCTTCTCCCTCATCCTCTTCCACCCCTTCTCCCTCTTCTTCCTCCCCTTCTCCCTCATCTTCCACCCCTTCTCCCTCATCCTCTTCCACCCCTTCTCCCTCATCCTCTTCCAGCCCTTCTCCCTCTTCTTCCTCCCCTTCTCCCTCATCTTCTTCCACCCCTTCTCCCTCATCTTCTTCCACCCCTTCTCCCTCATCTTCTTCCACCCCTTCTCCCTCATCTTCTTCCCCTTCTCCCTCATCTTCTTCCCCTTCTCCCTCATCTTCTTCCCCTTCTCCCTCTTCTTCCTCCCCTTCTCCCTCATCTTCTTCCACCCCCTCTCCTTCTTCTTCATCTCCTCTTTCCTCTTCTTCATTATCCCACTCCTCTTCCTCCTTGTTTTCATCTTCTTCTTCCTCCTCCCCTTTTGCTTCTGCTCCTTCCTCTTCCTCCTCCTCATCTTCTCTTTCCTCTTCCACTTCATCCTCCTGCTCTTCTCCTTCTTCTTCCAGTCCATCCGCCCCCACCTCCTTAGTCCTCCTATTTGCATCTTCCTCTTCCCGTTCTTTGGATTCCTCTTCTTCTTCCCACCCTGCCAATGATCCTTCTAAGTCCTCCTCTTCACCTTCTTTGTCTTTCTCATTCTCCCTTTCTTTGTTTTCTTCTTCATTTTCCTTTTCATCTTCTCCTTCCTCTTCTGCCTCCACCTCTTTTTCTTCCTCCTGCTCTCTATCTTCACCTCCTTCCTCACTCTCATCTCTTCCCTCACTTTTAACCTGTTCCTCCCTTTCTTTTTCAGTGTCTTCCTCTTTTGCATACTCCTCCTCCTCCATATCCTCCTCTTCTCCCTCTCTCAGCATTTCTTCTTCCTCCATCAACCTGCCTTCCTCAAGTCCTTGCTCTTTGCCATTTTCCTGATTCATCTCTTCAGTCTCTTCTGCACCCTCAATCTCACTGTCTGTTTCAGCCTGTGATTTCTCTCCTTCATTTTCTTCCTCATCTTTTTCCTCTTCATCTCTTTCTACTGAAACTTCATCTTTTTTAACCTCACTCTCTTCTTCTTCCTCCTCTAGTTCACCTTCATTATCAAATGTTTTATCTAGTTTTTCTTTTTCACTTTCACTCTTTTCACTGCCTTCACTCTCCTGCTCTTGACTAGATTCCTCCTCATTCTTAATTTCTAACTGCCTGTCTTCATCAGATTTAGCTTCAGAGTTTGTTTCTTCCTCATTCAGACTTTTTATATCAGTCTCTTCTACATATTCTTTCTCATTGTTTGCAGCTTGCACCTCCTCAATCTCACTGTCGTCTTTTTCTAAGTCTGAATCTTTCACATTTTCTACTGTTTTCATTGCCTTCTGGATCTCTCTGTCTCCATAGGAGTCCTCTTCTTTTTCCCTACCCTTATGTACGTATTTTGCAAGATCTTTACTACTTTCCTCAGATGAAGACGGTGACATAGATACAGCTATTTGTTTTAAAAATTGATCCTTTCTTTTAAAACCCCTCTGCTCTTCACTATTTTCTTCTCCTCTGATGGATATGATTTCACATTTATCAGATTTTTCAACATCCTTGATTTTGTTTTGACTATCTACTGCTTCTTGGCTTCCTTGCTTTTTAATATGATTGTATTTTTGTACAATTAATGATTCAGTCTGAGGCCGATCCCTGGATGCAGAAGGAAGTACATCTATTTTAAGGGATTGTTTAGATTTAACAGCTTTTGAGGTTTTATTGGAAGAATTTGTTTTTTCAGTCAGAATTTGTTTTTCAGTGGGACGACTGTAAGTTACTTCCTCTTTGACAAATTCAGGATTTTCCACATATTCTTTTTTCCTTTTCACTAATCTGCATTTGTCCCTCGTAATTTGTTGAACACCACTTTTCAAAGTACTAACACTTTGTGCATGCTCAGATTTACTTTTCATTGTATTTTTTTTGGCCACAGGCTTCCCTACAGAGGCACTACATTTTTCTAAATCTTGTCCCGGAGATTCTGAAAGTGAAGACTGCTTTTGTAAAGAGCCAGAGTCTAATTTTGAGCCCTCCTTCATGAAATGAGAATCCTTGTTTTTCACCCCACCCTTACCATCTCTTTTCAGTTTCACATTTTTATTGTTCTTCTATTCCACATGAGAAGCAGAAAATTAAAAAGAAAGAAGGAAAGCATTAAGGACAAATGACAGCAAAAGAAAAAGGTTACAAAAATATCTGAACAAGAAAGGAAACAATTTGTATGAGTGGACTAAAAGATAGCATAAAAGGTAGAGTCTTCCGCATGAAATGAATTTACAAGTGCACATATTAGAAGAATGTAACATTCTGTTGATGATAAACATACTACTACTCCTGTTTAACTCTCCAAGCACTCAAAGTGGATGCAAGAAGTAGTGTGCAGCCAGTATCACGTCCCATAAGCTAGAGCACATACAATGTGTAAGGCTGTGCAAACAGAAGGAAAAAAACTACAGTTCTCTCACACCTTCCTCCATGTTTCCCCTTGGGAAATCTTCTGATGCACTCACTGTTAAGCTTTTCCTAATAAGTCTGAAAATCTGTTGTCTTTCTCCTTTAAATTTGACACTTATTTAACAAATTCTGCAGAATAATTTTTTCAATATAAAAAACAATTACAATGAAATATACTGAAATGCTGAAATGCTGGGATCACTTTAGGAGTAAAATAGAAAGATAATACAAAAGTATTTTAATTCATAATTAAAACCAGTATTATTGCTCTTTTAAATATACTCCACGGTGAATTTCTGTAAATAAAATCTTTACTTACATTGTGTCCCAAAAGTCAATTAAAATATTTTAATATCAACAAAGCAGTAGACATGTATGTTATCAGCACAAGTTACAAAGTGTTTATGATAGTCTTTTGTTCCTTAAACTGGTGAAGTATTATATGCTCTCATCTCAAACTGTGCTGGATATGAGGAGTTCTATGTGCGTGCACAAATTCTCTCTGACTTCTGTCAGCTTCTTATAATTTTACCTTGTGGATATTCAGAAAATTAACAAGAGGAGGCCTGTATAATTTGCCTAGATTTTTTAAAACTCAAAGTAAAACAATAAAGCACAAGGATAATACAAGCATTTTAGATTTTTTAAACATCAACATAAGTATACATATATATAATTAGTAACAGTACCTTTTGTTTTTGGAGTGGTGATAATTTTAAGGACTGGTCACTGGGATTCAGTTTCATTGCATGTGTCTGCAAAGAATAAGATCTCCATTAAAAAAATAAATATATCTAATAGGGAAAGCAGCATCGAAGCCCAGTTTTACTAAAAAGAGCTATTATAAGTTATATGGACATTTTAATACTATTGCATAGTCAGGCTGGGACATATCTGTATAATCACTCAGCTCATCTATTTCATTTCCACTCCCTCATTTACTCCTTATAAAGAGAGAGAGGGGTAACCAGCTTAGATGTCAACATGTAAACTGTCTGTACAGACTGAAAGCTACATGCCCTCCCTTACAGCCTGCCAGCACATTTTAGATCCACCTCCCACTCACTGTGAAGTTGTGGCTACAAATACAACACCTTACTCCCTTATCATCACAACCTTCAACTTAACATCCAGTTTCATACCACAGTCTTGAAAGAACACGTTCAAAGAAACATTACACAGCAGAAATTTTCATTGGAATCTAATGTCTCTCTTTTATATTTATCTCTTCTATATAAAGCAAAAAAAGAAAAGGCAAGGCAATGTAGAATACTACTAGGTGGGCAAGTATAGTGAGTTATTGGTCATCCCTTCCCATATACTCCAAATGACAAGAAAATGTTCTCTGCTGCTGTTTGTTAACTGCTTCTGGTTTAACCACCATATTGTTAACAATATGTTAACAGACAGTTCTAGTCTCCAGCTCCCAAGAATTTGTATCACCATTATGATATTAAAGGTTTTTCCTCCTCTTGTCGCACTTGTCCGTAAGATGTATGTTGTTTAGAAAAATTGAATCAAGTATGCTGTAACAGATTATTTTCTTTCATTCAAGAAGAGCAATCATTTTTCTTTGTATTTTGACAAGTCTGCTGGACAGAATTTTTCGAATTTACTGTTCCATTCTGATAAATGTTTTTAAATAGATTCACAATGGGTACAAAAACAAAAAGGAGAAGGAAGTCTAGCAAAAAAAGTGTGCAATATGTTATAAATAATGAAGGCCATGTTATGCATCATATCATAGAATCATAGAATCGTCTAGGTTGGAAGGGACCTTTAAGATCATCAAGTCCACCCATTAACCTAGCACTGCCAACTTCCACCACTAAACCATGTCCCTAAGCACCACATCTACCCATCTTTTAAATACCTCCAGGGATGGCGATTCCACCACTTCTCTGGACAGCCTGTTCCAATGTTTAACAACCCCTTCTGTGAAGAAATTTTTCCCAATATCCAATTTAAACCTCTCCTGGTGTAACTTCAGGCCATGTCCTCTTGTCCTATTGCTTGTTACTTAGGAGAAGAGACTGACCCCCACCTCACTACCACCTCCTTTCAGGTAGCTGTAGAGAGCGATAAGGTCTCCCCTCAGCCTCCTTTCCTCCAGGCTAAACAACCCCAGTTCCCTCAGCTGCTCCTCATAAGACTTGTGCTCCACACCCCTCACCAGCTTTGCTGTCCTTCTCTGGACACACTCCAGAACCTCAATGTCTTTCATGTAGTGAGGGGCCCAACACTCAACACAGTACTCGAGGTGTGGCCTCACCAGTGGGGACGATCACTTCCCTAGTCCTGCTGGCCACACTATTCCTGATGCAGGCCATCATGCTGTTGGCCTTCTTGGCCACCTGGGCACACTGCTGCCTCACGTTCAGCTGGCTGTTGACCAACACCCCCAGGTCCTTTTCGGCTGAGCAGCTTTCCAGCCACTCTTCCCCAAGCCTGTAATGATTTCTTTCTTGTAAATGAAAATAAAGTTTTATAACTGTTAAATAAATGGTATGCACAAACAGATTGTTAAATTACTAAGTACTGTTAAGTACAAACAAGTAATAATTCCTATAAAATTTGCAATCTCTCCAGCATAACTGACAATGTATCCTGAGTTGAGTCCACAGTGAGTTGCTCATTTGTTTCCATTCCACTGAATTTAAAAGAAAAAAAAAAAAAAAGACAAAACCCAACACTCTTTCCAGTGCACTGCATCCAAGGCCAGACATGTCCTATCTGTTGAGAGACCAAAATTTTGGAAAGGTGTACAAGTGACAGGGTGAATATATTTTTTAAATAAGAGAAATACGTAGGAACATGCTTGGGGATCATCAAATAATCTAGAAGTCAGAATTTTGGTCTTCCCTTTAATATGATCCACCTGTAATAAAAAAAGCTCATCTCAGAACAGGAAGAGACAGCTTTCTGCTTCATTTCCTGCAGTTCTCTCGCTTCGAAATCATCAAGACAAGGAAGGTCAGAGAGAGACGTCACTATGTGGTATCCAGTGTTCTTTTCTTTCTGATATCCAGCGCTAGAGCATGGGGAGGTGCTGCACTACTTGGACTGCTTCAATCTCAGTTTACAACATTACTTGGAAAATGAAAACAAACTTTAGCATTGCATAATGATGATATGAAATGCATGCTCACTTCACAGTATGTCAGTACTTCTTCATGCCACATATGACGTTCTGGGCTAGCCAGGAGTTCTGTACTAGAACCTGAAACATGACTTAGCTGCTTTGTTCTTCCCCTGCATAAAAACGATTGAATCACAGATTCATTAGTGGAATTTATTACCATATTTAGGATGTCAGTTGTATCTCCAAGGTTTCTGTCATTGTTTTCATTATCTGAATCTTCTTCTGCAGAGCCTTCACCAGGTTTATCTTTTTGACGATTCTTTTCTTTAAGGTAAAATAGGGAGAAGTAAACAAATACCATAGAAACAACCAATATGTAGCAAACAGAACACCCCACTCATGTAAAACAGAGATTATCTCTGTTTTATTGACATAGGACTGAAGTCCTGAGATTCCTCATTCCTCCAGCCTAAGATACAGCAGAAACACTTCCACCTCCTTTTCGTCAGTATTGACATTAGAGGTAGCTCAGCAATCTGGCCTGAGCGCACTGTAGATCTCTGACCATTTTTGCAGGCTTTCAAAGCATAAATATTAAACGGGACAAAGCTTCTTTTGGATAACCTCTTTAATAGCGTACCAATTAGACTAAATTGGCTGCAGTCATATTATCTACATTGCACATTTCTGTGTAATGGATGGAGAGACAGTGATTTAACTCCAATGCAGCATCATAAAAATGTACCTACATCATTGTCAGGTTCACCTCAAGCTCATCAGGTATCTGATGAGTTTCATACGGCAAAAATCCGTGGGTTTAGGCCTCAGAAGACTCTAAAGGCAATTCAAATTTCACTGCATTGCTTTCCTGGAACCAGAAATGCTAATGGACATGCTGGCAGCTTTACAAATAATCACCTTAACTCTAACTGAATTAATTATTTTCAAATTGGATTTAACTCTCCAATAAATCTGAGCTAACTTTTACACAGAAGTACTGCATTCTGCACGCTTCAGCACTGATCTTCCCAGGAAATCACACATGCCCAGGAACCTAGACGAACTCCAGAACTGCTCTAGAGAATCTGTGCAAAAGTCCAGCACTGCATCAGTATCACTGTTATCCAGGCTTTTGCATTAGCTAGAATATGGCAAATCCTTATTATCTTAGATAACAGAAAGTGAAGAGTACTCTTTTCCAAGTGAAGAAGAAAGCTGTATAAGAATTGGTAGACTTCTTTTCTTATCCAAGGTCTCTTGTAGTCCCTCCTGTGCCTCTACAACTGTTCCTAATCAACCTTTTTTCTGTAATTCATTTTTTTCATGAAAATGGAGAAAGTCGTTACTAATCTTACAGCATTTTTGTGAAGTCATGCTTCTACAGGCTTGAGGACCATCAGATACAATGCAGAAGTTGTTTTTCACTCAACCCTCCTCAATCCTGAAGTGCATTTTCCAAACATAAACTGTGGGTGAGGCAATTTCTTGTGTGCGTTTCTCAACTTTCATGGCTGTATTCTGCCAGACCTTCTTGAGGTAAGACTGAACTTAAACTGAGCATTTGTTTATGAATGATGAGGGCAAAACTCCATAATTCTCAGAAAACTGCAAGAAGATGTGAGGACACTTCACCTTTTTTATGGTCTCTGTCCTTCACAGGTTCAGCTTTAGGAAGACTTGTTGCAGCAAAACAGAGTGGGCTAGTGTTGCTAGTCACAGGCAATGAAGATTTTAAGAAGCTTTCTCCCAGTGGAGGCAGAGTTCGTGCCATTCGAACAAACTGTTCTGGTGACTTTTCCTTTAGAAGATTCAAAAAAATGTATTGAGAATAAAAGTAGAAGAATAAAATTTAAGCAATCTCACACACAATAGTGGTATTTTCTTTTAGTTGATGATAGTGTTGTAACTTTGTATGCAAAGCATAAACAAAATTTACTGAATATGTTAATTATTTTTAAAAAGCTAAGAGATTTAGTGGGATACTTTAGGTTGTTTCTACACAATAATCTCTAATTGTCTTAAAATATACATAAAGGACAAAAAGAATTTTGATTTTTATTTAAAATGAAAATACTAGTTTTTCAAATAACACTGAGCTACTTAATCCACAGCATCACATATATTTTTACAAAACAAATGTGGTTTTGTAGTAGAGTTACTGTTCAGACAGGTAAGTGAAATGATCCAACTCATTATGCTGCTAAAGAAATTACATGGAAAGTGTAATGGAGATAAAGGAGAAGAAACTACTATTTTCAGTAGCTACAGGATCTTAGGATCATTTAAAGCTGATTGTGCAACTTTCCCCTTTGATATTTTATAAACTATAAACTTGTTTAATCTATTCAAGGACTCAGAGGGAACGCCAAAAAATGTTCTTGTTCTTTTTTTTTTTTAAATATTTCTAAGATATTTTTAAAAATGCAAAGGAACAGGCTCTTCTTTTTGGAATAAAAAAAAACCCACCACTAAACCAATTTCAGTCTTTTTCATAGAAACAAACAAGTAAAATCCAACCAATATCTATCTTTTACCTGCATGAATTTTGGGACCAGGCTAGGTATTCATTCTTCTTCTATACATTAAAATTAAACACATATTTTAAGGCGATATATTTATCTGCTGAGTATGTGCTGTCGTTTTAGTTTAAAAAGTTATTTTGTTTCCTAATACAAGTACGGCAACTCTAAACAGCTCTGAATTTACCCTCTCTCGACGTCGCATCCGTGCCGATGTTAGTTGTAAGGTGTTTGTTAGGAGTGAGTCTCTGCTCATTTTAGAGATAGTAGCAGCCAAACGGCTCTCATATAAATCTTCTAAGAGTATTTCCTCAGATCCTTTAGGTCTTGGAGCCGCAAAAACTAGCATGTGACAACCACCACAAGCAACCTACAGCACCAAAAAAAGGTCTGCTTATTTCATTTGCAAGTGTCAACACAAGGATCTAGGTTTCTTACAATCATCTCCAGGGACTTAGATTATAAGAAAAACGTAGTAAGAGATGTTAAATTGCTTCAAATTTAGCTCCTAATGACGTTGGCAAGATAAAAGTAATAATTACAATTATTAATGACTACTGATCTACGTTTATTTCTTCTTACTTAAATACAACAGATTTGTATTGAACAGAACACAAGACAAGTCTATCAAATTATTGATACAGAAGAAAGCAAAGATATTTCCACTGATTTTGAAGGGATTGGAGAGAATTATTTTTATGCAAGTCAAATGTGGGCAATACTGATAACTTCAGTGACACAAACCTAGATATTTTATCACAAAATCCACAAAATGTAATGCAGTGTCCTACACCCTCCAACAAAGTATAATTACATAAAGATCAGAGGTTTCACCTTCTAAAAAGGTTAAATCCCTTACCACTTCTGACAAAACTTCCTTAAACTCTAAGTCCAGTAAACAAACAGAAGTCACCCACAGACTTCATCCGACATTTTACTCAATCCTGAGTCACGTTTGTATTTTTGATGCTGGCAATTCTGTGATACTTATTTCTTAAACACCTCAGGAAATAGATGAAAGCAGTGCCCTTTAAAGAAAACATTATTTCTCCTTTCTCATCCCATTTGGCTTCAAAAAAGCAACTCCTCAAATTTTCTTAAGATTTAATAAATATCCCACTGCACAAATAATTGTTAAAATTAAAAAGACGTCACTGGTGCTTTCAGAACAGGTATTAGTTTCCCCCTACTGCCAACAACCTGAGAGCAACACATATTTAATTTTATAGGCTACTGCCAGTCCTATAGATTAAAACAGTATAGCACACAGTACTGAATGAAACCCTATAAAGCAGTCTATATGTGCAGTCCAAGCCGAGTACATTCTAAACTAAATGAACATTGTGATAAGTAAATATAATTTGCTTTTTCTTTCAATTTGTGTTGTCTACTAATTAAATGTTGTAGAAAAAATAATTCTATAATGAGATTTCAACTCCCATTAATACCACATTTCATAAAAATATAAACATTTTGATGTCTGAGAAGCATGAACAGAAGTTTTACCAAAAGGACTGTGAACCTCAAGAAATTATAACACAGAGTGGGATCAAACTGATTTGTAAAATTCTCTTCTCCAAGTCCTAACTTGCCATGTCGCCCATCTCCAAAAGTAAACATGAGGCCATTCTCTGTATATAGAAAAAAAAAGGATGTTATTAATACCAAAGACTCAGTACAAAATCAGGACAAAACCATTACAGTAAAAGTAACAGGCCACACAAGTAAGGAATATTTCTCTTCCAAAAGCAAAACCTGAACAATTATTTTCAGATTTTCAACAGATAAATATGATTCAAAAGTATATATATTTTCAGACAAAGTAATGCCGGAGATTAGAGTTAGCCTAGACAATTTTGGAAAAAAAAAAAACAACAAGAAAACACTAAGATTGAAATTGTATAGCAACACGAAGGCTTCTAAACAAAAACACTTGTTAGCAAGGCATCATTATGAGGTTACAATTCCCCAAGAGACACCATCTACAGGACTATGCATGGCATGGCTGTGAATCAGAAATTCCTAATATCAAATCTGGCTTTCTCTCTAACTCACTTAACCTGTAGAACTAGTAAGTCTGCATGTCTTCTTCTACTGCTAATTTTATAAAGAAAGCTTTTACAGTATAACAGAGAGTCACTGGAAGTGCATTTCATAATTTTTCACTTACATACCTGCAATTACAGCAGTATGATTTTCCCCACATGTAATGTTACATATTTTATGCCTCCTCAAGTGTTTCACTGACTTTGGTACTGAAGTTTCAAAAATAAAAGTACCGTGTCCCAGCTGCCCATACTGTCCAAGTCCAAAAGTATATACATCTGTCTCTGAAAATGTACAGGCAAAGTTAACAATAAATACGCTGATATATACATTATAACCTGCTTTCTATTAGCCAAGTGAAAGTCAAATGACATCAGCATCAAAAAACCAATGTTTTATCAATTAAAAAATGTACCAGCTAATCAATTAAATTTATCAGTTAAGAACAAAATAAAAAAAAGGCAAAGAAGCACTAAAATATATACAGAAAATAACTCTGAATGGTTTAATATGCAATACATTTTCTAACATAACTGCAAAATAATCCACTGATGACATGTACATAAATATCAGCCAACAAAAAATTTATGGGAGTTTACATATTGCAATTAATTAGAGACCACAGTGTTTACACATATGTGCATTTTCAAGTAGAACAGTCTCATCTTAATTTCTGGCTACCTGCATGTACACTGTATGACCCTAAATTTAATAGAATAGACCTCTTTAAACCAATACTAATTTGTGTGTAAGAAGAGACTGGAACAATAACAGAATAGGTTTCAGTATTCGGTTCAGCTACCAAATCAGCCCTGCATTAAATACAGAGAACACTATAATTGTGTTATCTTGTGACAGAGTAATCATCTTTCCACGTTTATATTTTGTCCATTTAATGGATTGTCTGTGCCAGGAAAAAGAACGAGAGCTTCTCCAAAGCAATAAAGATTCTTGGTGTGTCCATCCCTGGCAGTCTATCACAACAGGGGAAGACTGTGAAGCTTGGAAATCTTGATGAGATCATGCTTGAAAATGGAAATTCAAATACTAAGTTCTTTGGGGAAACGGAGAACTTTTCCTGGAATTTTATTATTCCCTGCCCCTTTTTTCTTCTGCATGTAGGCAACAAAGGAAAAGCTAGAGAAGTACTAATTAAAATTTGAAAAATTGCTATGAAAACCTGTGAAAGATTTGAGAAGGACAAAAAATATTCTATGTCAAGCAAAAAGAAGTGAGACTGGGATGCAATATATCATTACATCATTGTCATGAACATGGTGCAGAGTACGCCTGCTCCTGCTGCACAGATGCCTTCAGATCAAAAATCTCACCACCTTCTAAAGCAAGAGGCGAATGGGTATCCACAGCTGAATGCGCGGAACAATTGATGGAGTATCTTTGCTTTTTGAGTACTTCTTTGTGTCAAGGAAACAAGGTGATTGGAAGAGCAAAGTAAGTTTCAGTGCCACAAAAGTAGTTTATACTGTGCAACCAAGTTCTCAGAGGAGCCGCAAAATGGAGAAATATTAAAAACAAATTATGATACCATTCCCCCAAATTAATCCTTCACTACTATCAGGGAAAGAGAAAGCACAGAACAGACCAGATTCCGTATTACTACCATAGTACACTTACCAACTTATATTGAAATTTCCAGTTTCAAAGGAACCATGATGAAACTGTAACACTACATAAGGAAATGTTCTTTCTAGGAAAGGGTTTGCCCTTCCTGACCCTTTTAAATTGTTCCACGTGAAGATGTCATGAATTCACACCATAAAAAACCCCAAAGGTCTCACACTTTTTCAGACTGTAGATAAAAAATATTCAGTAAAGCTTTTTTTTTTTTTTTTTTTTTTACTAAATTTAATAGTAAAGCTCCCTCTGCTGGAAATTTCAGTGCAAGAAAGCAACGCCTTCTCACGATCTTTAAAAAGTAAAACAAGAAGTAAGAACTTTCTGTAACATTTAGACTTTCTGCATAAAAATCCAGAAACTACTCCTGAAAGACAGGAGCAAACCGAAGTCTCATCTTTATTATAGTTTATGGCTTTCTCATTTAGTAAATGGCTTATTCCAAAAATTCTGTTTAAAAGTACTGCATTTGTGTTAATAATTCTCTGGAAACTGGCAGATCTTGTAATTTTCAAACTATATGGTTTTATCTGATTAACATGATTATTTTGAGTGAAGTTGGAGTTTTTTCAGATTATCTTTAATCCTAGCCTTAAGCATGCAATGCTAGACCTCTAAAAGCGTTTGCGTTTAGAAGGAGATGTTCTCAAATTATAACTTCAAAAGTACAGGAAATTATTTTCTTTTCCCAATTTCCAGTGACAATGAGGAGAACAGGCCAATCCAAACCCAGGTCAGAGTGCCTTTATAAGAAGAATGATTTTTTCCACTTCCCCTATAGACCAGAGGCACCTAAATTTTGCTCTTTCTCAAATTTGTTTATTAATCAATTATCAAGGCACAGGAAGACAAAACCCTTGCACCTTTCTTACATGATTCACAGCTCTGGTGCAGAAGTGAGGCCAAACCTCAGTAATAATCTCATTTAGCAGAAATGAGGTATTTCCTCCAATTTGCCTTCATAAATACATGGAAGGAGAAGTTGCTGGCAAACAGTATCATGGACTTAGTGATAAAATGACAGAGGTGAATTTCATCATTCTGAGCTTGAATCTGCAAATTAATTTGCTGATGGCACGAATCCGAAGGCGGATACTGCCCCACTGTCACCTTCTCGCTGCCCTCCGTCCCTGACACAAACTAAAGGTACTGCCAGCAAAAGGGCAGCTCTCGCTCCCCCGTTCTCTGTCTTCAGTCCCCACTTGCAGTGTCTCTGCTGTCCACCTGCCTATGCGGGGAGGCAGCTCAGCTCAGTAAGACAGCTTTTGGGGGTGGTTGGCTGATGAAGTTTCCTGTGGAATGGTCCAGGCAGCACCAGAGTGGTACAAGGGGAGAGGAAAGACATACGGCCACAGCAGCACAAGGGACGCCAGTACTGCCTCCAACGCATCAGGGAATCACGAGGAAGGCTCTGCCATATTAACAGGACCCTAAGGAAACTGAACGGAAGTCCTGGCTTGGCTTCGAGGAAGGAACTGCTGCCTTCACAGCGGCAGCCCACGAGAAGGGGGCCCTTGAAGGATGAAGAGAAACGGTTTCAGCACCTGCACAGAAGCCAATGGCTCCACTGTTCCAAATGACCTCCAGCACTTACTTGAGTGCTCCAACTGCTTCCTCTTTACTTCCTATGTTTTCTTTTTTGGATGAACAGGCATATTTCCCCATAACCATCTGTCTTCCACCTTTGCAGGCATCTTCCGGAGTACGTAACAGCTCTTTAGTCTCCAGTACTGTTGTCCTGGCAAAAATCTATATAGCTTTCAGATTTGTTTTTAACACATGCTATTTGCTGAAAGAACTGAGTGAGCTCCGAGATTGTTTTTAAAATTCGTGCATTCCTTGCTATGTACTTAAGGCTACAGACAAAGTTAAAAATCCATGAAAGAAAACCAGAATCAGACAGGTATGCTTATATCCTTCCGCATAGATTCATTTCCCTTGAACTTTATTAATTATTAATTAGTATTAATATTACTATTCACTCTTATTATAGCTTTATTTTTAAACAGTTTATGCTGAAAAATGTTACTGTAAAAATAAGCTGTTGACACAATACTCAGTTTTACCAGAGCTAGTAATTGGATTTGAGGATTCCAGCATAAATAGTATGCAGACTTAAGAATGATTTGAAAAATCCAGATAATTGTATGTGGTTTGAACATTCAGTTCTGTCACGAAAAGGCAGAGCTTTTTCAGCCTTTTCATTTGCTGTCAAAAGAGTTTCTTGACTTTCTTTTCTTTTTAAAAGACCTTGAGACAGAAGATGACAAATCCAACATTTTACTTACTAACACACTAATGTGCTGCATTGTTATGCCAAACAATCTATTCTAGAAGGACTCAGAAGTAACAGGCAGAAGTAACAATAAGACTTGTAAAGAAGATGGTTTCCAATACCATATTCAACATTTCTAAAACCTTGTATCTTTAAAAAGTGTTTTCCTAATCATTGTTCCCAACAGTTTAATTTTTGTTCTCTGGGGAAAAAAATTGAGTATCCCATTTTGGAGTTTCAGAGCAAAAAAAAAAAAGAAAGAAATATTTTAATATATACTTTCTATCATTTACTCTAATACCTGCTGGAAAGATTCCAAACGGTAGTTTGATTTAATAACCCAGATAAGAGTGGTTCTTACCATACAAAATTGCCAATAGAATGGATAAGACAGTCATAAAAAAGAAATCAAATGAAGTGCTTTGGAATAGACTAATTATGTATGAGAGTCAGGAAGAAACTTGCCTCGTACTCGGTAACATAACTGGATTATGCTTTCTTTTAATTTGATAAACCCTAAGTAGAACTGATGGCAAGAAATGAGCCAAGATGCACAACAGTTTCTCCATATGACATTTTCTCCTATCCTATTTCTATGTTAAATGAGATAGATGAAACAGGGGAATGTACACCAGTCAGACACTCACTTATTTTTTAAGACTGAAATGACACACCCTGAAAAACTGGAAAGACCCCGAAAAGATGAAAACTGCATCAGTACATATTGTGTTGCTAAAGCCAAACAGCACCCCTTTTCACGGAAGACAATGCATGAAATTCAGAATTTCTTCAAAATTGTACTACATTCTTAATTTAAGAAAATGAGCTTAGAAGAGGTATAAATGTTTCTGCTCCTCTTCAAAGATATATCTCTCAACAGAATTCTCAATTTGCAGTCACACCACTTCATTTCAAGACGCAATACACACTTCAGCACTGATTTCAAGTTAAGTTTCTGGTGCAAAGCCTATAATGCAGGTATGCTACACTCACTTTTTAAATTACTTCAGTGTCCAAATCTATCTCTCTTCCCAAATTTTTCCCCAAGTATTTTTCCCAAATTTTGTTTTCAGTCAGAAATTTTTTTGTATGTCAACACTCCTGATGAAGTATCTTTCACTTGAGACGGTATTTCCATTATCCTCTACTCTTTTGTTCAAAGTGTCCTAGGCAGAAGTTCATACCTGTAGCCTATTTAATAATACCTGAATTACATTAAAAAACACCTATCTGACCTTTCGCTCATCACAACAACTACTGCTCTTTAGGAAAATGTATTTTGTTGGAGGATATTGTTTTCCTCCTCTCTTGACTCAACTGGATCTTCTGGCACTCAGCACTTATCACCGACTGCCAGCTAAGCTGGCACTGAATTTCTTATTTGCCTTCTACTACAAAATCTACTTCCGTAGGCAAGTAAATCTTACATACTAAGAGACTGACTTACTATGGTGTCTTCTTCATTGTATTTGGTTTTTTGGCACCTATATTTTGCCTCTTTGTTCTAGCTCTTGTACAGATTTCACTATAACGCTGATGTCATCCAGGTCTACATCTTCCTACTAAATCTCTGTAACAGTCGTTTGTTATAATGAAATTTTATCACATTAAATACTATTAAAACAAAATATCTATTGGTTGGCTTCAGATTTATGGTTAAAAAAATAATCAATAATGATAATCAAATTCTTTCTGCAGAACTTCACTTTATAACCCATAAAATAATGCTACGATTTATACATTTGCTGCCCCCAAATTTATGGTAATTTTTTCATAATAATGATAATCTGATTTCATGTAAAGAAATTTATTTTATGACATAGAATACTGCCAGGGTAAGACTGCATATTGGTGGAAGAAAAGAGACAAAGGCATTGAAATGTAGACAAATGTTTCCATTATTTCCTGGATTGGCTACTGTTATTTCCTCTTCATAGTTTTCCCAAAGGAGTTTTAACTTATCCAGAATCTTGCAGCTTGACTCATCATTACACATAACCTTTCCCAGCACATCATTTCCACCTTTACTCTCTCCAGTGGCTTGCAGTACAATACCACATCATACTACTTACAATTTCAGTCAGATTTTCAATGCATATTTTAAAAATTTTGGTTACATAATCTTGAAGGCACTCCATCAGATTGACAAGCATTTTCAAAATACAGGTTTAAGGACTGGTATCTATACATCCTACTTGTTTTTACAGCTTTTGCATTTTGGTAGGAGATGAATTACAGGCATATTATACAGCTGTGGAATTCATTACAAGCCAAAGCTGATATTTTTTAAATCATCTGTGGGCGAAGTCAAACTCCTCTTTCCTACTTCTATAGTACTATAGTTCAGGATAGAACTTGCGGAAATAAACAGCTAGCGATGCTTTGCACGTATTTCTCTGAAAAGCTAATTTACCATCGGAACACAACTATTTAATAGTACAGTAATATACACCGTTATTTCATCTTCCAAGTACCGTATATACAAACCTGCGAACTAATATATAACAGTTTTATTTCCTGACTGTTATAATTTGCACAGTATGTTGCATGTCTATATCTGTACTAGTTTTACACGGATGTTAAAGATTCTGCTTAAAGTCACAGGCAAATTCTGTAGCACAGAACAGATATTTAATCCACTTAGGCATGCAGTAGACTGTGTATCTCCGTCACTATTAACAGACAGCTACTTGAAAAGTGACTTCCTAAGTACCTTCCTAACTATTCAGGGCCATTTAAATTTACTACAGAATGGAAGCTTTCCTCTAAAATTTCCCCCCCACACACACACCAATACCACTTTCAAGCTCCTCAGAGGAAAGAAACATTGATCATCTGTGTTGCGCTAGGAGGCACTGCCTTGTTACAATCCAATCCCGGTAGGGAAGGCACTCAGACTCCGTAAAGTATCTCTTAAAATGCTATTTATTGGAGCTAACACTATAAAGAAAAAGCAGATAGTATCAATAATCTTACATCCCTTCAGATGCTGGAAATCCTGAGCTGCGTGGAATTGAACAGGTGTCCAGCCAGACGCAGCGTGCCACACAGATCCCATCCATGGAAGATTACCCCATTTTGGTGATTTGAGCTCTTACAGGATTTTCTTAGAAGCAAACCAACTCTATTCATCACTTATTCTGTCAAATGAAAAGGACACTCACAATGGAACTTGCTGCTGAAGTTTCAGATAAAGGCAAGGATGCGCAGTTGGTGTAACCACTGGTACCACGTAGGAGCTGCCTACGAGCTCCTCTGTTACAATTAGCTGATGAAGTTTATCCTCCAGCAAAGGGACATGCAAAGCACAGCACAGCACAGGCCTGCACTTAGGTTACCTGTTACGTGGATTTCTACCTCCTTGATGTACAATGGTCTTCCAGTCAGGATCGCTACAGCATCTTATGCGGCAGTGGGATGTAAATCCTTTAAAGTAAATTGAGTTTACTGATTAAGCTATAGAGCTGTAAAAAAATCCAGTTAAATTGCATACCTGTCAGCACCACCGTGTGTTCTCCACCACAAGCAACCTTATTCACCTTTTCCATAATTCCCAGTACAGGCTGTGGGACTCTATTGTTCTTCAGCTGTTCAGGCAATAATCCCAGTTTCCCATTCTCAGGTTCTCCAAAAGTATAGAGCTCACCATCTCCTGTGTAAATACAGAACAGAGCAGGATTTCCAGCATGAACTCACAAGCAAGGCTGGGTTGTCAAGACTGCTACAGACACAAATCAGTGAGATAGAAAAGTGTATGAAAAGTATGGGATAATGCAACTTATTTGTATAATGTCCAAACAGCTGTGCAAAGCAGTCTGCTTTGATGGGACAAGAAGGGGCTAAATTTTAGCCCCTCTCCAAGATGAGAACCGCAACATTTTGTGTGCAAGGAATCTAGCCAAGGGAATACCAAAACTATATACATCCTTCTGAGAGGTTATAATTCCCTCTGTAATCAGTATTTATGTCAACTGAAGTTGCTTGTAAGAATCTCAACTTAAATAGAAAATGGTTTTGAACTTAAATAGAAAATGGTTTTGCATGGAATTCTGATGGAAAATCCACACTTTCTTCTTGTAAGATATAGAGGAAAAAAAAGAAAAAAAGCAGAGTAAATGACATGAAAATGCGTGGTCTGGACAGCAAGAAGAGAGCAGTATATCCAACAACAGGAATATAGCGGAGGTTCAATAGCAGTAACTCCACCAGAATTAAGTTAAAAAAAAATAGTGAGAGGTCTTTACAGATCTCTTCCTGTAACTTCTTTCTGATCTGCTACATAATCATACGAGAAGACCCTTCTCATTCACCCTGACTTTTTAAGAATCCAGTTCAAAAACTCTTCAATCCCAAATTTGGGCAATTCATTTTACTCTGAAGTTTCGCTTGTTTTATCTTTTCCAATCACTCCCTTTGCTTTTTCATTGCTATGTAAGTCTGAATTACTATTCAAGACAGCATTCTATATATCCTTCTACCATAGTTAAAAATGGAACCTGTACAATATACTTTCCATTGTTATATTTACAATTTATCTACATTTATCTACTTCTTCTACATTTATCTCCATTTTACATTTATCTACATCGTGGGGGGTTTTTTACAATTTATCTACACCTACATTTCTGATTTTCCGTGCAAAGGCCCCCAGCTATTCTAACAGGTCAGAGTGAGGTTTAGGGAGAAACCGTTTTCTTACTGCCAGCAAAGCCTCAAGTTAACAGCTGAGTGTTCTCTACTCCTGAAAATATTCTGTGGAGTTGTATCCTCATAGCAAATTGTGGCTCAAAATCTAAATTTGAAATTACTTACCAAAAAAATCATCATACACTATTACTATCACATTTGGCTTTTAATACTAGTTGGATATAACAAAAGCACAAGGATAAGCAAAACTCTCACATGGAGCTAGTCCAAGATAAAGAAACGTCTAAACTAGTGTAGGAGCTGTCTGCTAAAGGAAATTCGTAGAGAGTGCTACAGTTACATAATCAACATAATAACAAACCCCAGACTTATAGTCCATTATTAAAGCTCGGTCATCAGAAGCACTCATCTCCAATATTTTTGGATACGTGCAGATTTGTACTTCAGGAAAAAAAGGAACTTTTACTTTCAGAGGGAGACATTCAGTGTCTTCAGAGGGCTAAATCCAGCATTCACAAATTTACTTTTACAGCATTTAGAGGCATTACTATTGCACGACGCACAAGTATCTGAGAGATTCTTATTCAGAAGCGATGATTTCCTTTCCAACATGAAAGTTGGGTTAACCTTAGAAATGCTGGTCTTTCCCCACAGACAATGAAGACAGACAACTGGAATACTGTGTCCAGTTTTGGGCTCCCCAGTTCAAGAGGGACAGGGAACTGCTGGAGCGAGTCCAGCGAAGAGCAACTAAGATGATGAAGGGCTTGGAGCATCTCCCTTATGAGGAAAGGCTGAGAGAGCTGGGACTCTTTAGCCTGGAGAAGAGAAGGCTGAGGGGAGACCTTATTATGGCGTACAAGTATCTAAAGGGTGGGTTGAAGGAGGATGGAGCCAGGCTCTTTTCAATGGTTCCAAGTGACAGGACGAGGGGCAATGGGCACAAGTTAGAACACAGGAAGTTCCGTTCAAATACACGGAAACAGTTCTTTACGGTTCAGGTGACAGAGCACTGGCACAGGCTGCCCAGGGAGGTTGTGGAGTCCCCTTCCCTGGAGATTTTCAAGACCCGCCTGGATGCAGTCCTGAGTAATGTGCTCTGGGCAATCCTGCTTTGGCAGGGGAGTTGGACTAGATGATCTCTAGAGGTCCCTTCCAACTCTGATGATTCTGTGATTCTGTGATAAGTTCAAATAAAGTTTCAAAGCTGAAGCCTTATTTTGGTGTTCAGGATTGACCATTAGAGAAGCCCATCCCTCTCTCCATTGAACATATGCAGAGAAGCTACTTACTAGTTTTCTGTTAGCTTTTGTAAATATTCCCCCATTTGCACAGGTGATATATTTGTTGCTTTTTCCTTGCACTCTGTCAGCCACAACTTAAAATTTGGGAATTTAATGACAATGGCAATAGAAAAATAAGCCTACACAGAAATAGGAAATACAGAAGAGCTAAAAGTGAACGTATAAATAAAAATGTGAAGTAGAAAAAATGAAGCTGCATATGCATTCTAAAAAGCAAATAAAATTAGACAAATTATTAAAACCAAGTTAGGAAAAACTGAAAGATATAATTCAAAACTGAAATTTATTAAAACTTGGGCATACCAAGCCAAGACAGGAAAGGAATTTTATCTTTTTGAATTTTTAATTCTGTTGATGAGAGAGTCAAAACTGCTGTCAGTAAGAAATGTGTTGTTTTTATTGAACCTTCCTGAGCTTTACTCTGGCAATACACTCATTTAAAATTTCCTTTTCCATGAATAAAAACTGAGCGAGAATTTCAGGTTGCAAAACTGCATCTTCATTTTGTGTAATTATGGGACAACTAGTTAGTAATACATTTTCATTTAAGACATCTGCTAAATCCAATAGATAAACTAGATTAAAAATGTTTTTCCTGGAAAACTCTTTTGACAGCAGTATCTTTTTTTTTTTCTTTGTGGCACTTGGCTCCGGATTACTATGTGCTAAAGAGTGACTGCAGCAGCGCATGCATAGAACAGAGCAGCACAGACTGCTGTTGCCACAATCCTCCATCAGAAGGGCTTTGATTCATTCTGAAAACCCTTAAACTACTGTGTCTTTTAATAAAACAGTTCTCCTCCTCCCATACTCTCAGAGGAAGTGATGCTGGAGCAGTCATGCTTATCTGTGATGTGTGTTGTTACCTTTGGTATGAACAGTCCACAACAAGCAAAAAAAAACCTCGGTCTAAATTATTATCTATTTTCTTCAAAGGAAGCTGAGAATAGGTTTTCAATGAATTCTAACTATAGGAAGAATCCGAAGAAAAAGGACTTGGGGCTGCTGGTTGATGAGAAGCTCAACATGAACCAGCAATGTGCACTTGCAGCCCAGAAGGCCAACCGTATCCTGGGCTGCATCAGAAGTGTGGCCAGCAGGTCAAAGGAGGTGATTCTGCCCCTCCACTCCCGTGAGACCCCACCTGGAGTACTGCATCCAGCTCTGGAGTCCTCAGCACAAGAAGGACGTGGACCTGTTGGAGCGCGTCCAGAGGGGGGCCATGAAGATGATCAGAGGACTGGAGCACCTCTCGTCTGAGGACAAGCCGAGAGTTGGGGTTGTTCAGCCTGGCTGGTTGTTCAGCTGGGCTTTTTACAAGGGCACATAGTGATAGGACGAGGGGGAATGGATTCAAACTGGAAGAGGGTAGATTTAGATATTAGGAAGAAAAGTTTCACTTTGAGGGTGGTGAGACACTGAAACAGGTTGCCCAGGGAAGCTGTGGAGGCCTCATCCCTGAAAGTGTTCAAGGATGGATGGGGGAGCAACCTGGTCTAGTGGAAGGTGTCCCTGCCATGAATGGTCTTTAAGGTCCCTTCCAACCTAAACCATTCTATGATTCTAAGCATGTCTCTTATTTAATGGTAAAGTTCATTCAGGAACAAAAAAAAAAGATACTATGCATTTTTTAAGATACATCAGCTTCAAATTTATTTAAATGCATAAATTTATCAAATAACTTGACAATTCGGAAGAAAATGTATGACATACTCAAAGAGCAAAAACTGTAAAAAATGACTTTTTTTCATAAAAGTCGAATTCCTCCTTTAAATGGAAAATGGGCCCTAAGCCTCAACATAAAGTTGCAAACCAGCACTTCCACCAAAGATTTAGAATCTAACTTTGACGGCACAATATTCACTTGCAAAGCTCATAATACCTAAGAAATTTAGCCTCTGCCTTAGACAAAAAAGCCCCAGACAATTATATATGGTTTCTCTATTTTCCAAGATCACTTCTGCCTCTCACAACAGCACAGATTCTTCAAATACCATGCTCCTGAGCCACTAAGGCTAGCAACTGGACTTATTATCTTTGCTGAATGCTCTAACCGCACAGAGAGGCAATCAGGGAATGACAATAATACAGTCTTACTCAATGTCAAACTTCCTGCAGGGTTTCACAGGGCTCGGGCTATTAAGAGTAGCCAGCCACAATCTATTCACAGTGTTACATCCTCTTCAGCAGGACAATGAAACATGATAGCAGCTGTATTTCCCAACTACCATCATCAGAGGTGTAACCCCATCTTCCCAGCTGTCCTTATTTTTTCTATCATTCTGACACTTTTCTTTCATGCACATACAAACTACACCAATAATACTACAACACTTCATTTACCTGCATGTATCTGTGCAGAAATACCTTTGCTGCATTCTTCTACACTTCTTTTCTAAGAGGTGTTTTGCAGTCATTTCAATCTGTCTGTGTTTTTTAAGAAACAGCAAATGCTCACAGCTGCAGAAAAGTGTATTTCATTTCACTTCTAAACTATGGACTGTATTTAGGCTTCTCTGTTCAGTTTGATTTTCTGTTTTAATTCTGATATTTATCCTTACACCTACGTGCAGAAATACTCTGAACAGGCTGATACTTTGCAGGTATTTGCAGCAGCATCAATTTTCTATTCTAAAACAGTACCCCAATTAACAAAAAAATTCACTGTGATGTAAAACTTTCCATAATGAAAACATGCCATTGACAAAAAGAGATTTTATTAGGGATTCTAAGTGAAAAGAAAGAAAAAAAACAAAAACAAAACAACAACAAAAAGAACCCTGTATTTTTTTGGAAGGTAAGTATTGTTTTAATACTCTTGGATTTGACATATATTTCTAGAAACAAGCTGATAAATCCCCAAAACCACTTGGGAATTAACTACTTACGTGGTTCTCTTTGAAGAGACCAGCACTTCTTTTAAAACAGTACTGCACTGCAAATATTAATCCAATCACAATCTAATTAATAGGATTAGAGATTCAAATGGCCAAGCTTCCACTGACTTCCCAAACTAATCAAGTTTATTACATTTTTTCAACTTAATAATCCAGCTAACAATGATAAACCCATTTATTAAAGCAATTTTTGAATACATTACACATCCCTTTAAGGCAAATAATAGTCTAAAACCTACGAAGAATAGCTATCAAGCATAAAAAGAATCCAGTCAAACCCAGATAAATTTTGAGTACAGTATACGCGCAGTACATCTGCGTTTTAAGGACTTCATGTACTGTGTTCAGTACATCTGCATTTTAAGGACATTCTGTTCACAATGGAACCTGTTTTTTTAATTTTCTCCTCTCCTACGAGTCACATTCTCAGATGTTGAACTTTCCCTAGTGTGGCATATTTTCTGTATCACTAAGCTTTAGGTCACAGGTGCATGGCAACGAAGTGGGCAGGCGAAAAAAAAACTATCTTCGCCCCTCAAAGGTAAAGGCACATACTGTAGACAAGCGAAGATAAGACACCTGGCTGGCAGCAAATGAGGGCAGTAGACAAAAGAATTGGATCACTCTATGATCTCTTCAGTAAAGGAAGAAAAAAAAAAAAAAGAAGTATTTATTCAAGACCAAATTGGTTGAAACCACCTCAAATGCTGAAGTCCTGAGCATGGAAGTGTTTGTGAAATGGATGATCTTTAAAACTAGTCCTTAAAAATAACGACAAAGTACATTAAAAGAAGGAATTCAAGGAACCCACAAAGCTCTCCATGAAAAGATACCTTCTCAGTGAGAATCTATCTTGACCTTGGTTATAATAACAGTTCAGGCAGGGGAAACATCAGAAGAGGTCTAATATATTCAATTCCTTTCTGGCTCCATGAATGTAATTCTGCAGTAGACACCAGAGCAGTGCCTAGATAAATTGGCTTTTCCTGCTCCTCATCTCCTCCAGTGGTCAAATGAGCTATAAATGCTTGCCAAGCTTAATGCTTTCTGAAAAACTGTCCCCTCTTGAGTGAGTGTAGTCAAACACTAATCAAGTAAAGATGGACTCAAAATCATTGCTATGCTCCTGGAGCTCACTCTTTTTCTGTTGCTTTGTTTGAGACATACCTCTAATATGGGGACCTAACATACCAAGTCTGCAAAAAGAAAGGAAAGGAAACAGATACTGGGAAAAAGTCCCAAAGCCCTAAGGAGGGCTGGAAGCTACAAACTAAAAACTTCTTTTCAGTGGAACACTGTGAAGAATGCAAAGTTAGAGGAAAAGGGAGCAAACAATCATCTTTCAAACATGAAGCAAGTAACCAGACAAGTTTCCTAACATGCGGATGGAAATGAGCTATCCATTGCCGGTGCGTGTGCCTAGACTAAATTTCAGAAGTGTTTTTTATTTAAAATAATTCAGGATATATTTTGTTCTTCAATTCTACAACTACTTTTGGCATCAGTGGGGCCCATGTGTACGTGGTAGAATACAGGTGGCTGACATGTTTAGTAGTTAGTTATTGTCTGCAAAGAAGGCATTCTAAAAAGCAAAAGTGAGAAAAGTAACAAATCATCTTTTTGGAACTACTAGAGTTGAGAAACTTTGGGAGTTGGCGGAGGGCTGTAGAACTGAAGTACAAATTCAGATGACTGAATGCCGTACAATTTCCGTAAAACATGCTTTTATCTACTAAAGTTTGTGTGATGATTCCACCCTACTTTTCACTGACATCGCACTTGGCTTTATAGTAGTTAAACACCTGAAAGACAAATGCCTATAAAACCTTTTATAAAACCAGTTATTTCAAAGCAATAACTTTAGTTTAAAAAAAAAAAAAAAAAGCTGAAGTCTGCTTTTCACCACTTTTTCTCTCAATAGTCACTTATTAATGAACATCCTGCCCTGGAGAGGGCACTCTGTGACCACATGATGTATCCTAGTATCTTCATTAACCATCTTTTAGTTTTAACCCAGATAGGCCTGTGATCCTAACACTTTGCTTACCCAGTATACAGCTTATGTCAAACTTAAATATATTAAGAAAGGGAACCATACGGTGCCATGCTCATCAGTTCAGCCCAGCAACATGTATCAAAAGTCCTACATCCTGCAACTATGCTTTATTATTAAAGATAGTATGTAATTTGATGCTTTTTTATGTACAAGTCATGTTTAAAAAGTCAAAATGTAGTAATTCTATAGTATAGTTATATAAGTATATAGTTATGTAAGTATAGTATAGATAAGTTATAGGTGTTGAAAGCTTTGTATTAACAGTGTTTCTCCCATTTCTTCCATCGCAACAGCAACCACAATCTAAAAAAGTTCCTCTGGTATACTTTATTGATGTTGAGGAAATTAATATAGATTATACACTCACCTGAATAGTTCAAATTTCAGTTCTGGAAATACAGAACCACTCTGTTTTCCAGATATTTCCTCCAAAAGTAGATATTGAAAATAACACTAATCACTCTAAATGCCAGTATACAAGACAAAACCATACAATAAAAATACACAGAAAACTCCCTGTGCTAGGCAAACTTTTACACATACTTCAAGGCATAATTCAATGATCAAATGTCAATTTGGGGGAAAAAAACCCTATCCCTGTAATATGAATATTCCAAATACTCCATAATTAACTATTTTGCTATGTTCTACCACCCCTCAGAGGCAGAATAATGAGAATGTCAACCACTGTTCTGAGCCAGTCCAACACGCCCTACAGGCAAGTGTTTTCCATAAGTGAAAGAAGAATCCACATAATACTAAAAGAATCACCTTTTTTTAAGCAAAACCTTTTAACAGCATCATGCCTTGACTTCCTTCCTAACTAGGCTGTAAGAAAAATAACGTAACTACATTGGTACTCAGACTCAGCTTGCAGAACTTCCAAATTCATAATTTAATGGCTAACTTCATAGCTAAAATAATGTGTGACAACAGTACACTTAGATTAAATGCATAAACTTTATTTTTAAACACTGGCTGGATATACACTGACACTAGTGCAACAGAAGATCAAAGAACCTGGATGCCCAACGCTAAATTTCTATGGTAGTTAAAACTATCAGCCAAATAAAAAAACATATCTCCCTTCACCACAAAAGAGGCCGTCCGTATGTCTACAGTTTCAGCAAAACAGATTGAAGCCAAATTTGTGCAGGATTTGCAGATACTAAGGCTGAAAATTAAGATTTTCCACCTCATACCCAGGTCTGTTTAAGCAGTGACAGGTTGAACGACTCTCCATTTTTACAAGTGATAACCAGTTCATCTCCCTACTAATATTTTAAGAGGCTCCATTTCTCTTACCCAGCTGCTACCCTAATCCTTTTTTCTCATACTCCTCCATTAAAAGTTTCCCCTCCCTTAGAGCACTTGGCACACACTGTTCTCTTTGCTCTTAGATGCTTGTCCTCAACCCTTCTTCTAACGAGAGCTTTTGTTACATCCCACTGCAGTCTTGTCAGAGCTTCAGCTCTTGGCTTTAAGGCAGAAATACACACCTTACTATAACCTTGAAGTAAGGATCTTCCCCCCCCCCCCCATTTATTTCGAGTTCTGGAAGCTGTAGATTTCCTAACAGGTGCTGAGGTCCTGATCAGTCATGGGCATTTCATTCATTTACTGTAATGAAGCATCTATAATAGAAGTTGCACGCTACCAGCATAACACCTAATTAGTATTTGTCTAGCATAGGAAGCTCTCGTTCTGTTAATAGCATATTCTCAGAGAGCTATATAGATATTGTATGTGGAAAAGTAACATTTATCAAGTAACCTGAGAAAAACATCTGATGGAATAGTTCCTGGGTACCCATTAAAAGCTTTACAATCAAAACTATTGATCCTTTGAAATCTTTAATTACTCTGAGGGGACTAAACTGTAAAGCTTAATAAAGTAAATCTATATGGCTGAGAGGAGTTCATGGCTGCTCATATATAACACCACCAGAAATGACTGATAAATTCCCCCTTATTGGCATTATTAAAAAATTAGTGGCAACATCACTTTGGAAACCAGCAGGCAAGTGGGAAGAGAGAGGTGGAAAGCAACAGAGAGGTGGGTTGGTTTCGAGATCAGACACCGACTCACTGTTGCATATGCTTTTCCTAATATCATATACTGCCTTTTTTATACTTACTTCAAAACTTACATTTAATACATAACAACAAACTTTGACAACAATCTTGCACTACTAGTAAATGAGATTAATTTTTCCTCAAAACATAGTAAGTCTATTTAATATTTATATTTCTAGAGAAGATGAAGATGATTATTTGATCATCACAAAAAAATGAATCTCAAGAAAAGTTGGATTATTGAAACCATGATATTAATCCAGAACATTTGTCATAACCATCATGAAAATAAAATGTTGCAAGATAGTCATTCTTTCTAATATACTTTTGCATAACAATGTGCAAAAGCAGAAAATTAATTGCATTTTTTTCTCACAGTATTGTTAATTCAACAATAATATACAATTATATAGTAGATTACATACAAGTTACCCAACTAAATCAATTAGGACCACATTTTAGAGAACCGGTCTTCGGTAAAATCTCCCAATGTGCTACAAAACTACATAGATGACTTTCTGCCACACGGCAGGTTTTAACAACTATGACATATCTAGTTTCAAAAGTAATGAATGCCTCATTAGCTACCTTTACAAAGATGACAATTTGAGAACCACCGACTCTTCTCCACTAACTGCTATTCCCATTCTCTTACCTGTTATCAAGGCAGAGTGATAATATCCACAGGATACAGAGGAAACAGGTTTTCCAACATCCACTTGACAAGGGACAGTGACACAGGCTTTATCAGCCAGGCCAATCTGGCCTTCCGAATTGTCACCCCACACAAAAAGCTGCCCATCCTCTAAAATGAAGACACAGACAGTTAACAGATTTAAAACCAAAACTAATAAAAAGTTCACCTACCCATTTAAGATCATTTCATAAACTCTGTGTATGAGACTACTAAATGTCATTATCTCAGGGACATAAATAATAAAATGGTATTTAGCACAACGCAACAACGCAGTCTGAAGTAAGAGGGTATCCCTTAAGCTTTTCAAAAGTGACACTGAACACTTAGTCATCAACTGATATTAGACGATAAATAGCAACAGGAAAAGTACTACATAAAAACATTCCTTCAAAAAGAGTAAGACTGGGCATATAAGACAATGCAGTTGCCTGAGGTCGGTATGAAAATATTACAGTGAATTTAAGGCATCTTCTCATTTTTAGTAGCAAGCCACCACTTTCTTATTCTTCCAAATTTATTCTTGGTCCAGACTTTGGTACACACCCCACTTATTCTTGCCTTATCTTTCACTGCTCTTCACAGGTGATTATATTGCCCAGCTTCATTTTGTTTTCCTTAAACTACCACAATAGCTGTTCCAGGTTTATTAAGACCAGACTCTGTTGACACAATGACCAATGCCAGCAGTAAAAAACCAAAAAAAGGTAGCAAACAACATGAAAAATCACTAGGCTTTTCTAGAAGAGATGAGGTCTTCTCTCTGCATATTTCTTATTGTTGGGAAATAAATTGTGAATAAAAAATGTACCGTCTACAGTGCTACTGAGATGCTGTTGGGAACTAAAATCATTCAAAGTTGACTTACAAATCTCAGGAAAATGTCAGCAATCGTCACAAAAATCCCGCAACCCAGCCGAGCAAGCTAGCATCTCCCTCATACACTCTTAGGCTCTCTGTCACATTCTGAAATGACAGCCCCAATGACTTATCCTAAACATGTACAGAAACAGCTGCTTTATAGCAAAACTTATAGGGTAATAAAGGACCACCCATTCAATGGCTGAAAGTATTATAATGGTGCGGACTTCGACATGTCATAATTGGATAATTTGCCATCGGAGAAATAGGTCATAGGTTCGGCCTCTCTCAGAATTGACACAGCTGTGTAGCCTGCGCCAGTAGACCAAAAGAGTTGCAGTAAGAAGTGGAATTAGAGAAACCTAGTTTTCATGAGATTAATGTTTTGTAGCTGGCTTCTCTGGAAACGAACTGAAGACTATTCCCATTTTGAGCGTATTCATACTGTCTCTCCTTTGTAAGGATTCCTACTAAACTAGTACAGGTTGAGAACCCATCGCAGGCCATCGCTCATGGAAAAGGTCCGCTTTCATAAAAATTGTAGGAAGGTAATGAGACTGCCACCCCTTATCACATTGTGTTGAAATAGGCAATTGGCTATCAAAAAATGACTACTGTTACTAGGGGAAGAAGACAGGGAGGCATAGAAAATACACCCACCTATGCAGACAGAATGCTGGAATAAATGTTTCCCTGGAACACCAGGCTGGACGCACATAAATAGCTTTTATTAGTGGTTGCTCTTACCAGTAACTGCTGCTGACGTGTATGATCCAGCTGCTAGCTGTTTGATCTTGTGCTGGTTGGTAAAAAAACTAATTAAATGAAATGTGGTCCTTTCCTCTGTGTCACCTAATCCCAACTGACCTTCACTGTTACCTCCAGCAGCATACACATTTCCTTTTTCTGCGTACAGAAAAGCACATGTAACACACAGAATAAAGACATTCTCATCAGTAGTAAAATGTTAGAGAAACTGAAGCAAGTAATTTAATTTTCAATGGAAAAACATTAAAGTTGGGGTTCACTGCCCTGAAATATCCTCGAATTGACATTAGCAGTTTCTGTTGATCCTAGCAACAAGGCTTTTCTGCACATGCTTGGATCAGAACTGTCTGAAAGTCTTACATAGACTGACTGCGTTTCCCACCATTCTGGAGACTGATCTAAAAAGTAAACATAATTTGAAGTTCTGCAAGAGTTCTGAGAAAATGACTACTAGTAGCCCTGGCAGCCAGAAGCAGCTCCTTCCCCAAATAATGTATATTTTAAGATAAAGCAGGAGGAAAATGGCGAATGATGTCACAGGCAAGAAAACTGAAATTGTATCAGTACATAAATTAAAGAGATGCATAACTTGATGGTTTTGAGTACTGTGAATGAACTATGTTTTTGCTTAGGTTTTTATTAGAAATATTCTACTCATTTTAATAGTTAAATCACTTTTGATTTAATTAACTAGGTCTTTATT
The DNA here is from genome assembly GCF_965231255.1 of Vanellus vanellus. Taxonomy (NCBI): domain Eukaryota; kingdom Metazoa; phylum Chordata; class Aves; order Charadriiformes; family Charadriidae; genus Vanellus; species Vanellus vanellus. The sequence continues at coordinate 127,224,469 of NC_138905.1, read as the reverse complement.
TTGTTTAAGAATCTCAAAGATGAAGTTAAAACTGATGATTGATATCTTCAGCTTAAGAGAACTTTAAGATTTATATTTTTAATTTTAGAATGTTTCACATCTAAAGTGCTCATTTATGACGAAAAAGATAAGGCCCATTAATAACACAAATCCAGACACAAATGTGATAAGTAACTGACATACAATTTATAAATGGTCCTTGCTATATAAAAGACCACAAATTATCTAGCCAGCGTGTACACTAAAAGTGACTAATATTTACCCTGTGCAGTCTTGCATACTCAACTGTTATTAAAATGTTCTGTTTTATTCTAATAGTCTTATTTACAGTGCTCAGGGTCTCCACATATATAAACCTCATAATAATCAAGCAATCCTCTTTATATCATTACTGCAAGCTAAGGGATTGCAACCACAAAGACGGCTACTCCATTACATAAATTTTAGAAGCATGACAAGAATTTGCATCAATTCTCTGTATACTGTCTCTCTAAAAATTTATTTTTTAGTTTAAATTTACAGTTTATTTATTTATAACTTAATAAAGCAACTTGTCATTGAAATAGCAGACTACCTTGTCTAACCAAAATGCAACAAAATTTGAAGACTTGAAAACATTCAGTTCTACTATATTTACTCAAATATATAACTTCACACTAATAAAGATAAATTACTTGTCAAAGGTAAATTTGAGTACAGATATATAAAAAATACTAATATACCTTTACAGGGCTTAAATGAAATATTGATAATTGTTAACTACACCTCAAATGCCAGCAAGAAAATTTTTCATCTGTCTATTGCTAGCAAACTCCTATATAACATTATTTTACAAATGCATTGGCTTAGAGTAAATCAAGCATTCAAAGAACTGGATACCAAACTCCCAAGTTTTAATGGTCCCATTTTCATTTATTTTTCCTTCCTCAATACTCCTGGGGTTCCTAATGTAATTTCGCATGAAAGCAAAGGAAGAAATCTATCTTTAATATGTATATAATATAGGTTACATACCTGTGTAAACTAAAGTGTGGTTTCTTCCACAAACAGCAAGTTTTGGTTTTTCTGGTTTTAAAGCTATGAATTAAAGCCAAAGGAGGGGGAAAAGTTATAAATAAGCTGATAGCTGGTTCAACAACAAAATGTTCTATGCTCTAGAGGGAGCTCTGGGGTTTTTTTCATATTTTTACCAATAGAGCGGTTACAAGATTCGTTGCCCATTTGAACCTAACATATGACTTATTAAATCAGGATTCCCCCAAGACAAGAAAACAGATACAGACCTTAAAAATTTACAGCTGATGCTCAGGTTAACTTGATCATGGCTATTTCATCACAAAGCCACATTCACCAGAATTTTCCATTTATGGGATATGCCTCAAAGAATGTATCACGTTGCAAGACAAAATGCAGGCTTAAAGCTGTCTTCAACTTTCATTAACAGCACTATTCTTAACTCCCTCTTACACTTTTCCCACTATCTTTAATTTTTAAAATCATACTGTTCTTTTGTCTTGTCATCTCTATCTTCCTTTGTTATGCACAGCTACCTTTTTTGCTAGACTTTTGCTCTTCAGTGCCCTCTTATTGATCGCTAAACTCAATTGCCAAAGACAGCCCTATCTGGACTAGTGCCTAAAATTTTTGCATATACAATCCTGTCTCAATTTCAGCTCAATTACTGCCCACCCATTGCATGTACTTCTCTGCACTCTGGTCACAGTGAAAGACTGGGAATGTAGGCAAGAGGAGTTGTTTTGGTGAGAACGAGAGAGAATACAGAGGCGCTTTTTCTCCCAGAGCAAGTGCACTCCATTTCAGAAACAGGAAAAAAACCTCACTGACTTTTCCATTCTCTTTCCAATTATTGATCATTGCCAAAAATTTATCGTCTCTCAGCCATGTCCATGGGCCCTATACAACGCCCTTAAAACAGCATTATTTTTACGTAATATACCTTTAATTGCTTTTCCACTGCACTAGTCCGTGACAAAGCCAACAACCATCATCCCTTTCACAAACCTTTTTACAGTCCTTCCAAATCAACTTTCATTAGCTCCAGAACATTCAGATTAAAGCCCCTTCTACCAAGTCACCGAATAAATCTATCTACTTAAGCACGAACTGTTTCTGGTCTATCACACACACAAACATAAATTGTCCAAATTCAGGTTCCTGCCTATCCTATCTGACACCTACCACTACCTACTATGGCTGGAACCATAACACTTCCAATGTTGGCTTCATCCTACAATCTTAATTTGCTTTATATCCCAAAACTCTGCTTCCAACTTCAGAGACGATCTTAATCAGCTCTTCAGAAGCCTGTGCTCTCTAACCTCCCTCCTAGTCAGGCTAATCAATTGTATCTGATGAGCCATGCTATGTTTACAACATTGCCGGCAATTTTTCATAACCAATTTCATTAGTCTCTCGTCAAGTCCCAGAAGAGATTTTCTCAGAAAACATGCAGCCACAACCATTTGGCCCCAAGCAGAAACCGAAATGCGTCCTTGCAAGGCCATTCCCAAAGCCAAGTGATGACTGAAAGCTAGCGAGAGAAGCTCCAGGGCTTTCTCCTGCTGCCTGCTGCCAAGAAAAGAAAGATACCCTCCTTGTGACTTTTTTCAATGGATGCCAGGTCTGGTTTGAATTGCTGTGATCTCCTCTTCACCTTTTATTCTCCATTGCAATTTGACAGTAAAACCAAAACTTGACACCCAATCCATTTAACCCAAGGTAAGAATCAATCTCTCACATGGCTGACAGAAGATGAGAACCTGAGAGTAGCTGCATTCTCCCTCTGAAGTGAAATAGAGAGAGGAGCAGATAAAGGACAGTAGAATAAACCAAATCAGGAAGAAAGGAGTTTGAACAAGCAGGATAACTTGTTTTTAACAATAAGCTAACAGATCGATCTGCTGGCAGAAAGGATGAGGATAAACATTTAATGGTGAAAAGAAATGTGTTAATAGGATAGATCTGACTTGACGTAAGTAAGGGATAGAGATAAATATTGACTTAGTTTTGTTTGACAAGATAAAACTGGTTAGGAAAGCTCAAGAAGATAACAGTGCAATTAAAACGTATTTTACAACACATAAAAGAATACAGGCATTTATTTTACTGCTTCATACAAATATATTAACATTGATGCCCCCTCGGGCACTTCTTATTCTTGCTAAAAATGTAGCAGCATGTGTAGAAAGTTCTCCCATAGATTTTTTCATTTTTAAAGGTGCTAAGACAAAAGTGATACAAAGGTTACACAATGCTGTTGCAGCTCTAATTTCTAACGCATAGACAACACTGCAGAGACCAGGCACCGATTAATGTCTTTGCAGTCACAATGAAGTTATGGTTTGTCAGAAAGGCAAATATTACATAAAATGAGAGCCCTCAAAAAGACAGGATTCTATGTATCTGAAGTAATCTTCAGACAGAAAAGGACCCAGAATCTCGAACTGATGGAAAATCAATCAGGGATCCTTTTAAGCTACCTTTATGAGCTTGTGCAGTCATACGGTACACATGATGAGTAAAGAAGGCAGAACCAGTTAGTTTGGAACTGCATCTTATGAAGTACCTTTTCACAAGGGTCTCCTTTCAAAAAGACAAAAAAAAAGAAAAATTAAACAAACCTTTAACACATGTTGGTTTGCTGACAGTGTTCTTTGATCCTAGTCCTAATTGGCCCCAGTTGTTACTGCCGAACATGTATAGTTTACCATTCCCTGAAAAAAAATGCACAGTCAGAATCCATACAAATATTTGCACACCTCATACAAGACAAGATGGTCATTCACACACTATGCTATTTATTATTTCCTTTTTAATGTGAGGTTTAAGATTAGGCAATTCAATACTTAAGTGTAAATAATAATTAATGTCCTTGCCATTTTTCAGTACAAAAGTAGTAATTGCATTAAGTAAGAAATCCCCAGCCAGAAGAAGGAACAAAAAGCAGCACAAGCATCCTCTTCTTTAACTACAGCACTGATTAGGTGCTCTTCAGAAAATAAAATGTACTCTTGGACAGACACTGCAGTTCAGAAACCACAGTATCACAGGCCTACTTATAAAATAACAGCGCATTTAACTGAGCACCCACATCTTTTACCCTAAAGACAGGAATAAATAGTGCAGCTATATAATTAATACAAACACAAATTTGTAACATTCAGCTTATTTTATTGTTAAGGGGCTATTTCTTTTACTGCTAAATGTCTTCTCTTAAAATTATTTACAAATTTGCGCTTCTACAGAACATAGTTTCTGATAAATTTGTGTTCACAAATTGCATTAATTTGTTACTCTGCCTGTAAAGAAGGAATGCATAAAACCCCCATGCACTCAGGGAGTTTTGTAAACCTAAATGCAAACATTAGATTACAAATATTCAACAGGAGCAATGCCAGAATCATATTTCAGAAACTGGTATGACATGTCATTGAACTTGCAGGTTTGACCATTACAAACAATGAACTGTTGTCATTCTGAATAAACAGTGGTTTTTTTAAGAGGATGGTATATGAAAAGATGAAACTTTTGTCATCAGGCATGCAAATTAGACAGCCAAAACTGACTAGTGACAATACCTTAAAATGAACTCATTTCATTTTTTTAAACTATTACCTTTTGTAAAGCTATGAAGTTCATACCCAAAGATAAAACTCTTGTTCCAACAGAAATTGTTGCAAAACAACAGAAACTGATTTGTCAAAAAAAAAACAAACTTTTATAGCTGTGAAAAGTTTATTCACTTTTGATGAAGGTCTGCAGAGCTTTGTGAGTTAGACTGCACCACAAGACTGTCATGTAAATAAACTTTGTCACCCTAGCCATCAACAATTATCACGTGACTAACCGCAAGGCGTAACAGCAATTCCACACAATAATGCCAAAATATTATGGCTGTTTGTACTTCAGTAGGTTTCCAGTGAAGGTTCTGAATGTGATGTACAGAGACTTTGAAATATTACATTAAAATCTTTAAAATATGACAAAAATACTCTATTAAAAACATCCATTTATTTTCTTAAATATAACCACATAGTTAAAAAAAAAAAACCACAAACAACAACAACTAACAATAACTAGTATCCAAAGTCCAAATCAAATTGTTAGATATGACAATATTTGGACCATGGGGCTATGTGTCAATATCAGGTCTTTCCAAGAAAGTTGGAAGAGAAGAAAGTCTGAGGTCAAGTCTACGGTCATGGTGCTTTATTAATAGCATTCATATCACTATCCTAATTTTCATAATGCAATCACATCAAAATACATGCACAGCTGTCTGTCACTGAAAGCAAAATGCACCTAACAGAAAGAATTTTTATTAGCAAATGGCATCCTATATTGGTATAGGCTTCCTTGTATCCTTGGTTTATACTTTTTAACTGCCTTTATTAGATAGTAATACTCCTGTGGGAATATGATGCCAAGCCGCTGTAATTCAATTTAAGCACATTCTCTTTTATCCATTCAAAATTCCAACAGGTCACGCTTTTCATCCTGTAATCTGCTGTTTCTTACATCAGTCTTTAAATTCTCAGGCATTGCTTTCTAAGTCAACGAGCTTAATAGATGAGAGGAATTTTTTTACATTTTTTTACAACTGAGTGACAGCCTTTTATCATTTTAGGCTTCCAACAACTAGCAGTTTAACAGAAAATAAGAAAACTGGGAAGCAGGTAATTCAGACAGTGAATGAAAACAAATAGACACAATAGAGGAACTTAAACAAATGCCTGTAATGAAGCAACATTTCTGGGTCTGTACAGTAAATCAGGTTTCGGAACAAATGTGCAACCTAAGCTTAGGAAACATGAGAGAATTTTGTATGCAAGAGGCCCTATTTTCATAATTCCATACTGAGATCTCTCCAGTCATCACCACAGATGCACTGAAGTGAGAACTAATTCAACAGCAGAGAAATAGGCAAAGATCATATTTCAAAACTTGGCACACTCAGATCACCCTTGGTTTTTTGCTTCCGCTTTGGTGCTGACATACAGAGATTGTGGCCGTGTGCCATCTGGAATGGCCAGCAGAAGACAGGTCCAGCAGAGTGAGATTATGCCTCTAAGCAGCAGAAGGGAAACAACAGGATAGAAAGAAAGGGACTACTCGGACTGTTTTGGTGATGAAAACATACTTCCAACATGAGGCTCCACTTTCATTCTGATGCAAGACTGAAGTATTTCTCCAAAGTATATATGCATTGGCTTATCACTAGCAGACATTTCACCAACATTAATTCAGGGCTATTAGGGAAACCACAAGGTGCTTACATCTTTAGGAACAAAGGTTTTGTGAGAGACTTCAGGAAGAGAGTGTCTCCTAACCAGTACATTTCTCATGTGAGTGGCTGCTATCACAACCGGGATTCCCCATCTGTCATATGTCCCCCTAGTTCATGAAGAGCTACTAAAGGCATCCATTCAGCAGCTGCGAAATACCAGCTGAAATCCTCAGTGTGCTTCATGATAATAGCAGGCAGCCAAGTCCTCCTATCACCGATGTTTAAAGGTATGTTCTAAATATTCTCCCCCTGGCTTTCTAAATTATATTAGTGTGGGAGGGAAATAAAATGGGGAGACAATGTACAGACTTTCAGCATTTACTACAAGACTCTATTGAGAAGCTATATCCAAAGAAAACGTAGAAGGTGATATTTCAGACAGAGTATCATAAGCCAGGCACCATGGGTTTTTTTATTTATTTGTGCTATTTTGTAAATAAACTGTGTTAACAGTTAATTTAAAATTCATATGCAATTCAAATACATCTCATGAAAATGGGAATTATATCAGTTTTGTTAGGCAATTCATGATATTCTCCAAATAAAAGCTTTATTGAGCAATAAGAATAGTAAAACTCAGGACATTTAACATCACACAAAGGAAAACAAGGCAGTATGTTCCTTGCTCCTACACGTATCAAAGATCAATGCAAACACGTACTAACGTTTCTAATTTTCCCCTTGCAGTTGATGTAAAAGATACTGTGCCACGTTCTGATGGCCTGCAGGTAGGCAGGAAGAATAGAAGGAATCTGGTGTCCAAAGACCTGGAGAGATTCCAAGGTCTCTTTGGTGTAAATTGTTGAATGTTTAATGCCTTACAAAACTGGAAATTATAAGCATACTATCTTGTTGTGGTTCCATATGCACCTCTTTTCACTCCTACTTTCACACTTGATACTTCTTTCTTTCCTTCTACCCTGTTTGCATTGGGGGCTTCAATTCTTTCCAGAGCTCTGAGTTCAGAAAATGTGTCTTCCATCATCGCCATTTTCCCTCTTGTGAACAGGATCAATCTCTCTGATCAAATGTGGGCAAGCTGCCTAGGATACTCTAATCAAGGCAAATAAACAATAAGACAGTTGTTAACTTTAAGAGTTTTGTAGAAAAGAGAATTAATAGAAAGGTATTGGGAGGAGAATCCTAAAAATATCCATAACATCACTTACTTCACACCAGCTTCCAACAGGATGAATAAATTGCTTTCCAAAGCCTGCAGTTATAGAAGATGCAGTGAGTGGACCATCAGTATTCTTGGGCCAAAAATACAGAAACGGTGCAAGAAACATTATTAAACATATTACAAGTGGTGCTGGAAGATCTACTGTTCATGACTGCGTTAAAGAATTAAAGAAGACAACTGCTTAAAATAATTCCTGCTTTAACATTTTAATGAAGATTGTGCTGCAGAAACACAAATTTCAATCCCAAACTCCAAAACTGGAGAAGGAAATGGTTCTCCAACTAGCTCAGCAAGCCAACTTTGTCACTGGTCCTTTCTGTTCCAACACACAGTCACAGTATGTAAAAAAAATGTTGGATTCTAGAAAGCCAAAGAACAGTGTTTGATATTTACTTTAGACTTTTCTTTCTAAAATTCATATGGGAATATTGATGCTGGATTAGATGAAAGAAGTATTTGAAAATTTCTGAATATTTTGTTTGAATGCTAAATATTAGTTCCTGTACATTTTCTTCATTTGCATTCAGTCAAGATTCAGTGCTAGATGTAGCTGTCTCTCCTGCTCAAAACTAGCTTTAAGGAATGTTTTGTATCGATTTGGGTGATTTTTTTTACTTATGATTGTTGAGATGTGTTAGTGTAAAACTGATATATTTCTATTAGATTTGAATCTACTTCATATTCCCACTGTCCCCTACATCCATAGGTCCCACAACCTCTTCGAGGAGGTGGGGGGAAAAAAAAAAAAAAAAAAAAAGGGATTTTGTGACCTGTAAATAAAGACTGCAAATAAAATGAAGCATGCATTAGCACACACCTGCTTGAGATACTTTTCCTTCCTCAGCGACGTTTGTCTTTTATCTCTTCCAGGTCAGGTTCAGCTGGATTTCAAGAAGCTCTTGGTTTCCCTCAAGGTATGTACCCTTCTCAGTAAACTCATTATCAGCATGCACTTCTGGAGCTTTTATTCCAGGTGTTACTGCAGTTCAATGTCATTCACCAAGGGTTGTAATTCCACTGTTATCCAACTCCATCTAACTGCAGAAATGCGAGGTCCACACAGGCATGCACAGGTGTGAAGAACAAATGAGGGACAAAGGTTTTCTGTTTCCCTTCTTCACTTTTTTGTACGACTCTTGCAGTTTCTCTACCTTTGCTCTTCGTTGATCAGTATTTTACCCTCACTTTTGTCTCTACTTTACAATGCCCAAAAGAACCTTTTGACACCAAAGAAATTTTGTACCTTTCTTTCTACAGTTCTTTCTCCTCAAAAGCCTTGAGAAAATAAAGATCTGATTATATAGAAGTTTCCCTGGTGACAAATCTGCACACTAAAACAGCAAAGGCCAGCTACAGAGACATTCTTGAAACATGCTGCATAAATTAAAATAACAGGGGGAAAAAAAGGGGAGATAGTAGAGAAACAGTGCCGCATGCAAACCTATGCAAGTTGACTTCTTCAAAAGCTTTATATAAGTGGCCACTATTACAGTGACGTGGGAATTAGGGGATTGTTGCTGATTAGGGTAACAGTGCTGGCACAGGCACATGCCAGGGGAACTCAAGCAGGCAATTTAAATTGACTAGTCTAAACTGAGAATTATACTAGTGTTATTTCAAATGGGGTGCGTGTATACAAAAAGATATATATAAAAAAAAAAAATTCAAAAGGAAAATTTCACAGTGCCCCCCCAGGTTATATTCTGATGAATTTTATGCAACAGGCAATTTAATAGAACTGGTTCAATCCACGAAAAAGTGTCATGTTTTGTTCAAAATAAACTATTAATGGATAATTCATCTTCTATGAAGTTAGGTTTGAAAAATTAATTGTATAATTTCACCTCAAGAAGTTCTGCAGTTCGTGAAATCTATACTCTTTTGTCATGCCTGGAACAGTTCATTCTAAAAATCCAGCATGTTCAACTTTGCTTAGGGACATACCAAGAAACCCTCAGGAAATTATTTAATGAGCAATGACCAATTGGGCATTGATGAGGAATAAACACATTCCAATAAAAGAAGTCCTGAAAATACGCATATAAATTTCATAACAACAGAGTCTTATTGCCTATCAACAGTTGATTGTCCATACAATTGACCCACATGCTCAGCATACTCCCTTCCACATAAAATAAATTGAACAAATTCTTCAATGAGTATTGTTTCCATCACTTCAAAGAAATGAAAACAAACATTAATACTGCTCACTGTATTGCACCTGAGCTTCTTTCAATGCTTTTTCAATTTATTTCCAATTTTAGTAGGATTTTCTGAAGTTTCTTGAGTTGCTCTTTCATGGGTTATTTTCAGTTGACAGTTAACAGTAATTCAAATTTTCATTTCAGAGATATAATTTTAGCTATTGTTTCAGGCAGGTTCCTAGTGAACTTGTTGACTGTGTTCAACAGGTACTGTTTACTTCCGCGATATAAACCTCTACATTTAAAATTGACTACAACACACTGTCAGATTCCCAAGAAACATTCAAGCTGAACAAAGTCACGCTTACTTTAAGCCCTGTGTGAAACATTCAGTTATTAGAGATTCCCTCATGACAGTTCTTGGGAATGTCTTGCGAAAACCGTCAGCGACCTCACACTAACTTCAAAGGCACCCGATAGCTCCCACAGAACAGTCCTCTCTCGTCTCCACAACCTCATTTGATATACTACCTCAGGATTCAAATAAGAATCATAACTTTCCAAGCTGTCCGAATATACAACCTTTTCTCATACTATCCATTTCCAATACTGACCTGTAACAATAGCGGTATGTTCATCTCCACATGATATAAGTACAGGCTTGTCATTTTTGAACCAGAACTTGCTAGGAATATCTTCAGCAAATTTGCTTTTTCCAAATGTGAAAACAGCACCTGATTCTAAAACACAAAGAGATAATATCAATTTTAGTGAAAACAAATTTTTTTTCGTACATTTTGAAATCATCATCTCCTATTAATTCAATTGCACATTTTAGTTTCCTTTTTCTTTTTTTTAAAAAATGGCTGAAGTGTTTTCTTCTATTCTGTTTCACCGAGACTACTTCATTTTCAGGCTCACGTTTCAGTCCTTCTGATTATTCTCAGCCTTTGTGAATTTCCTAATAGAATAGGTATTGTTGCTGGTATATTGTGTTCTGAAGATATAATAATTTATTTTAAAGTACACTAATGTACTTTATCACTACCCTCTGGGAAAAACTATTAGGTGAGTAAAAGAAAGAATAAAGAACTCTGAATAACTACCCCCTGAAAGTAAAATAAAAAGCTAATCGTGAAAGCAGGTCAGACAGAGAGCTCTCACTTACATTTATACTTGAATTCAAACAGGTTTTCCAAATTGGATTAGAGAGACACACACACTGTAAAGAGGTAACAGGCTCCAAACTGACCGCTCCTCCTCACCCATCTGAAAAGATACATGTGCTCTAAAACTGACCCCCTAAAATCAAAACTCTCAGCCTTCAAAACAGAGTTTGCCCCAAGTGTTTGATCATAACACCATGATCTAAAAAACCCAAATAAAACCACCCCAAAATAAAGTCCAGACAGCTCTTCCACCCTTGTAATCTGACTAGTTTCCTCAACTCTTCCCACTTTCAAAAGCGGCAACAACATTGATTAAAAACACAGAATGTTAACTACTCATTCACCTTTTGGTTAAGCACGTGGCTCGACACAGAAAATATTAATTCTACAGGAAAACAAATGAACTTGCAAGTTAAATAATTTGCCAAAAGCCATGCAGACAATGTGCAAAGCACAATTAGACCTTCTCTTTTAAGATGTGAAACCTTTTGGTTTTTGGAAAAGAAAACAAAGAAAAATCCAAACCTTTTCCTTGTAGACTTTTTACTAACACATAAGCCATGGTAACACAAAGACACACAGTTTATTTGACACTAGATTGCTTCTGCAAAATTACATATAATTTGACAGGAGCATCAAAACATCTTTGTGTATTTACTTCAAATTAAGATAGTCTCATCAACGGTCTGTACCCCAGCTCCGAAATCCAAAGTTCTCTCTTAAACTGTAGATTTGATATTCATTTAGAAATGATTCTTTAATGCAAGTTTCCCATATTTGCAAATAACATGTTTTTTTATGCATCAGGTTCAGCTGATACGTGTAAAATTGTATTTACTAAATCTCTAGATGTGTTTTATTTTCACTGTTTTATCAAAACCGAGCCTTGTACAGACAAATTCAAGACTTTTAAAGAAAGGGTTGAGTTTTTCCTCATTTAACGTAGGCAAACCTACAACCTTAAACATCCTAAAGGCATCTGAAAACTATTTTAGGTTTTAATCTCCAGCTAACACGGCCACGCTGCCTACACGGTTTCAGTGAAGTCTTTGGCACTCATGCCTAAGTGGAGCTCTCTGGTCCACTTACTTTTCTTTCAGAAGTGTTAACGTGAACATACATATATATATACATATACATTCTTAATTCAGTGTACGGAAAAAGCAGGCGATTTAATTCACAAACGTCCTTTGTAACACCTCACTCATTTCCCAACTGAAACCTAAGCCATCAGTTGGGAAATTAAATCCCACCAATCCATAAAATTAAAATCTCACCAATTCATAAATGAGGTTTTTGCTGTCTCGGCACCGAGAGAATGTCTAAAAACTACCGTAGCTCACACCACGGACCAAAACTCATTTATTATCTGGAAAAAAAAAAAACCAAACCACCTAAGCCCTGTCTGCTTAACCCAACACCACACCACTGCACCGTGCCGGTGACGACCGCACGGTTGCCCCCGCTAATCTCTGACGTCAGCGCACGTATTTCTCCCCAGACGCCGGAAGACGGCGGTCCCGCAGCCCGGCGCCGCGCTCCGGGACACCGGCACTCGCCGGCCGGCGGGAGGCCGGGGCGGCCGCGAAGCGCAAAGCGGAACGACCGGGGGCCGGGGCCGCGGCCGTTAGGGCGCCGGTGATGCCCTCCCCTCACCCCCCCAGCGCCGCGGGGACGAGGCCCCGCCACCCGGCCCGCGGCTCCGTCCCATGTGAGGGACCGACACCCACTCACCGGGCACCGGCAACTCGTCCTCCTCGGTGGGCTCGGCCATGGCAGCTGGCGGCGGGCGGCCGCCTCCGCGCCCCATGCAGCGCGGCGCCGGGCTGCCGGAAGTAAACAGAGGCCCTGCCACGGGCAACGGCCATAGAGAGCGGCGCGGCGCAGCGCCCGCCGAGGCCGCCCGCCGGCGGGAGGGGGCCCGGCGGGGGGGCTGCTGGCCGTCGCGGCGGGGAGCGCCCCCTGGCGGCCGGCGGTGAGGCGGTCCGCGGGGGCCTGCTGCCCTCGCCCCGCCATCTTAAGGTTACCCTGAACCGGGAGCCGGCCGGCTGTGCCTCCCCGTGTACGGGGAGCGCAAAGCTGGCGCAGCAGGCCGGGCGGGGGCTCACGGGTGCTGAATGGAGGGAAGAATCGCCTCCCTTGAAGGCCCCTTGCGAGCCCTGGCTCCGGCAGAGCTTTGCTTTCCTGGCACCGGCCCTACGTGTCTCCTGTCGCTGCCTCCGGCTCCCGCAGCAGCCGTCTCCCACCGGGGCTCTGCCGCCTTGAGCTCCCGGCATAGACAAGCCTGGGCCCTGAGAGCATCTGCTTGCTCTGCTGAGTGTGTGGAAGGGCTGCCCTGCCTCAGCCCGGTGAACAGAACATTACTCAGAAACTTTATTTTGTAGTCACTGCTGAGATCCTGCTCTCCTAAAAGACAAGTTTCCTCTGTTTGATGGTCTCTCACCAGGATGTCCATGTAAAGTCTTCTGATCGCGTGCACAAGAAGAGGTTCAATCATCCACCCGGGCAGGGACACTTAGGTGATGGCAATTGTGCAGACCCCAGCGGAATAACTCCAGGGGCTTGTAGCCTTTTAACCGTATGTAATGTGCAGTCCCGAGCTCCCAAAGGAGCTTTTCCCTGCCCCCCCCCCCCCCCCGAAATCTATGGTCATTTCTGGATTTCCATTTTCTTGCTATTCCTATGTGTTTCAGATATGCTAGGTCGTGCCTTGCCTAAAGAAAAAGGTCTGGCTTTCAGGATGATGTACTGCAATAGAGGCTGCAGCTGGCAGGCTGGACAACCAATTTAAGCCTTGTTTTATGCAGAGTTTAATCAATACAGTTGTTGGTCCGTAAGATGAGTTATCCATATAAGTACATACAAAGAAGGGTGGCCACATTTTCAAAAGGGAACAGAAAGTGTGTTTTTTGCCCCTACAGGAGGCAGGGATTTAATGTCTTTGAACTCCAACATCCCTCTGATGCTTTCTGCCCTAACTGCTTCTCCTAAGTCTAGAGCGAGGAAATACCAGCAAAAGCTGTTCAAAATAAAACTGAACGAACGTTGTTCCACAAAGTGATGCCTGAGATTGTAGTTACCAGATACTGTGGTTGCCCAGAATATAAATGGGTTATGAAACGATTAGGAAGATTCATGGGAAGGTGTCTGTAGCAGGGTTTCGGTTTCTGTAACTGTGGGATTCTATCTGCGGATCAACATCTGGTTGTGAGAGATGGGAGCCACTTCAAGAAGTGGGACACATGTATCTCTGCTGGTAGGATCACTGATATGGTGAGGAGGTCTTTGAACACAGAATGATCGAGAAAGGACATAGTTACCAGCAGCATCTGCAAGTGGTTGGGTGCTGAGCTCCTGGAAGTCTTCGTTGGCCACCACTGAGTGCAGGGTGGATGGGAAAGGTTGTTTATAGAGTGAGCATTTGGTTTTGGTTTTGGACATCCACTGCATGCAGACGAAGCAGAAGTTGTGCTGGCAGGGGTCCAGTTGCATCACGTTGTCCAAGCAGACACATCCCTCTGGAAGATGCAGCTGTGGACATGGCGGCATGCAGCAGGTTGGGAGCTGCTCCCCCTTGGAAGCGCCTCAGCTGCTGGTGCCCCAGTCTGCAAAAGAGAGGCACCAAGGTTCGACCCTTCCTCGGGGCTGGAGGCCGGAGCACGGATGAGCTGTGAAAGGACATTGACCTCCCAAGGTGCTTCTTTTGGGGTGAAAGGAAGCAGCATGGGCACTCCGGTGTACCACCCCACAGCCACTGCTGTATAAGTGCTTTTCTTGCATTTCCCTACCCTGAGTGCTGCTTCCCCTCAAGAAAGGAGGTGTCCTGGGTCAGTCTCCTGCCAGCTCAGAGAGGAGAGAGGCCTTATGTTCATATTAGATGACTATATCAGTATCATTCCTCCATCCTAATCTACTTCTCTCTTGCACCACGTTATTCTCTCTTCACCGGTGTGTCTCAACCCATGTACTGCTGTTCCTCCATTCTCAATACCAAGCTCTGTGTCTGTTTGAGCGACAAAGGACTAATTTATCTTCTAATACTTGGGAAGGCTGCATTTTAGAAGACTCTGGTGTCTGAATTTGTGAAAATATTTACTTTACAGCCAGCTATGGTGTGTGGGTTTCAAGGTCTCAGTGTTCTTGAGCTTGCCAGATGCAGGGATTAGGAGGAGCGAGACCTGCGCACTTGACCCAAGCTGCCAACAGGATTATTTCATACCACCAATGTCACATTCACTATAAATTAGAAAGTTTACTGCGAAGTTCTTTCTCTCCCTTGATGGCTGCCATCCTGAGAACTTCGTGCCCCAGTGCCAGACTCCTGAGGCCTTCCCTTCCTCCTGAAGCCGTGGCACTCGCAGTGTCTGACATTTTCTGTCACTGCTGGGAGTGCACAGCTTCCTACCGATAGAATTGGCTGAGTGTAATCTTTGCATAGTCTGTATTGGTATCAGGATCAATATTGGTTCTTTAGTGCTGTTAATGTTATTTATCTAATCTTATTCTATTAAATCTGTTTATACTTCAGCTCCCGGGTTTCCTTGTTTTTCCCAATTCCCTTTCCCAGGTGGGGAGGGGTCATCAGGTGATAGAATGATTGTCTAAATGACAATAAATTGTTATGAGTCTCTCAAACCATAACACCCCGGAATATAGAAATACCCCAAACCAATTAAAACCTGATTTCAGCATTGAAGCATTTTATGGTGTTGAGAGGAGTGAGTTATTCACATGGTAGCACATTGAGCCCTGGCAGCCCAGGGGCAGCTAGCAGGAATGGGGGGTGCTTCCGGGGCTCCGTGCTGAGCAATGCTGCTGTCACCCCAAATGTAAGAGAAGTGCGTTGTGACACTGGTCCGACTCTCCTCCTGCGCCTGGCGCTGCTGCTCGCTCACAGGAGCTCACCAGGGGATCGGTCCATGTGGGAACTGGGGTCGGGCAGTCCCTGTACAGGGGCGACCTGACAAAGGGGCACTGGCACTGTCCCGTCCCTGTGGGGCTGCAGGATGAGACCAGGGCCTTGTCACCTCGACCACCTTTCCTTTCCCCACTGTCTTTTCTCCTGGGTAGCACTAGGGACACACACTCAGTCCCCAGGGGCTGGGCTTGAACACCATGGAGTCATTTGCAAGAGAAGGGCAACCTAGAGGGAAAACATGGCGCAGCTTTCTTCTCTGTGTGCAGCTCTTCTGGCTCTTTCATTCCCTTCCCACTCATTTCTGTTAGGTTTTGATTCTGCCTGACATTTCCCCTGGCAACCGCTGCATTTTCCAAGCACCTCAGGGTTGGTTTGGCATGAGGTCCCATACAAATCCCACCAACAGCTATCACCCTGTGTGACTTTTTCAGGGCAGTCTCTTTCTGGGGAAGCCAAACTTTTTTTCTATGTGTTTTAATTATATGATCCTCACATTGCAATTTCAACATATTGCCTTCTCTGACAGATATGCCATCATCTTGATTTACACAAGTACGCGTCTCCTTACACGGAGGAAATGAGAAAGTAATGATCATATTTCAAAGCCACCTACAGTGCAGGTGGCATAAAATCTTATCTGACAATTATATTTGAAGGTAGAAATTTAAATGAAATCACTTTTCTATTTAGCAATTGACCAACATCAGATTATACAGCAAGCAATTTAACGTGAGGGGGTATGCAGGCCACAATATTTAAGTTTCTGGGCCTCACTGAAGGCTGTTCAACGCTACCATAGCACAATTGAAATCTTGGTCCAAAATAAATCCCAGAAAAATACACATTTTTTAATGTAGCCCTTCTCCATTCTTGTCAGGGCCTTTGGGGGCATGAATAAGCCTTAACGGTTGTGCCCAGCCCCACACCGATGGGCCCAGTACCTCCATTTCAGCTCTGTGCAGGGCTTTCAGTTCCTCCCATGGCCGTGCTGGGGCTGGAGAGCCCCCCCGGTCATGGTCTCATCCCCAAGGGAGCTGCCCCACTCATGCTGTGCCCTGACAAATCTTTTGGCTTTTTCTACTAGCACATGCTCCTGTCTAAATGTTAAACAAATGCAAAATTGCTACAAAATGGTATTGACACAGGTGTGATATGATGGGCCCCCGGAGAAGAGCACAAACTGCGGGTGGTGCAATGTGAGAAGTCTCTATTGGTAGAGTTTGACCAGGGAAAAATCTTCAGCGTCAGCCCCCGCCAGGCCTCAGCCCTGGCTGGGACAGCCAAAGCAAAGACTTTGGTTCTTGGTTTTCCCTTGTTTGCACAGCAGCACAGCTCGCTCTCTGCTTCATACGGCCTTTTTTCTTTTAGCTTTATTAGTGGGACTGAGAGAAGTCTAACGCGAACAGAAGATGCTGTTTAATGTGAGGAACTTCTTCAGTATTGCAAAGCTAACAGGGACCGGCAAGCAGCTGCTGCGACAGTTTTGGTAAGCTTATCCTTCAGTTTTGTCTATAGTTCAGTGACATTTAGTCAGAAACCTGGAGACAAAAGCAGCTGAATCCTGTGAAGGAGTGAGTGTTTCAGAGAAAGGCTTTTTTTACCCACAAATTTAGTACCCTTTTTTCTCCCAAGGCAGCAAACTCTGCATCTTCGAGAGACTGGAGGATTTTCCTTTTTAATGTTTGTGAAATACTGTTAATTCCTTCTGTGGTATTTTGCAGCTAAGTCAAGAAGGAATGTTTCTTCTTGAGGTCAGTGTAAGCTGCAGGTACTGTAACCAATAAATAACTATCTGAATAAAGTATAGGAAATTCCTACGCGTTTAGACAATTATCATGGCCAGTACCAGGGGGCGGAATTCTCTCCTTGAAGCTGCAAGGTGAATCTCTACTTTGGTATATTTTGTCTGTATATACACTGGAGGCATTTAGGAAAAGCAAGGTTCAAAGTTAGCCAGGTAGACTGGGCTCTGTGACATGGCCTTGGGCTCTTTCTTCAGCCACATAGACGTGCCTGTCCTCTGTGCCTTCAAAAAAGTACCTGTAAGAAAGCGTTTCAGTAAGCTGCTTCTCATGCTTGTCACATCTCCAGGATCAGGTTAAAATTAAAGACCTGAAACTTAATTCCACATATTCCTATGTTTTCATGTCAGTGTCAATAAGAACAGCATTAACATTATATAACAAATGATTAATGCTAGAAAACAATATACAGGAATTTCATATTCACAGGAACCCTAATATGCAATAAGTCATTTTTATTTATCATTTCTACATTACATTAGATGAAAAACAAATGTTTTCCGAGTTCTATGATTGATTTGCTACAGTTTTAAAGTGGTCCTGAACCCTGGGTGATAATTTTTTTATGGATTTTGGATTTGCACTGCTGGCAATGGGTGGGAACTTTCCCTGGTTAGCAGAGATGATAGAAAAGCAAGTTTGGAAAACTACTGCAGTAAAGCTGGTTTTCCAATAAAGTCATCCAATTTGTTAAGCTCCCCACATAATGTTGTTTGTTATTTTTAGGGGTTTTTTTGACATTATATCATAATGTTGGCATAAGCTATCACCACTGTCTGTGAGCATTACAAGTTAAGCACTCTGTGGTTGATACTGCAGAATAACATAATACCTATCAGTCTGTGCTAATAGTCCAAAATAATTGCTGTCCCGGCTCAGAGAGGAATAAACCAGCTGCTTGACCTTGCAATTCTGCCTGTTACATTTTAACTTTGGTATGTTGTCTCATGCTCCTTCTCTGGAATTTATTTGTCCAATTCTGCCTCTCTTTGAGGATGTGGACAACAGGGAAGGGAACACATTTCTTGAAGGTCAGAGCAATAAACAGAATCATCATGGGAACATAGAGATCGGGAGTAGACCTCTAGTCCAACTTTCTGCTTGTAGCCTGACAACAGCATATGAGGTCAGCTATGTCTTGGCTTAGCCACATCTTGAAAATCTCCGAGGGTGGTAATTCCAGATCCTCTCTGGGTAACCAATTTTAGTGCTTCACTGTCTGCCAGCGCAGAGATTAATGGTGGATATTTCTCATTCAACTTCTCAAGCATGCCAGGTGGTAAAGCAATGAACAGAAGTTCCTGCTTGGCAGGTTGAGATTAGACAATCTCTAACGCCCTGGAAGGAATTGTAGGCTGCAATTAGAAACCTGAGGAGCAGCACCAAAGCTGCTCTCGAAACAATGCAGCGAAGGAGATAGAGTGACCAAGCAGCAAGCAGTTGCAAAAATTTTAAAACAGGACAAATATTTTTTTGTTCCCCCAAACTGGATCAAGTACCAAATTCCTGTTCTGAAAAATAATAATAAAAAAATCACAGTTATGGAATTAATTTCATTCATAATATACACATTGAAGTTAGAGCCAATCCCTTGAATATCAACGAAGAGCCTTGGTATTTAAGGCTGAATTTCAGCAGCTTACCTTGGTGAGCTGTTTTTCAGGCTATGGTGAAAGCTACCTGACCCAGGAATGCCCAGCCTTTCTTATAATGTCAGATACAGTCTATTCTGCAGCTGTTGAGTATAAAAGTACAGGAAATAATTTTGCTAGGTCTATAATACCCACTTCAAATTTAAAAATGGGGCATTTGGATGCTTCCTAACTGTTTCTAGTTACTAGTTACTGTTGTTTACCTCAGGTTGGAGGCAAGCATGGGGACAGAAGGATAACACTTACAGCAAAATATGTAACTTTATTTTACTAATGATTGTAATGCTATGAAGATTAGACTTTATGGCTTGGAAATGTGCATTATTATTTTAAATGGTACTGCCACAAATATTTATTACTTAAGTCACACATACAGTTTAGATTGTGGTTCACTTAAGAATCAATTTTCAGAGACATGCTAAGAAAATACATGGGCAGCATTTCTCCAAACTTACAAAACAAGAAATCCACTCCATCTTTATGGTGCTTTGTGCTTAGCTTAGTGGTGGATCCACTGGCAGTCTGCATAATCTCTGGAGAACATTGCCCTGATGTATGACAGCATATAGTGAGTTCCAGCAATATTAATCAGCAAAGCATCTGCATGAGCTACTTCTTCATATATTCTCTGTGTTTCTGCTGTTACACATAATCCTCTCCACTGTGAAAAAAGTCGTCTTGGTAATGGCAGTGGTATGTTTATCTAAAGCACTTTTAAGGTGTCCAAAAGGAAAACACACAGCATTTATTTGTCTTCAGTTAAAGACAAAATTCAGCTACATGGTTTGAAAAGTCATACAGTTTGTGCTGTGATGTCAAACAGACAGTAATAATGTGTGGTACCATTCCCTTAAGAGCTGCTCTCTTCCTCCAGTTTCAGTTGGAGCCTATGCCACAAAATTCTGCAGAAAAAGTCTTTCCCTCCAGATTTAAATAATATAACACCAAAATCTTTAGAATCCATATTAAGCCTGTCCACTATGATGGCTTTTATTCATTGGAATTAAAAGAAGAATGAACAGAAATTCTGGGGTTTTTTTTCCCTGAATTTTCCTAGCTGTGGGCTCTAGGGCTTGGCAATTGGCAGGTGCTGTAACAGCCTGACCTCAAAGGTGAGCTAAAGGGAAGCCTACTTGAAAATACAAAAGCAATACCTATGCTCAGTCCATTTGTTTGCATTGCTGTGGTCTCCATTCCATCAGATCAGTCTAAAAATGCCTCCTTTAATTAAAAAGACATATTTAGCTTGTACTCATCCAAACCTTAGCAAGAGTACAGTGGGGGCTGTGCTATGCTAAGGAGGGCTGTAGATACAGTGCCAGAGAAGGGGCTAAGATGCCACTCTCCCTTATTAATCTTAAGCCTATGGAAACACAGGCTTGGACATGACTTTCATTAAGGCACCTTGTCTAAGCTAGAGGAAATTTGATCATGTAACTTCTATGGGTGATTACCAACATCCCATTTCATGTGATTCTGAAATCGTAAATGTGGCTGGAGGCCAGAACACACTGAATAAATAGACTGCACATGCCCAGAACGTCTCATGTGTGGTAAGAGAAGGGCCAGAGCACATGAGTATTTTGTGGGTTTTTTTTTTACCCTCTTCCCCAGTGTAATCAAGACATTTCATACACATCTATAGAAATACCACTTTTTGTATTGGTGGGGGTGGAACATGGCAAGTGTCTACTCATTCACAAAGCACGAAGGAGGGAGAAAGAGCACCAAGATCTGTTCCTCGGATTCTCTGCCCCCAAAGGGCGGCTTTGCGGCCTGTGCTTAAGCCATTTCACCGAGCCCTGAGTGGCTTTATGCATTTGGGTTTATTTGATTAGGCAGCATACAGTCAAGTCATATGCATATCAGAAGGCAAAGGAAACTACAGCTAATGTACAGTCCGTAATACAATTTGAGACACTGTTATGGTGGTGATCGATATAATGTGTAACGTCATGTTGTGTGTGTCTGACAGTAAAAGTTACTTAAACTAATTAACACAGTCCATCAAGCTGATCCAGCTGGATCAAATGAGGGGAGTGGGAGAGATTTCAGCTGCTTGCTCATTGGCTTTAGCATGAGTGCAATGTAGTTTCAAATGACAAAAAACATGTATTTTTTGCTCTTTTGACACAGGTATGGGCCACCAGCTCAAATGAATGTTCAACTGAAAGGTCGTGACCTCCTTACTCTACAGAACTACAAAGCAGATGAGCTGAAGTATTTGCTGTGGATGGCCTCGGATTTGAAACAAAGGATAAAGCACAAAGGGGAGGTAAAATGCTTCAACTGTTATTTAGGTCACTCAGATGTTGAAATAAATATTGTTCTGAAGAGTATTGGGAATGAACCATTCAGCTGTCTTGTCCTAAACATCACCTGAGTTCCTAAATGCTGTAAATCATGTGCTACAAATCAAAAAGCCTTCCTGTAAAGTATTCAGAGATATTCTTTAAATGCTTCAGAGGACTTCACAAATGAAAAGGTTAAACAGCTTTTCACAGCTAACTCTGTGTTGTTGGCTAACCCCATCCATCGACGCATGGTATACATGCAACACTAGACGTAGGAAATGGAAGACACTTCCCTGCATGGGATTAAATTAGCATCAGAGTTCTCCTTAATGCTAGCTCAAATTGAGTGTCAAAGGGCAGTTGCTTTACACCCCTAGAATCACTTCTTTTCATTTAACCTTCATCCTGCTAATAAATTCCTTGAGGGGCAGGAGAACAAAGTTATGGTTAAAAAACCACCTGTGTAACTTTTAGAATGCTGAATTAAAATGTGAAAGAAGTATTTCACACTGTAAAGTGTATAATGACTATAAATTTGAAATGCCTTCAATTTTCATGTTCCAGTATTTGCCTTTGATGCAAGGAAAATCTTTGGCAATGATTTTTGAGAAGAGAAGCACAAGAACAAGATTATCTGCAGAAACGGGTAGGTCTGAGCAATGGCACAGTCAGATTTTATATGAAATTGTATACTGTGAGCATGTACTGAAAAACACTGCATAATTTTGTATTTAGCAATTTCTACTCAAGAGAAACGTAAAGTTTGAAAGCAAAAATAGGAGAAGAATGGTAGCTAATTGTGTTTCACCTTCAATATTAATGTCACAAGCACATCGCTTTGGTCACAGAAATTTCACCAGATCATTCCAAAACATGATAGATCAGAATTAAAGTAACAGGCGGAAGTAAGCATTTCTGGTGTAAGCTCCTAGTTGTACTGGCAAGATGCACATTTCCTAACATCTATTTTAGTAAGCATCACAAATTTAATTCTGTGCAAGCTCTAATAAATATTTTTCTAATGTATTATGCATTAACATTGTCACATTTCAGAGTATGTGTTTAGGCTGGGAATCATAGTAATTCCTTGATATAAATTAGGGGAAAAAAAATTAACATGATTGCTTACAGGAGAAGATAACTTGATGGAGACTCCAGGGTATTAGCCTAATAAGGACAGGCACTGGAACATTATTCTTTTATGATACAGTCCTGCAAACACTGAAACACGTACATATCTTTATTTAAATGGTAGTTGTTCTGAAGTCAATGAGATCACTGAAATAAATCATTCATGTGCTTGCATGTTAGCAAGGAATAACTATGAATTGGTGATGCATCAAGGAAGGAAAAGCTCGCCCTTTTCACATTCAAGTTAACCCAGCAACCCTTAGGCTGACTTCTCCCTGATGAAGGGAGAGGAAACTTGTTGAGTATTCACGTTACTTTACGAGGTGTAAGGGAGAAGGTAAAAATAATGGAAGGAAAAAGGAGATATATTAACTGCACGCATTTCTGAATTTGCCTTTGTATCTTCTGGCACAGTTGTTTACCTGCTGATCCTGCTCTTTACGTAGACTTGTTGCTTTCTGTTTTCTCCAGATGAGCAGGACTTATGAACAGGTTTCTCTTGTGCATTCCCTCTCTGTGAATACCACCCACCTTTTAATTCCAGAGTTTTTAGTCCAGTTTCTAGTTGCCTGCCATACTGGTACATGGGCAGGTAAGGATGAATTCTCTGAATATGTTTATTCTTCATGCTTCTGTATTCAGAAGGAAGCACTGTTTAGTCCTTGGCTTTTGAAGGCTTATGGAAGGGGGGAGCTCAGGAAAGTTCAAATGAATCAAGTTAGGATGGGAGTTAATGCACATAAATTAAGCTCCAGTGAAATAAAACAAATTTATTTCTGAGAGCTTCCACAAGGGAGTTTAATGCAGTTTAACTTCAGTGCATCAATTTCACACCTTCAGTTCATTGGTCCTAAGTCCCCTAAGCCTAAGACTGTTTCAAAGGCAGACTCAAGTTTTTTCTGTCCATAGAAACTGTACATTTCAGCTGCTTTTTAACATACATGACCTCTCCCTTGGAATTTCTAACTCAAAACAAATATGGGGTCACATGTGTTCCTTTTAGCTAAATAAGCTAATTTAATAGCAATTTTCTAATGTCCAGTGAAGGCAGACATTGAAATGGATTGTAGTGTTTATTTATAAAATACCTGAGTCACTTCAAATATCATTTCCCGTGAATTGCACCTTCAATATCTTGAAAGAGTTCACTTGTGGGACAAGGTTCTGATGATCGGATTAATCTAAACAAACTTTGCCACTCTTAGGAACAGCTAGATGAAAATCAATGGGTTTCATTATAAAGGAATAGAGACTTAGAATGTACTGATTACAAAATTTGTTCTGTGCAGTGTCTAGGAGATTGTTGTGAGATATTAACACCATGGAAGTCTTTTCAGAATCCTGCTGTCCCTATGCCTGTAAGGAATACCATTATTGAAAAATAAATAAACAGGGTGGTTGAGGTTGGAGGGGACCTCTGGAGGTCATCTGATCCAACTCCCCTGCTCAAGCAGGGTCATCTACAGCCAGTTGCCCAGGGCTGTGTCCAGAAGGCTTTTGAATAGCTCTAAGGATGGAGAGTCCACAACTTTCTGGGGCAACCTATGCCAGTGCTCAATCACCCTTTCAGTAAAAAAGTGTTTCCTGTTGTTCAGAAGAAGCCTCCTGTGTTTCAGTTTGTGCCCATGGCACCACTGAAAAGCACCTGGCTCCATCCTCTTTGCACCCTCCCTTCCAGTATTTATATACATTAGTAAGATTCCCTCTGAGCCTTCTCTTCCCTATGCTATGCAGTCCTAGCTCTCTCAGCCTTTCCTGATATGAAAAATGCTCCATTGCCTTAATCATCTTTGTGACCCTTTGTTAACATGGACATACTGAGTCTCTCCAGTATGTCCATGTCTCTGTCATACTGAGGACTCCAGAACTGGACACTCCAGGTATGGCCTTACCAGTGCTGAATAAAGGGGAAGGATCACCTCCCTCCACCTGCTGGCAATACTTTGTCTAGCGCAGCTCAGGATCCCATTTGCCACCTTTGTTGGAAAAGCACATTGCTGGCTTATGTTCAATTTGGCGTCCATCAGGACCCCCAGGTCCTTTGCTGCCAAGCTGCTTTCCAGCTGGGTGGCCCCCATCATGTGCTGGTGCATGGAGTTGTTGTTCCCCAGGTGCAGGACTTTGCACTTCTTGCTGAACTTCATGGGTTCCTCTCAGCCCATTTCTCGAGCCTGTCGAGGTCCCTCTGGATGGCAACACAACCCTCTGTTGTATCAGCCACTCCTCCCAGTTTTGTGTCATCAGCAAACTGGCTGAGAGCACACTCTGCCCCATCATCCAGATCATTTATTAAGATATTAAACACGACTGGACCCAGTATTGACCCCTGGGGTATACCGCTAGTCACTGGCCTCCAATTAGATTTTGTGCCACTGATCACCCCCCTCTGGGCCTGGCCATTTAGCTAGTTCTCAACTGACCTCACTGTCTGCTCATCCAGCCCATACATCAACAGCTTGTATATGAGGATCTTATGAGCGAAGTCCAGGTAGACAATGCCCACTTCTCTCCGCTCATCTACCAGGCCAGTCATTTCATCATAGAAGTTTATCAAGTTGGTCAAGTGTGACTTCACCTTGGTGAAGCCATGCTGACTACTCCTGATGATTTTCTTGTCCTTAATCTGCCTGGAAATCACAGAATCACAGAATGACAGGGGTTGGAAGGGACCTCTGGAGATCATCTAGTCCAACCCCCCTGCCAGAGCAGGTCCACCTAGAGCACGTTGCACAGGACAGCATCCAGGCAAGTTTTGAATGTCTCCAGAGTCAGAGGACTCCACAACCTCTCTGGGCAGCCTGTTCCAGTGCTCTGTCACCCTGAAAGTAAAGAAGTTTCTCCTCATGTTAAGATGAAACTTCCTATTTTCAAGTTTGTTTCCGTTACCTCTTGTCCTATCACTGGGCACCACTGAAAAAAGACTGTCATCATCCTGGCACTCTCCCTTTAAGTATTTATAAGCATTTATAAGATCCTCCCTCAGTCTTCTCTTCTCCAGACTAAAAAGACCCAAGTCCCTCAGCCTTTCCTCATAAGAAAAATGTTCCAGTCCCCTAATCATCTTTGTAGCCCTTTGCTGTACCCTCTCCAGCAGTTCCCTGTCCTTCTTGAACTGGACACAGTACTCCAGATGCAGCCTCACCAGGGCAGAGTAGAGGGGGAGGATGACCTCCCTCGACCTGCTGGCCACACTCTTCTTGATGCACCCCAGGATGCCATTGGCCTTCTTGGCCCCAAGGGCGCATTGCTGGCTCATGGTCATCCTGTTGTCCACCAGGACTCTCAGGTCCCTTTCCACAGAGCTGCTTTCCAGCAGGTCTGCCCCTAACCTGTACCAATGCATGGGGTTATTCCTCCCCAGGTGCAGTACCCTACACTTGCCTTTGTTGAATTTCATAAGGTTTCTCTCTGCCAAACTCTCCAGGATGGTGTCCAGGATTAGCTGCTCCATCGCCTTTCTGGACATTGAGGTGAGGCTGACTGGCCTGCTGTTCTCTGGGTCCTCCTTCTTACTCTTCTTGAAGATAGAGGTGACATTTGCTTTCCTCTAGTCTTTGAGCGCTTCTCCCAGTCACCAAGATTGATCAAAGATTATCAAAACATTAATTTATAATGCATTGTAAGAGAACAGTTGACGTTTGTGGCTTTTCCAACACAGTATGCCTGTAAACTGTTTTATTCTGATGACATTGCAACTACAATGAATAACGTACAGCTCCTTGTGGTATAATTAATTGTCCCTTTACTCTCTTGAACAAATATAATCTTGTCCTAAGACATATTTCTGAAACCCATATTATTTTACTATTTCTAAGAGTAATAGTGGTGGTGTAAGTTTATTAATGAAGAACTACAAGTAACTTCCATAGGGTATTGGCAAAAGTAAATCCAGTTTTGTGGAGCCTACTAGATTTATTGCTATCACTGGCTATTATATTGGAAAATGTGACGTCTCTGTTATTATACTGGAAAAAGTCATCTGTTTGCAGTCAGAATCACATACCCATTCTGCATAAAACCTTGTGTACTTTTTGAAAAGAAAGATATTCCACATGGTCATATATTACTTGTAACATAAACATCCTCAGGCATGGCATAAAGGTGAATGCCTTGGTTTTGTCATAGCTTTGGTGTAAAATATTCTGATTGTCACTGATACTCTTAAAATATACAGCTGCGGTTACATTTTAATGAACAAATTATAAATAAATCCAACCATTTCACAGACTCTGAATGCAGATAATATGTCACAGGGCAGAAATAGGAAACAATACAGGCAGAAAAGCTCTGTATGCCATCTTTCATTGTGCACTGGAATATACAAGGTCTTAACAGCTTTACAGAGGTTCACTGCCACTAGCTTTAGCAGAATTACTCCAAACTCACTCTTTTTACCGAGCAGGATGAGAAGAACATGATGTCCATGTCTGAAGACGACTACATACAGTCACAGAAATAATTGCATCACTTTGTATGTCCTAAAGTAATGGGGCTGGTATTACATGGCAGGAATACACGGTCTGTTGTTTGTTGGAATGGCTAGTATTATTTAGCTTGGCCACATTACAGAGGGGCAAGAGTACTCTTTTAGCTTACTCTCCACTTAGAGGGGCAGCTTTAAAAAAATGCTTATCAGTTTTTAGGTTTCTCCTTTAGGAATATTCCTGTAATTCCTGCCTAGAAGAATTCTTTGTTATCTGTCTAAACTGAAAAATACTTCCTAGATTGTAAGTTCTGGCCAGCAGTGAGGAAACTAACAAATCCAAATCCAGATGTCTTGAAATAGAAAACAGAATCCTTCCTTTGAGTTTAAGATGGCTGTGTATATCTCCTGGTGTCGGTGGGGCAGCCCCACAACTGTGTATCCAGTGTGTGAACTAGAGGATTCACTTTGGCACACTTACCCAACATAGCAGGGACAGGCTGGAATGGCGGTTTAACCCATGTCTATACAACCACCAGCACTCGTGTCCTACATGAAAGCATTTGCATAAGTGGGCTCAATAATGTGCCACAGCCTGAGGCATAAAACTGTCCATTTTTGAAAACAGTAGTGAGAAGTGTGGAGATGAGATAATAATCTATTCTGGCTCTTCAGTATGAACATTTAACACAATTTGCTGAAGATACCAAGATTCATATGAACACTTAGCATGTGGCTTTGGATATGACCAGCTTGTAACAACAAAGAGGATTGGATCTGCACAACACAGCACTCCAGTGTGTGCTTATTTGCCGAATTGGTGCCTGCATATCTTCAAAAGTAATCTTTTTTTTTTTAATTTCTGCTACTAGTTTGGATGAAAAAAGTCTAAAGTTCTTTCTCTGCAACTATACACAAAGCTAGAGCACAGAGCTCCTGCATTTCCAGATGGAAAGTTTGAGGTGGAAATATGTTCCCAGGCCCTGCACAGATGGCCAGTTCACAAGCAGAAAGCCCAACACATTAGGACTCTGCTATGTACACAGACTCCAGGTGGTAGCTCTGACTGGGCTGCCTGATGTCTGGCAATTCTGAATAAATGGCCAGGTTCCTCTTTTTCTACCTGGGCATCATTTATAGAAAAAAGAACATGTCCATGGGAGCCTGCCTGGATTGTGAAACATCTGCTAAAGTGTATGCATTTAGAAGCCTAAAATGCAGAACTGTTGTATTGTGTGGAACTCATGGGGATAAATCACTGACAATTGTATATGACTTCAAAAAACCCACAAGAAGCTGGACAGGAAAAGTTACTACAAATGACATTTCATCCTTGAGGTCTTGACTTTAAAACTTGTAGTGATAGGCTGTAATGTCTAGGCAACAGTTTGCATACACATTCCCATAAATACAGGTTTTGTGTCTGAGCTGCAGAGAGGAGGTGGAAGTATCTGAGGAAACCTAAACATTTTCCCTGCCTTAATACAAAAATGCTTTGAGTAACCAAGAAAGGAGGGCAAAGCAACCAGCAAATTTATAGTGCTTTTGTAATAGTAATAGTAGAATAAATGATGCTTCATTCTTAAAAGTTTGCTGTGTCTGGCTCTAACCTTGTTGAGATTTGGAGAAATACTTAATGATGACAAAGGGAAAGGAAAATCAGGCCCATTCAATGAAATGAGTATACACTGGATGGAGCTGGATTTGCCCTTCAGGTGGGGTCTGGAGCGTAATTATTGTTAATCTGACACTTAGGGAAATTGAGGCAGTCAAAAGGGAATGGTTTGCCAGTATTATTTTTATCTCTTGCATTTTGGAGTCTAGAGACTGGCTGAACTGATGCAAAGTAGAAGACCTTGCTTCAAGCC
This sequence comes from Vanellus vanellus, assembly GCF_965231255.1. Taxonomy (NCBI): domain Eukaryota; kingdom Metazoa; phylum Chordata; class Aves; order Charadriiformes; family Charadriidae; genus Vanellus; species Vanellus vanellus. Next base: position 127,195,578 of record NC_138905.1, on the reverse strand, counting down.
TGCTGCCCATATGGGATGGAAGTTAATAAGGGCAGCTGTGTGTTGGGGCCCACATGTCGGGCCTGGGCCTGCCGCCTGAACGAGCTGCTTGGTTTTATCTGTGGAAGGTTTCAGTGTTCACTCCTGGTTTAATCCTTTTTGAAGAGTAGTTGTGAGATCAACTTTATTTAATCTTTCACAGGCCTGTACAAACATCGTGTTGGAGCTGCAGTCCTGGCGATATCTGCAGTGCCATCTAATGGCTACAACCAGCCCAAGCAGCTTTTAACCTTTTTTTCTCTCCCCGCCCCCCCCCCCCCCCCCCCGCTCCCCCTTCCCCCTTAACAATATGAAATTTGTTAGCATCTCCAAGATATTACAGTTTGGTAGAGAAGGGAGGCCTCTGATCTTCTGTGCTATATGCAGACTCTCTCTTCCTGGCAATAAAAATAAGATAGGCTTCCTTCTAGATTTTTGTCACAATAAAAGGCTTGCTCCTCTGCAGTGTTGTCTTGACAAGGTTGGTTTATCCACACTGAGATTCTCTGGAAATTTCCTCCATCATAGATACTAGTGACAGGGCAAGATCTCCCTGACAATTTCTGTACTAGAAGGGAGTTGTTCTTACGTGGAAAATCTTCCCCAGTGCACAGAAAATGTCTTACAGGGCTACCTACAGCCCAGTTCAAATCCTATACTTTATACATCCCCAGCTGTAGGACTCTGTGTCTTGTGCTAGGCTTATGCTGAACCATTTGTGACAATTCATAAAACAGCCCCCCTCAGGCCCCATCCTCCCAACACGTGGCCATGATGGTCTTTACACTGAGATTTAGTGGAGGGAGGCTTTAGGCTTAAACCAGGCAAAGGCAGGGAGACTCAGATGTTGGTGAAAAAAAGCTTGTTTCCTCCCTGCCTGTGTCAGCTGGTTGCTTGTGGTTGCTTTCTAGTTGTGCTGCAACAGAAATAAGGCAGGACAGAACCTGAGAGTTGCCCTTAGCATGTAAGTTGTCTTTATCCAAAATACTGTCCAGACACCTTTTAAGTTCCCCAAAGTGTTTTATATCCTTAAATGATGCTCAGGTCTTTCCATGGTTTCCTGTTCAGGAATGGATTTAATTCTTCAGGCATAATCCATCCATTCCTTGACTCACCTTGTAAATTCTGAACTCTTGCAGGGTGGAGGAATGCTGGCAGTGCCCAAGATCTTTCCTTTTCTCTCTGTCACATTAGTTTTTAAGGCACTTGGTCATTTGTGACAAAGCTCAAGTTTGTCATAGTGTATGAGGAGACTCGGTTTTCTATCTGAGTGACTATTCTTGAAGCTTCTTGCAAGGATGTGGAATTACACCTAGTGACTCAGACAGCCCTTCTAGGATGCTAAGTCCCTTGAAGTAGAAATTCAGCATGATGAATGGATTACCTAGCTCTTAACAGGGTGACACAGTGATGCTGTTGGCAATATGTATCAGCTTGAGTGACTGTTCCTATGAACTCAGATCAGAACTAATGCCTAAGGATTTCAGCAAAGCATCACATTTGAGTGGCTTTTATTCCAAAATACATTTAGTTGTGTCTTGTGTGTCAGACTTTTGAAACATTTGTATGCCCTGCTGAGTTTTACTTTTATTGTTGTAAATGTCTTTTACCTGAAGAAGATTTTTAATCTTGGCTGTAAGTATGAGGTGCTGGTGTTTAATTTCTTTTTTAATGTGTCCTCACTGTAGGATTTGCTCTCCTTGGAGGACATCCTTCCTTCCTTACAACACAAGACATACATCTGGGCACTAATGAGAATCTCACAGACACAGCAAGGTTGGTAAAATGTCACTTGATTGATCACTATGTGTTTGGTAGTTGATCAGGCTGAAACCTGCCTTACAGAATTTTGGAAGCTAGTATTTTCTATCTGGAAAATGTCAGAATGCACTCCAAATTTCTTAAATAATTACAGATCAGCTTACAGAATCTGTAGTTCAGTACACCGTCATTCCATCCACTCTAGCTCTCCAAAACGTCTCAAACTGAGAAATATTTTGATCAAATTTGGCATATAGAGTGTTAGTAAGAGTGACAGTCACACAAATGGAAACATTTTATGAATCTCAGTAGTAAAGATCTACTGATGACAGCGCGTATCTTCAAACAAGAGTAGAAACTTCTGGTTCTCTTGCTCCTCATGGAGCTAGAAGTACAACTGACTGGCAAATTAAAAAGCAAAATCAAAAAGCAAAGACTTTATTTATCCTAGTTAGGCCAGCTGCTGGTGGACCTTAGCCGACCTGCAGTTATAGGGTGGCACTGAAAGCCACTCTCATCCCCCTATTTCAGCAGCATCAAACTCGACCAACACTTTACAACCAGTTTCTGATTTCATGTGCCCTCTTCCACAGCTGTACCCACTGTCAGGACTGCTGTGGATGATGGGCTATGGCATCATTCTCTTATTGGCACTCTTGGAAGATTTTAATCATGCCCAGTCCCACAGGCATGCAGGGATGGGTAGCTAGCAGCATATCCCCATTGCCATAGTGGGGAAGAACTGAGTTCAAGGGTTTCCCCAGTGGATTCCCTCTGATATTGCAGAAAGTAGGCAGAACATGAGGTTATCTTTTGCAGGTGCTCTTGCTGTTTTTCATAGCACTCCATGTATTAAAGACTCAGTATTGTGCTGCTTTCTGGGCAGCCCTTTTGCAGCCTGAGGTTGATTCAGTCAGGCCCAGCTGTTGGAAGGTTAGTAGTGTCTGAAAGGTCCTTTTTGTTCTGGTGAAAGATATGCAGTGTCAAGCTCGTCAGGCTCAATTCAAAATACTCAATCAGCCAGCTGAGGTTCCATTGCCTCTGCTGTATACTACAGTTTTCCCAGTCAGTGGTAGATGTTGTTTGAGAACTATGTTGCTGTTCTCTCTGTGATGAAATCCAAGGAAAATGTAAGGAAAAGACCAAGCATTTGAACTTTTTAAGTTTGTCTTTCTTACTTTTAACTACTGAAGTGGAAGACGTATGGGTGTTGATAGTAGAAAGTAAAAATTTCAGTCTCTTTAGGCTTGAAAGTACTTAGCTCTCACTCCCTGCTAGATACATAACTCTGCCAGCGTCAAAGTAAGCTGTAACAATAGAGTTCAGATATTTTGACAAACGTGTCCCACTGCCTTGCTTTAGTAACAACAAGTTTAAAAGATTCAAAAATTGTGTAAATTTTTGGGCCTACAAAGGGAACAGATTAGTCTGAAACTTAACAGTCAAGTCTGAGATACATTAGGCCTCTGTGTCCAGTGGCCACTGTGTCCAGTTCAGCAGAGCTCATATACTGCTGTGGGATTCAAATGCATCCCCTCAAAAGAAATTCTTCATACATCATGGGACATATACCCCCAATTGAAGCAGGACAGCTATAGCTTCATCAAAGTGTGCCATTTAAATGCCTCAGAGCACATGCATCCCTGCTACAACCCTACTGGCATGAGAGATGGAGGATTTTTCAAGTCATAGAATCATAGAATGGGTTAGAAGGGACACTGAAGATCATCTAGCTCCAATACTCCTGCCATGGGCAGGGACACTTCCCACTAGACCAGGTTGCTCAAAGCCCCATCCAGCCTGGCTTTGAACACCTTCAGGGATGGGACCTCCACAACCTCCCTGAGCAACCTGTTCCAGTGCCTTACCACCCTCAAAGTTAGAATCATAGAATCATAGAATCAGTGAGGTTGGAAGGGACCTTTAAGATCATCAAGTCCAACCATTAACCTACCCTGATAAAAACACCACCACTCCTAAACCATGTCCCTAAGCACCTCATCTACCCTTTTCTTAAACACCTCCAGGGATGGTGAATCCACCACCTCTCTGGGCAGCTTATTCCAATGTTTAATAACCCTTTCAGTGAAAAAATGCTTCCTAACATCTAATCTAAACCTGCCCTGACATAACTTGAACCCATTTCCTCTTGTCCTATCACTTGTCGCCAGGGAGAAGAGGTCAGCTCCCATCTCTCTAAAACCTCCTTTCAGGTAGTTGTAGAGGGTGATAAGGTCTCCCCTCAGCCTCCTCTTCTCCAGGCTAAACAACCCCAGATCCCTCAGTCGTTCCTCATAAGGTTTGTCCTCCAGACCCTTCACCAGCTTTGTAGCCCTTCTCTGGACACGCTCCAACACCTCAATGTCCTTCTTGTAGTGAGGGGCCCAAAACTGAACACAGTACTCGAGGTGAGGCCTCACCAGTGCCGAGTACAGGGGGATGATTACTTCCCTAGTCCGGCTCACCACACTATTCCTGATGCAGGCCAGGATGGTGTTGGCCTTCTTGGCTGCCTGGGCACACTGCTGGCTCATGCTCAGCCGGTTGTCCACCAACACCCCCAGGTCCTTTTCTGCCAGGCAGCTTTCGAGCCACTCCGCCCCCAGTCTGTAGCGCTGCATGGGGTTGTTGTGACCCAAGTGCAGGACCCGACACTTGGCCTTGTTGAACCTCATACCATTGGCCTCAGCCCATCTGTCCAGCCTGTCCAGAAAGTTAAAAATTTCTTCCTAATATCTAATCTAAATCTACCCTCTTCCAGTTTGAAGCCATTCCCCCTCATCCTATCACTACATGTCCTTGTAAAAAGTCCTTCCCCAGCTCTCTTGTAGGCCCCCTTTAGGTACTGGGAGGATGGCAGTGCCACCAAAGGTGGCAAGTGAAGCCAAAGGAAGGGTTGATATACCACGGTCAATATGAAATTGCACTGTGGCACTTGTGAATGAGAAGAGAAGGACAAATGGTGAGAGTCTTCAGGGCATTATGTCAGGGTGCCATGTGAGCTGGTGGCTCCCTGGGGACTAGGGAGGCTGGGGTGCCAGGAGTTCCCCCTGGGTCAGGCAGAGCACGACCTCGTCAGCTGGCACCTGTCCCCAGCCAGGGAGCAGGGCAGCTGAGGGGCAGCCGGGGGCAACCATGGCCCAGGGCATTGGGCACCTCTGTGGGGATGGGGGTGGGCCAAGGCCAGGCTGGGACATCAGCGTACAGTTGGGGGTCCAGGTCAGGATCAGCATGGGAATGGTTACAAAGCAGCGAGAGATGTGACTCCCAAGAGAAGGGGGTTTGCCCTGATGAAGGCTCCTCACAGTGCTGTCTGGAAGCCTCCTGTCCCCCCCCAACATGAGCGTGATGAGGGGTAGCCCTCAGCTGCACTATTGCAAAGTTGGCTCTGAGCCTCAGCAGCCAAACCTCCAGGAAGGGGAAGGACGCCATCAGGGTCCTCACACAGTGGTCCCGTGCAATAATCTCTCCAAGCACCATCCCATCAGACGCGCAGGACTGTCATCCGGAGGCTCTCTCATCATTCAGATGCCAACCCTGCAGCAAATCCATGTTTTGATACACCAGCAGACATGCTTTGTATAGGCTGGTTTTCATTTCTTCTTCTTCCCAATGGGATAATAAAAGGCCTTTAAATCTTTGGTTCAGTCTTTTGAATGACCTTTGTTTGCACAAGCAAAAGGGAAAAAGAAAGACAGTGAGCTACAAGAAGTAAGGCAAAAAGTAGAAGCAAGCAAATCTTCCAGCTGGAGGAGTCCCCATTCTGTGGAGAAAGCTCTCATGATATCCACTTCCCATGCAAACCTTCAGCCCCACTTTTCTCTGTCACTGCTTGCTCTTCCAGCTCAAGTCGCTATTTATGACACTGACCTGGGGATTTTGCTCCTCTGCTGAGTCACAGCACTCACCTGCTACAGTGGAGTGAGGGCTTTCCCAAGTCCTTACAGAGCCCCACGTGCTCTGCTTCACTCCTGCTCTCATTAGTAGAATTATTATTGACTTTACATAATCAAGGCTGAGCAGTTTACCCAAAAGAACAACCTGAGTGGCATTTCTTGTGAATGAAGGGTAACATGCTAACCTCATTCGGTTAATGTAAGAATAAAAAAAGAATGCCTGTAGTAGACCCAGAGGGTATTTCAAATACTTGCAGCCGTGTATCTAGGGCTGTGAAGGCCTTAGAAGTACTTGAGGTTGAGACTTAAAGCAAAAGGGGCACAGATTTATAAAAGTCCCAGTTTTTATTAAATTGCTGCAGGTAAGGGTTGAAAGCATTTCTGCTGTGCACATATGTTTAGTGACTTACTACCTGCTCTTAATACATGCTTCACACGACATTTACATTTACGCTGACACAGTACCAAAAAGTTACCACCCATTAAGGAGCTCTAAGCCTTTCAATGCTGTTTAGCATGTCTGATATATTATGTGAAATTGAATATAAGTACTGTATTTTCCACTGTAGAGCAGTTGCATTGTGCACCACTATAGCTCAGTGACCATAACTTCAGTGACAGCACTGAAGAACTCACAGGATGATTTTACCAGTCCACTGGCATTATTAGGGGATGAATCTCTGCATCTATGGGAAACAAGTTTACTTCTCACTGCTTACTGAGAACACATCCACAATATGGTCCTGTAAGACTATGAATGACAATGAAGTAGTCTTGTCAGAAATGTAAACCTTTTGAATGGACACATACTTTCAAAACAAAACCAAATCTACCTTGGATAGCAATATGCTGCCCAAAATATATGCAAATGCCCCATTTTCAAATTCAGAGATGAGCCACACCAAAAAAGTATACTTTTATTTGTGTTTCATTTTAGATTCCTCAGAGGATACACTTGAGTAAAAATGTCCAGCATTTCTCTGTAGAAATAAAAGTTATTTTGAAAAGAGAGATATGCAGCGTTCCAACACACTCAGGTATTTTCAAGCTCTGGAATTTTGAAGTTTTTAGGCTTACAATCTTGTTAAAAGAATGAAAAGAGAAAAAGGTCTTGTAGTTGGTGATAATACAGGACCCTTAAATGAAAAGTCACCTGATGAGCCTGTGCTTACTCCTCCTCACCTTCCAAAACTTCACCTTTACTTAAGCCTTTTATCTAGCCAGATCTTTTTTTCCTATGGAATCCCAGCCTTACATGATTTCCTTTAAATTGATTTGATTACAGGAGACTTCATCTCCTCAGATGAGGTCTATTTTTTTTTTTTTTTTCTGAGTTCAATTTGGTTTTGATTTCACAAAAATAAACCCAGTTTCCAGCTGGGATTCCTACTATAAGATATGACATCTAGAAATTCTGGCAGAAGGACTGTCTGATGTCTTGCTGGTAAGTGTCTAATAAGTCTAGTATCTACTTTCAACAGATTAACGAAGAAAATCCAGCAGTTTTCACTAATTGGTAATTGATTATGACTTAATTTCCTCTAATGGCATAGCCTGTAAAGAAACCATCTTCTTTTAAATTTTTTATCAGTCGTGTCAGGTAGGAATCAGCTGTCCTGACATCCTAAACAAAAAGTCTAAGAAAAACGGGCAATTTCCCAGTGTGATTGCCTCTTTTCCTTGACTTGTGGGACTCTCTATGTCTTGTTTAGGGTGGACACCTGTTAGTTGGCTAACAAAAGGGACCGTGCATCCCATCCCTGATGACTAGTTCGGAACAGAATAGGTTTTCCACAATCACATGCTTCAAGCTAGAATAAACACACACACACAGAAAGAAATTCATGAGCTAAGAAGATATAATGGCATAAACAGCAACTGTTCCAATACCTTGCAATCAGTAAATACCTTGTTCAGTTCCTCCTTTTCTGTTGTAGCTGCTATCGGCAATCTTTTCTTCAGAGAGAGCTCTCCAGGGGATTTTGTAACATTTTATAAGAGTTTTGCTTGTGTGAGGAATGTCTGGTGTCAGTAGAAAATATTTGTTACTGGCTTCATCAGGAGATTTTTCTGTTTAAAGGCTATGGCATTAACAGCCATATTTCCACAAGAGGGGATACTGGAATTCTTCATGGCTAATCAGGAAGATAGATACTGCAAGGATTTTTCGTACTCTTCTATTCAGTCTCTTCCTTGTTTTGTTTTAAGGTGCTATTACAGATAACATGAAAACACACAAAATGCTACTTCAAAGTCAGGCTTCAGGGCCTGATTAAAACACAGAAATGCAGAGAAATGCAGAGCTCCAATCCATATTTAATTTATCTAAAGAATTCAGGCCATGCTGAGTATACTATGCTAATCCACTATGCTAATCTCTGAGTCCTTCACACTTTGGGAAATGAGGTTAAGGCCAGAGTGGCACACTGACTCCTGCACGCCCCTGTCCATTTACTGGGTTTCAAATTTGGGCATTACTTTAATGCTGATACCATGTGTGTCAATACACTGTTGTGTAGGTAGGAGAAAGACCAGGCTGGTGGTGTTGGCGTCCTGTTTCTGTGTTCATTAAGATCAGTAAATAATTGTGGTACTCTAAGACAGGTCTGTATTCCTAATCCTTACAAAGGTCGGGCTACCATACAGAGACACTGTAATACTCAGTCAATGCTACATTTGTTCTTTGCTAAAAGACTCAAGAAATCTTATACCTTATCTCTTCAGAAGTTATCCAATTCTTCAAATGTTACAGTGTCACACAATCTCTTATCTTAGTTCAGATACCTTAACGTTTATTGCTGTTACATCTATAGCTACAATCAGAGAAAAAAAACATAAAATACAGCAGCAGTTTTCATTTACTTGCTATAGTTTGTTAATAAGTAAAGCTGCTTACTTATTAGCAGCTTGTTAAATGTCTGCATTTAAGTGTGTTATGCAAGCATGATAAATTATTCAGATAGCTGAAAAAATTTGATTCATTACCACTTCGCATTAATATTTATCAGTTGCACGCTGAAGAGTGCAACAGGGCTATATTTATTATGTTTGACTCGGGTATTTTCTGCCATCCTCTAGGGTGCTGTCTAGCATGACAAATGCAATCTTGGCTCGAGTTTATAAGCATAACGATCTGGACCTAATGACGAAAGAAGCCACTATACCAATAATCAATGGATTGTCCGATTTATACCATCCTCTCCAGATTTTAGCTGATTATCTAACTCTTCAGGTAACAATATAATCCGCATTTAATAACATAGGCTTTTTGCTAAGTCTTGGTCTTGGTAAATATGTGGGGAAGTCGGGTTCAAAATCATCTATACTTAGGTTTTTCTAAGTGGTAATTACATGGCACTTGTTATTAAAGAGATCTTCATCCAGCAATATAATTAAGGACCTGTTTAATTTAAAACGATTACCTAGTCCTATCAACTGTAGTGAGAGTGAAGTTAAGCATAAAATTAAGTACTTCATTGGAATTAGGCTACAGTTCAAAAAACATGCGGGGGGCTTTACATATTAAGATAAAGGTGAGATGGCTCAGCCAAAGCCAGCGGAAGTTTTTTCCACTGACTTAAAAAAACTCAGTACTTCACTCTTGATCCCTCCCTAACCTATGAACAGTTTAAAAGGAATCACTATCCATATATTAGGGAACTAGTTGAACAAATTTTTTTTGAAAAGCCAGTTAATGCTACCATTGCAAACGCCTAGTGTTCAGGCACTTAAACCTATTTAAACTTTGCTTGCATCAAAGAACAGTTAAAAAAGATCATATTGTGTAGTTTAATCTAATGAAATAGTTGATTTGACAGCAGGATAAGGTTTTACACACAGAATACCAGATGTTTATCTGTGAACAGAAGGACTATGCTGTTTTACAATCAATTGAGAAACTGGCTTATAAAAAAGGTTATTATGCTGCAGTGCTGGTTGACAACTATAATGAACTCCTCTGACCTTGTTTACTTTCTGAAGTAATAAAAATTACACTGCCTGAAAAAGGGAGGGCAGAAAAAGTTCCTGATCCATTCAGCTGTGTTTCAGTTTTCAATAGTTAAAGTGAAGAAATATTGGTAAACTTGAGACTAAAATGCTTCGCATACCTCAGGATAAAGTACATTTGCGAGATCACATTGAGCCAGCCTCAGTGAACTGTTCAAATTACGTAAAGCGGTAAGCTGTAATGCGAACGTCATCAATCACTAAATGTCACAATTTCATTTAAACACTGTGTGCAACTGTAAATGAGGTGAATCTTATGGTTATGTTTTGCAGGAGGGTCTGTCTTGCAAACACCTTAGTTCTTAGCATTTTATCACATGTGAATAACAGGCTTCAGGAATAATCCGTGACTCACGGTCTACACAACTATTGATATCTCTGCCTCTAAACCTGGTTTTATCCAGGCCTCTGACTACAGCACCAAAGTTCAGAGTGCTGTTGCCCTGTACTCCATCTCCAGTCAATGAAGAGAGTCTGCTGAATGTCTCAGTCACCCTCTAGAGACTCATCTCCACTGATCTTAGGGGGAAACCTATGGAGATCAGCAGAATGAGTACACGCCCTGTTGATCATCCTCTGCTCCTTCTCCATTGTGTTCTTGTATAAGGTAGCCACGGTAGAAGCTCCAGCTGAACTTGAGCCCACCAGGCTGGACTTTTCCTTGGTTTGAATACCTAGGGCAGCAGCAACAGCAGGTGGGTGTCCTTGTTGCCTCAAGCAGTGGGGAGGATGTCTTTGGAAAGATTGTCCCTGCCCATTTTACGTGATGAGGAAACAGGACCATAACAGTTGGTGCTCAAACAAAAGAAACATTTGACGTGCAGGGGTATTGTGACAAAGTGAGCACTTAGACAGATCTCAAGGAATGGCTCAGCTTTTGCACAGCCATGGAAGCTTTTTAAAATGAGTAGCATTTTCCCAGTCAGCCTGACAAGCGGAGCACTGTTTCCTCCAACTGTGCCTGTCTCTCCCCCAGTCTTTCCAGCATATTCCTTAGCACAGAATTTGTCAGGAGGTCTTTAGAGGGGAGCTGGGTGCCTGCCCCACTTTGCCAAGGACATGCCGCACCGCTGGCTTCTGACCCACTTCCCATTCTTGCTTTCGTACCCAGGGGAGGGTCAGGCAGGGGGGAGCTCTCAGCAGCTCCGTGGGCGCCGGCACTGCCTGCTCTTTCCCTTTCTGCCTTTTTTCCTCTCGGCGCTGTACACTGAGGTGTAGAAGACCGGTCTTACAGCCAGAAGCATGCGATAAAATGGCATTTTAATCCTATAATGCACTTTACCAGGTCACAGAAGTAGGATTAACACTTGACGAAGTGTGAGCCCCGGGGTCTAGTTGTTACTTACCTGTGGTGGTTTGGGCTGGACTGGCCACTGAGGTGAGTGACAGATGCTCTCCCTGACCTCCCTCTTCAACGGAAGGTGGGGGAGAGAGAAAGAGACTTATGAGTTTAGAAGGAACTAAACTACTTTAATGAAATATTAATAATAAAAGAAAAAGAAAAGAATGAAATATATACAAAACCATATCAAGCTCCCAGGATGATGATCACATCACCGGCTGGCACTGGGGAAGTCCCAGACTGGACTCAGTGACAGACGGGAACTGAATTCCAGAACTGGATTCAGGAATGCATGGATCAGGATCAAAGGCAGATAAACAGACAGAGTCCTCCTCAGACGTCGGCCATTGAAGAAAGAGGCGTGACCCTTTGATGCCTCAGCTTTTATACTGAGCATGAGGCAGATGGGATGGAATCCCCTGCTGGTCAGTTTTGGGTCACCTGTCCTGTCCGCTCCTCTCCACAGGTGGGACCCCTCTACGCTTTTCTGCTTCCGACCCTCCAACGGGGCAAATAACAGTGTTATCTGCCCTTGGCTGTTATAGCAGTAAGTATAAGCCGGAGCCTCTCTGCATCCCATGCCTGGGCACCAGCTATAGACATAGGTCTTGTCACTGAGAGCGAACAATATGCTGTTAATTTCAGTAGTTAGAAGAGGCTTAGCTGCAAAGCAAAATTACTGAACAGAAAATTGGTTCTGTTTTACCTCAAACCAGGACACTTACCACAATAAAACTTCTTGTGGGATTTTCAGCAGGGTAGAAAGATGTTATCTGCGTACTGCCTGCAAGAAGATTAATATAGGGATGTTGAACAGTACCACTGATTGTTTCAATGAGTTGAAAGTTCATACATAAGATTTGGACGGCTTTCCTGCAATGCAAAGGCGATTTATTTGATTTATACATACATGCAAACTACAATAGTGGCACATACCGCTAGCCTTATATTTAAATGTAACTACAGATTTTGGGCCACTTATTTCTCTTTAAAAATGTCTCTTCCTTATCTCTGTAAATATTTTCTGCCTGGGTCTGCGCCTCCTTGCTGTCATTACATACCCAATATGTACTTTTTTTTTCTCTTCTTTTTTCTCCTGCTGCATTTGCCAGTGGAGCACTACATGCACTCTGGCCCTTGTCATGCTTAGCACATTTTTATTCTTCCACTTTCTAAATCCTATAAATTTTGTCATGTGCCTTCTTGAATCCTCTTTGAGCACTTTCTCTTTGGTCTGAAACTGCCTAATTTCCTGGTTTATTTTGTCAGAATGTCTTCTTGCTGATGGCTTCTGATTCTCTTTTCACAGATGCATTTTAGTGTGGTTATTTTAGTAAAGTCTGTTGCATTCCCCAAACAATGCAGCTGGTTTATTTTCAGGGCTGTCAGTTCTCGTTCTGTATTCAGGGTGTTCTTGTCAGATGACAAAGTATGCTCCTGCCATGAATACTGGGTTGAGATTCTTCAGGTTCAACATCATCTTGCCCAGTGTCTTCTTCCTGAGCAACCCGGAGCCCCTTGTAGGTTTGACGTCTGAACTGGCTCTGCCCTTTAATACTGTGGTCAGAATTAATGCCTTCTATTATGCCAAGTTGGCTGTTTTTCTTAGCATACGTGCTACCCTCTTTCTTAGAAGTTGGGTTGAGCTGAGTTTGCTCTTGAGTTATAACTCACTAGAAATGGTTGTAAACATCACGCAAACTGATTTTGAGGGTTTGGGGATTTGGCCTTCAAAGACTATGAGTTTGTGTGCTGGTACTGTGCACATGCAGAGCCACCTTACTTCTCTCTCAGTGCTGAAGGCATGTAACAGCCGCCCGGTGCCTCTCAGTCTCCTGGCTCACAACTTCTGCTCTGCGAAGCTCTGCTGGAGGGCAGCATCACACAATTTGTATTCCAGGGACGAAACGGGTATTGACATTGATTCAATTGATATTAATGTCACTGACCAAATCAGCTAACTCGTAGCTGACTGCAGGATGGCCAGACTGGTAATTAGAGTGGATCCATATGCCACTAGCTTTTTATGTCACTGGTCTGAAGGGAAATTTCTTTTTCAGAAATAAATGGTTGGCATACGAAATACATCAGTGGTTCCTTTTTAAATAGCGTAACAGATTACAGTGTTGCCCATCTTGAAGAGGGAGGGCTGCCATACATTCTCCACGTCTCCTTTATGTGTGACCCAAAGAGCTCAAATTATTGTAGTCTTCAAATTCATCACCATCATCCTCCTCATCGTTATTCTAACAATTAGAAATCCCAACTAAGATCTGGACTGATCCTCTAGAATACACTATTTCAATAACCTTGACAAAAGCCAATGTGGGAGTAAGAAAGATAACTGGCCCAGCATCTGCCTTCAGCTCAGTTTGGGAGCTGGTAGATCCAAGTTCGCCCACTTACTGGATTGCATTGTCTCCCAAAGGGCTAAAGCTTTGACTTGTCCCCTGCTTTCCATTTTAAATTTTGACAGATTATTGATTCATTATTCGAAAGCTTGTTTTCATTGAGGGCTGTTATGACTGTTGTGGTCAAACGTTTCAGAAGTAATCTATAATGGTGTCAGAGTTTCAGCCTAGCTGGAAGCAAGTCCAGGCAGAGGCAGAAACAAATGTCCCTAATTAGTTAAGCCAGTCTTCTCTAAACATACAACAGTGCTAAATCACTGAGCATGCTTATTTTTTCCCAGGGTTTGGTACACTGATACACTGCAACCATGGATAAGCACAGAATGACATATTGTAAAAGCAGCATGAGGATGAGAAAGTTGACTGTAAAATTGACATTAATTATTTAGCAGAGATTTTCATGAGAATAGCAAAGCCAAGTTTTGTGGCACTACAGCAGCAATCACTAGTTTGCCAAAGAGGCATTCATAAGGGAGAAGGGATCTAGACTTTCTAAATATGTTATTTTTTGTATAGCTTTACTAGGAGTATAAATATTTTGAAATCAGGTTCCAAATGTAAAGAGAAACTGCAGAACACCCAAGCAGGTAAAAAGCCTACATCAATATAACAGAGTTTGGAAAAGTTGGGGAGGAATGTAAGGAGAAAAATACCTTCAGAGGCTCAGGTGATCAGCATGTATTGTAAAGGTTCTTGTTAAACCTAGAGTGACCATCATGACAACACACTTTTAGCAGGATTTTTTTCTGTGCAGTTGTATAAGCATATACTATAAAATAGGGGTGAATAATATCTATGTCTCATATATGGTAGCTTTTGTATTGCCTCAAAGCTTTCTGGTTCTGACCAACACAATCATGTCATCTTTCCTGGAAGCTGAAGATGGATGCCTATAAGCAGTATAGTCACAGTCATAGTGAGCTGGCTTCAGATGAAGAGGTTTGAGTTACAGCAGCAGTGTACCGGTGGCAGCATAAAGCTTAGCACAGGATACAAATAGGCTCCACCAGCACACACACAGCTTGATTCTGCCTTGTCTATGACTTCTTCCATTAGCTAAATGTCTTCATTCAGATTAGCTCAGCTGTGGCCACTCTATACAGTAGTCACTGCAGATTTGGAGTGCATATGGAGGGTCATTATACAGACATCTCCCCTACTTTGTATTTTACCTGTAACTGCTAGTAGCTTGGGAAAACAGAGAAAAGTATTTAGTATGCACTGTGCTTCTTTTAATGCAGAGTAGCAGCTGGTAATAAGGTGGAAGTTATTTAACATAGCAGTGTATTTGTGACTCACTAGTCAGTGCTTTGAGCATTACAGGCTACAATGTCTATTTTTAAACAGTAAGATCAAAAGAACTCAGGGCTGTCTCATTTGCTCCTGGCTGTGGGTTCACGTCTCAGCTATCACTAAGCCCTAGCTGGAAACAACCCCTTAAATAACTGCTTTAGTTTGGCCTTCTCCTAGGAGCACCATTGCTAGGAGATGTGGAAGGACTTTGAAAGATCCTCATAGACCTGCAGAGCTGTTACACTGAAATAACTTCCATGTCCACAAAGTCCTGATTTCCTCTCCTGTAAATGACCTTGCATCAAACCTCCTCTGCCAAGGAGCCTGCTGTTAACAAACTTCAACCGAAAAAGCGATAGTTTTACAATACAATAGTTTTAGCCCTTAAACTGTAGGCAGCCTAGGACTCTATTAGGTTTAGATTTCAATGGCATTTTAATGTCATTCAATATTTCAAGTGCTACTATTGTTTACTCAAAATTGTGGTCACTGGCAGAAATGCCAATAACGTCGTTCTGGAACAACTTCACAACTATTTGTTTAGGAGAAGCTGCTGCCAGGAGAAGATGGGGCAGTTGCAGCCCTTTTCCTCTTCAGACTTTTGGCATCTTTGCTGCGATTGCTTGCAAGGTTGCTAGTTAGTACAGCTCTACAATGTGGATGCTTATCCTCTCTGACAAGCATTGAATCACGTCACACAAAGTGTTGAAACACTGTCTGGCTTCCAGCTACTACAATGCAATTGTAGCACGGCCCCATTTTGAACTGAGAATAAAAGGCTCTCCATCCTGTCTTTAGTCCTTCAAGTCATGAGGTGGAGCTGTACGAAGCAGGCATATAAAAGTATTTGCTTATGTCTTTACAAACTTTCTAGTATCAACTTAAATGCCTATAAACATGCATATTTAAAACAAGGCTTGCTAAAGGGCCTCAAATTGTACTGCTCAGGAAATATGGAACTCCCGTTACTCTTGTTCCTCCTTAGGCCTTCTCTGCTGGTGGCTGAGGGCCAGAGTAGCTGCACATGTACAGGCTGTAAGTGCCATCAGGCAAAGCTACAGTTAATGCTGTAATGCTGTTTCAAGTTCGGGTAATCCACACTTTAAAAAAAAATCACTGTACTCTTTCACTGCACAACAGAGAGCAAACCCTGCAGGCCATGAGTGGCACAGCTGCTTTCAAAGTATTGCTCTTTGCTGTCCTGTACAGCTGTGACGGTTAAAATGCACTCTAAGGGCATGGCCGCTGCCACGGCTGCAGGGAACATGGTCTAGAGACAACCAAGCCAGAGCAAACCTGAACAGGGATATTTTCACAATTTGGGGGAAAGCTGGAAGGAGTGCTATCCTAGGCGTTAGGACTGCCTCTAAATTAAGAATTGCTACCATTCACTGATATTTATGAGCACCAACGCGTGGCTGTACAGCTTTGGTGCTAAAGTTATTGTGTGTCTGGTGCTGTTGCACTTGGGTCATCATGTAAGACACTTGTAGCTGCAGTGAGTTCAATTAGAGGTATGGTTCCATGCAGCTAGCATTTGAAGGCAGCCAGCCTTCTTTGCACCAGACCCGTCTGAGCAATCCCTCCTACCTAGGGCATCAGCTTGTCCAGCTCGCCTGGAACATAACCCCAGGGCTGTCCGATTCGTTTGGCAGGAGCACTATGGTGGGCTGAAGGGGCTTACCGTCACCTGGATCGGGGATGGAAACAACGTCCTCCACTCCATCATGATGAGTGCTGCAAAGCTGGGAATGCATCTGCGTATTGCGACTCCCAAGGTAAGAAAGCCATGCACGTGGAGTAAGGAAGGCAAATTTTGCCCGTTCTTGTCTCAGCCACTTGGATATTTCCCAAGGGCCTCAGCCAGTGGTGCTTGCATGTATCTTGAGTGTCAGCTTCCCGAATCAAGGTTCAGAATCCCAATTCACTTATTTTGATGCAAAGCAGGAGTAATTCTACTGAGTCCAACTTCAGAAGGCCTGAGGAGAATTCATGACTGCAGTATAAATCACGTAGGATGATAATTCCATTTGAGAAAATGTTAGAAAGTGATCCAATGACCTCTCCCCCCCCAAAAAAAATTTTGAAAGCTGTTTCAGATTGGTGGAAGTGTTGCATCTTGATTGGTTTAGACTGGTGATGCAGCTTTTTAGAATGCTGCATTGTAAGACAATATAAAATATAAATCAAAAAATCAAATGATGTATAGGCATGTCATTCTGTAACCATTGAAATATATTTTTCATACTGTATCAAAACACTTTCCCCCAGTTTATCTCCAAAAAAACCCTTTCAACGAAATCAACATCATTCCCTCAAGTTTTACACTTCTGAAAGACATTCTTGTTTGCATGGCAATTGGTTCAATCAGTATTTTCTAGCCAGTGTTAATAATCAGTAAAGATCTTCTATATGTTCCATGATATGTTACCTATCATCTCTTTTGGCAGGGCTTTGAACCAGACCTCAGAATAACTAAAATAACTGAACAGTACTCCAAAGAGGTAGGAGCCTAAAAAATAACCTAGTAGAGTAGTTTGAATAGAGTTTATTTTTGTTACAAACAAATTTGAAGTTCCTGGTCTTCCTGATCTTCCTGATCTTCCTTATTTTATTCCCATTAGTATGGTACCAAGTTACTTCTCACAACAGATCCTTTGGAAGCTGCAGATGGTGCCAATGTCTTAGTTACAGATACATGGATAAGTATGGGACAAGAAGAGGAAAAGAAAGAAAGACTAAAGGCATTTCAAGGTTATCAGATTACAATGCAGGTAAAAAAGTTAGACTGAGATTTAGATTTTGTTGATGCTTTTACAAATTGCATTTATAAGAATCAACATGAGCAAAGCATGGGTTTGGTCTTTTTTTGTGTGGGGCCATAGAACAGCCACATGCAAACCGCCCTCCAGCTTGAAAAACTCCCAAAGATAACAACATTTGAGTTATCTTATACACAGGCTTGGCCTGTTTCAGAACTTTCCAATGAGTTCTGACTCCAGAACACGTGCAGGAGAGCTGACCCTTTACTGGTTTATGACCTAAAAACTATTTCTAACTTTGCATTTCCTCTTTGCTACCAGAAATGATCCCTTATATTTTATTTAGAATGAGCAGCTCACAGATTAACTCTTAAATGCCTGGGCAGCATTTGGGGCAATTTTGTGTACATCTGTTAATGAATAAAGCATTACATATATGTCTTTAAAATCATCTAGTTAAAATGCTCATCAGCACAAAATCAGTTAGAGAAAGCGTAAAGTCATAAACTATTAAATGTCGAAGATAAAAAGGACATTTTCCTTGCTGGTAGAATTACTGGTTTAATTGACTGTATTTTAACATAAGTTCACAAAAAGTTTCAAAAAAAGGGTGTGCCTCTGAACTGGCCTAAAATGCTTTAATTCATTGTTCATTGGTATTAGATCAATATATTATGAGTGCCAATATCAAAAGAAAAAATTATAGCCTTTTAAATCATGATTTAGTATGTTCTTCTTGCAGTTATCAATAGTAGTATATTACTGTATGGCACTCAAATAAAGATTGCACTTTATTGATCCGCTAGGTCACTGGAGTTTTTACTCCTCTACTAAAGCCAGAGAAATAGGAGTATTTGACTTTTGTGAAGTCAGCACTGAACTCTTACTGACTTAAATGGGGAGATTCCCATCTTATTCACAGATGAGGAATTCTTTTGAAGTCAGTGGAATTCTCCTGAGTTCATCATCCAAGAAACAACAGTGGGAGCTAATATTAAATTTGTTAACCTTCTTACTTGTTAAAGTTTTTATTAATGTCCTCACATGTTATATGCTTTTTGATCTACAGACTGCAAAATCTGCTGCTTCCAACTGGACATTTTTACATTGTCTACCCAGAAAACCTGAAGAAGTTGATGATGAAGTATTTTATTCTCCACGGTCATTGGTTTTCCAGGAGGCCGAAAACAGAAAATGGACAATTATGGTAAAAAAATAAGATAGCAGTAGTTAGAGGTTAGGGTCAGCTTCTGTTCTGCCTTATACTACACGCTTGGATTCAGCTTGGTTCCTCAATAAATAGTAAATGCTAATATATATGTTTCAAATGCACCCCACAGGACATCACAATTTTGACTATAGGCAACATATATATGTAGCACAAATACTTCTGGACACAAATGTGACCTATTTCGATGATAATCTGCTGTTGCTTGACCCGGTTTTTATCACTAAGTGAAATCTACAGTATAAACCGTATTTTTTTTTTTATATATTTAAATCACTGGGTTTAACGATTAACTCAGCTGCTCAATTTTTAAAAAAATTAATGCTGAGGTCCCAGGGACTGGTCTTAGAAACTACAATTTCCCAAACACTTAAAGCTAGAGATTCTGCGCTTCTCTCTCAGGAAAAGCTGCCACTGACACCAGTGGGCACTCTCCCTGAGAAAGCGCTGCAAGAGCAAAACTTTGACGGACCCTGAAAAGTTATGGTGTGGGTAACACTGTGTGATCCATGGGAACCATGAGAGGACACTTGGAATTTAACACAAACCATAACTCCCCTCTCAGCATTCCTAGAATTTCAGAAAATTACTGCCAGATCTCAGTAGCCTGTTATTTATTGTCGGCTTTAGAACCATCGTGTTGACAAAAGCTAGTGAAAACTTTCAGAGGTGAAAAAAACCCCAGAAATGGTGTGGTCATAGCTCCCAGATGAACTGTAGATGTGCTCCAAGTGAATAAGCGGTTGAGTACTGTATTTACCAAAAACTCAGATTTTGGACACTGTCAAAATTAGTAACGAATTGGTGTTAAGTTCATAGTTTTGGCCTTAAAATTCTGAAAAGTACTCGTATTTTTAATTTTAATTTTGCAATGTTTCTAATTGCCTTAAATATTATTTTTTTTTTAAAAAGAAAACAAACCCTTCACTCTGGATTCCAGCTGCACATTTTCTGGGGGCTAAGAAAAATGTCATATTTGTATTTTATCAAGCTACAGAAATAACAAATGCATAGGTCTTGTTTATATATTATTTTCTACCACTTCCAGCTCAGACAGCAAACTGAAAAACAAATTATTTGCTCAGCTGCGTGCAGCGACGACATGGGTAGCAGCGAGGGGCTGCACAGCTGTATGTGAAGTCCCCAGCGCGCGCCTGGGACTGCCTGTCACACTGAGCAGTGCTGCAGGGAAAGGAAGGCCAGGCAACGAGGCCTCGACCCCTAGAGAACCCTTGTAAATACAGTTCTGGTCCAAAATAGCAATTTGCAGTCAGACATTGCTGAGAAATCACAACAGTGTGAAGCGGGTAACGCCTGGTCAAAACCAAGGGAGCATGGGGCTTGTTACATACACAGGCGTGGGGAGGACGGCAGAGCTGCTGCAACACCGTGTTTTATTTCACCACCATTCCCATTACTCGGATGTCACAGCCGTACCTTAGGTTTGTTGGGGTGCTAGGGGAGGGCAGGAGGGGTAGGTGACACGCTATTAACCTTGGTGAGGATTTTCCATGTTTTACCAGAGAAAGTATAGCTAAGCTGGGATAAATTTCAAACTCCTTATTCTAGTATGGCTCTCACTGATGCTAATGGAAGTTCTGCTGAAATCCACAAGCAAGCCCATGTGCTGTTTGCGGATGTACAGCGTCTCCTACCAATAGCTGAGGATACAATACAATGCACCAAAAAAGGCCTCAGCATATGGGCTAAACATGCTTTGTCTGCGATTCTCCCAGGCTGTCCATTAATGTATTTTGTCCGCACTGAGAAAACCTATCAGCTATAAAACAGACCATCCTAACTAATTTTCAGCCCTTTTCCTGATTCATCATCAGAAATTCTAGCAAATAAATCTAAGTGTGCAGTTTTTGTCAGGGCAATAATTCTCAACACAAGACTTTAGAGCTGGAAAATATTTTCCCCTTATTTATTTTTATGGAGTATCTGTTTCCAATGTGATTGAATTTTTTTCTTTTCTTCCTCCTCTAGGCTGTCATGGTTTCCCTGCTGACAGATTACTCACCACAGCTACAAAAGCCTACATTTTGATGCTTGGATTCCTGCCAAGAGAAAAATATTCCTCATCGGCAGAATATTCTGGTCCGCAAATACATAGATCTTCTTCAGAAAGGATCAAGGCAATGAAGGATTCTTTAACAAAACTGTGTATTTAGCTGTATAGTATTGCATTGCATTCGAGAAAATGTTCAAGACAATAAACACCATTGCAAAAGCTGCTTTTCATCTCGATGCTCCAAGTTGGCTGTCCTCTCCAGTGATCAGTGTCACAGAAAATTTTCCAAGGTTGTGCTTTAATGATTGGCTCTACCAGCATCGCAGGCATAGTATAGTCTACACATAGCTGTGTTGGAGCTTGTATAGTGTAATATGACAGACATAAACAGCTCCCTAAACCGGTTCTTTTAATGGCTGATCTCAGGGAGAGTGCGCAAAGAATCAGTGCTTTACCGTTTGCCTTGGTTGCCTGCGCTTCCTGGGCACTCTGGCTCCTCTTTCTGTTCTCCAGCCAACCTCCAAATCCCACTCCTGTTTGACACCAGAAATATAGAGACCTTGTGAGCATGGTCTTTCTCCATGACGTTCCTGTGGGCTGGCACAGGAGGATATTGCTGCAAAATTGGAATAGAGCAGCTTCCGTGGAGATGGATGCAGCAGAGAGAGATGGCTGGAAGGAACCGGTTCATTCTTTGTCCATCTCCCCTAGACCTTCACTCCCTAAACAGAATTTTGGCTAAAGAAGCAACTTTTCTTTTTTCTTTTTTTCTAAGCAAACATGAGGGGCACCATATGATGGAACTGCATACGGCTCCTTTGCAGAAAGGATTTGCTGCATTTTGTCTGGCACTGTAACATGGTGTGTGTTTCACCTAATCCTTCTCAGTAGTAAACAGATTCATGACATTTGTAGTTTTTATGATGGCTGGACGTGCACATTTAATTTAGGCAAAGCTTTCGAGTACTATTAAAAAACACCTTCTTTGTTGTTGCTATTAGTTTCAAGAATATGTTGATTTTTTTCCTGCTGTAATACTGGAACAACGTCTGTGATTTTTTAACAATTCTGCAAACGGGTTTCCATTTTCTGACCAGCTGCAAAACATTATTTAATTCCTTTCAAAATTGGAGTTCAATGCTGGGCCACACAGATCACTGAAATGAAAATAAAAATACATTTGTTTATCTACCCACTTATGATTGATTCATTGTTTTTGCAGGCATTTGTGTGTCTCGTTAAAATTAGCATTTTCCATTACAACTTTATAAGGGTTTCAATAATTCAGTGATCATTTACACTTCAGCAGAGATCTGGCTGTGTCAATGATGGAGAAATAGAGTATGTGCTGGAAATCAGTGTTTTACTTCCCAATTTAGTATGTGGAGGAAAATGTGATACAGTAGATTTCTGGTTGTATTAGGTTCCAGTTCAAAAGGTGCTTGAAAGTATGGTTGGTCCTCTTGGAGCTAGTGAGCTGTTCAAGTGCTCAGAATTGTAGATACCCTTTATGGACCTGATTGTTGTGCTCTCTGAAAGTAAGACAACTCATAAGACAACTCATTTTGCTAGTCCTTTCACAAAAAACACGTTAATACCAGTTTTATTGTGTTGATTAATGTACTACCAGTGAAGTCAGGCAGATTTATAACAAAGCTGTTTTGTTAAATATTTCACGGTGAACAGATCAACAATTACCTGCTACTCTTTTGCTTCTCTGTGCTCTGATTAGAGCTAACGTGCATCTAGGTTATCGCAGACTCTTTTTATACTCAGGAATCTGAGCAGGATGCCAGACATCTGAATCTCCTTGACATTTCTAAAACACACGCGTAGATCTGCTGCATAGCACGTGAGCGATGGAGTCCAGCATTTCCAGGGGCGGGTAATTTCATAGGGTTCCATTCCTCTGTGAACATATATGGCAAAGGATGACAGTCCCTGCTCTGTCTTGCACAAACTGCTCACACCATCAGCTATTCTGATGTTTTTTATGAGTACTGGGTAGACTTAACTCACATGTGCTGAGGGACCGACCATTGTGTGGAAGCAGTGAACGTACTGCACGTTCCTGCACATGCAATACCCAGTTTGTGTGCTGTGTGCTGGGAGCCAGACCCATCCTGGCGGGGCAGATTTACCGAACACGTGCAGGCTACCTGCGCGGTGCGTGCAGAGCAGATCTGACACTTCCTAGAGGTGTTGGGTTGGTACCAAATCGCCATGTACGTTTTTGCCCCAGGGAGCCAGAAATATGGTGCCCTCAAGGGTTTCTGTTCTGCCTGAAGGGACTTCCTCTGCCCCCTCCCCGCAGCAGAACAGCACTGCGAGGCTCAATCCACCCACGCAGGTTAAGCATCCCGGGATTGCCGGGTGGTAGCTGCGGTAGCGTGCAAGATAGTATTATTATGCCATCCAGACTCCTCATGAATTCATTACTTGAATTTACAAGTGATGACTGCAAATGCAGTAAAGGAAACGGCAATAATTTAGGAAGACTTTCTAGGGGGAAAAATAGTTATCAGCATTCAAAGGGCTTAAAAGAAATGCGTAACAGGTAGCAGTCACTAATAGCTTACAGTGTTTTTTCATTACATTTATTATGCTTTAATCAGTAGAAGTGCTGTTTTCATTGCTGAGTGCACTTGAAGGATAGGGTATTGTTTTCTCTGTCTTTTTACAGAGGGGCTCCTGCCTGGCTCCTGATAGCCTTAGACCTTCCTTCCCCAAAAGCCCTGCTCCTCTGTTTGACCTAGAGAACGGTCCTGGGGCAGTTTGGGTCTATCAAGTCTTACCCACATCTGACTCATTTAATAACCCCCTGCTCCGGTATCTCACCTTCATCTGTTTGCAGTGCTGTGTTCTGGTCCCCCTCCAGGGCCACGCACCAACAGGGGCAGCTGCCAGCCTAATCCATCACCTGCTCACAGGCACAAAGGCAGGACTGACCCCCCTGCCCTGCGTCTCCTCACTGTGGGGCTAGTTGAGGGCTACCGCGTGTTCAGCCGCATCCAGACCTCACACACAGACAGGCACTGCGGTTGTGCTGTGTCCCAAGGGGGTATCTGCATGCTAACTTTGGTGCCCAATGCCCATCTGCAGCTCCAAAACTAGTACTAGATCTGGCTTTGATACAACCAGGGTAAGTCTGATCCCAGCTGAGGCCCTCTTCTAATGTCATTTTAGACAGCTGAGGGTCTCGGAGACATCTGCACAGACCTGGCAAATGTGACACAGGACTGATGGGGCACTTAGGGCAGAAACTGGTGGCCAGCAAGGACATCCTACAGCATCTCAAATGGCCCTAGGTCTTGTGCTTTGGCACCCTATCCACTCCCTCGGTATCTTCAT
Organism: Vanellus vanellus; assembly: GCF_965231255.1. Lineage (NCBI taxonomy): Eukaryota > Metazoa > Chordata > Aves > Charadriiformes > Charadriidae > Vanellus > Vanellus vanellus. The sequence continues at coordinate 127,171,494 of NC_138905.1, read as the reverse complement.
GGTCTTTTAGACGATTATTATACCTTGAGTTAGAAGTGCAGTATTGCCTATTAGTGATTTACGCACTCTGTAAGCACTTGTTCTGCAGCTTATTTCCAGCAGTGGTGGGATTCTTTGGTTACCCTTACGAGATATTCTGAAAGTGATCTAACATTAATTAGCGATTTGGTAGAGAAAAGGGGGCAAAATGTTTCTCTATAATTTTCTCAAGGTATAAGAACAACATTTTTTCCCTGTGTACTACAAAAGCTAAGAGAAGCACAATAACTACAGCTGGTGAGAGGCCTGCAGAAAGAATTTACAAATAATTAATATCTCTAAGAATATGAGGAACAGTAACTTAGGAAGGATTGAGAGGGGAGTCTGGACAATCAGGAGGGAACAAAGAAACGTGAGAATTCTCAAATTGAATTAAATATATTATTTGCACCAGCTTACATCAGGAATGACACTGGAAAAAAAATCTACAGCAGATTTACTCATTGTCTGGCAGCAGAAGCAGTCTCCTGTGAGAAGCTGAGTTGCTAAAAGGGAAAAACATGGATAGTTAGATGAATTAAATAGCAAGGAGGCACCCAGGTTTGGTTGTTTGAAGTCCTCCAGAACTCCTGAATTAATCTCTCCCCCTCATAAGACAGGCCAGTAAGTTAGCCAAAGTTTTTTTTGCTGCCTTTCAAATTCTGCGAGAGAGGGAGGAGGAGCAGCATGAAGGTCTGTGCGATGCACTGAGCTGATCGTTCAGTCTGGGGAGAGCTTTCATGGCTGAGCTGAAGTATATTGAGCTTAGTTTTGTTTTCCAGGAATGTGTAATACTGGTGGAAAGTCTGAAAAACAGACTGCACATAAAGGGAAAGGTTTCTTCTTTCTTTTGGGTCTCCCATTACTTCGTTAATCACTTAGTTAATGTATTGAGCAAATAAACGGTGCTTTTTTGACTATTTTGCCACAGCTATTTAATCAGCTGCCTTTCAAATGCAGAGCCCAGAATTTCTGGGTCTTGCCCAAGGTTATGTGTACAGAGATACTTTATAAGCCACAATAAACATTTTATTCAGCCCAGCATTTGCTGTCGAGACTAATGGGATACAGCTATTTGCAAGGCTATTTGATTCTTACACAATCTTGTTACCAACGCTTTGAAGAAATCCCAAACCTTTGTGGCCTCTCTAAAAGCTGATGATCCCTTCCATGCGTATCCCTGTAGAGGATTTTCCTCGAGGGCCAAGCAATCTGAGGTGACTCCATTCAGAGAGCAGATCTTTCACAACCACAGTCAAAGCATTTCCTGACCCTGCCAAATCCCTTGGAAAGCTCCTTGTGGTCTGTGTTACATGTTAGAGAACTATTGAATTCTGTGGCTCTCTAATGGGCCTGTTTTAAGGGGGTTGGCACCCGCGCAAAGCAGGCTCCAACACAAGCGTAATATATCTAGAAAGAGGGACGAGCATCAAAACTGCAAACGTTGCTGATCAAAGTTACTTAGTTTAGCCGAAAGTTCAGTCCAACTGTGGGGAACGGTAGTGATTGCTGGAGAAGAGTACTGGGGAGCGGGCAGGGCAGACGTGGGTCACGCTGAGTGATTTTAGCACAAAACAATGTTCGTTGGAGGGAGAAAGCTAAACTACTCACACAGGTTATGGGACTTCACAGCTCACAGCCAGCAAGTTCAACAGTACCGCACCTGACTGCCTTCTGTCCTCTCCAGCATCCTCAGCTGAAACGCTCCCTGGCTGGCTGAATGTGAGCTGGATGTTCTCCACAGGACACACCACGGTCCCACCCCTGGACAATTTGGACTAGTGGATGTGGAAGAGCACGCCATGGCTTCCTTGCTGCTGTCATGCCCTGATCCCCCGCTGGTGGCAGGGGGGGTAGCGTGTGCAGTCGGTTTGCTGGCCCAACCCTGGGCAGTGGGAACCCCCCACCCCACCCCCCCAGGTATGGCACACGGGATCCACAGCCCCTCTGCATGCCCCAGCACTGGGCACCCGTTGGGTAAAGACCAGGCTGATCACAGTAACGCCAACCCAGTGATGTTAAAACACCTGTTTTGGGGTGGCCTGCCCGGCGCAGAAAGCTGCCTGGCAAAAAACAGATTTTGTTTGCGGCACGAAGCGGAGGCCATGGCTTTTCCCAGCCCGCTTCCTAGGCTGTGTCCCAGCAGAACGTGGCCTGGGTGTTTACTGGGCTATATGGTTATGTGTGACAAACTGCCAGCCACTGCTCCCTGGGTTCTTTGCCAGAGAAAGTTCTCATGGCCGGCTGTTGCTCTTACTTGGGTGACGAAGCAAGAAAACCTGGGAGAACCTGAAACACGAGACACTCCAGGGCACACACAAAGAAATTATGCTACTGAGTCCATGTATAGGCAGCTGCACAACAGCCTTGTGCTTAGGTGTCCCCACGGGGCTGTAGAAGACCCAGCTTAGATGCTCGCAGGTGGCGTAAGGATGGGATCTGCACCCCTCTGATCGCCTGGGAGGCTCTCCGGCATGCCTGGGGCATATTCTCCCCATGGGAGGGCTTCCGCCATGGCAGAGTCATCGCTGTTTTCTGCAAACCACTCTGCTCAGGAGCAGCTCGTGCTGTCCCACCAATGCGTCGCTCCGTGCCCTGCAACCTGCGGCGCTGCCGGGAGGCCGGGCTGCCCTGGGACCCCCTGCCCGGCGCTGTGGGGCTGAGCTCCCACCCCACCGCAGCCTCAGCAGGGGGAGGTTTGTACCCATCCTGCAAACCTGCCGGTGTGGGGCACCCCAAGGATGGCACCCCACAGATGGTGCCTTGCACCTTCCCCGGGCAGACTAGAATATTTCGTAATTGATATAATTTGAAGGATATTTGCTTACTTTGGGAATTTAACTAATTGAAAAGAAATGTCTCCCCGCGGCACCGAATCCCTGCATGACTCACCAGCAGGCTTTCAAGCCCCACTCGGCAGCTCAGATTTCTAACTTAAATCCCAGAGCGGTTTTAGGGGGTATCCAAGGATGCTAGAATGACACACACACTTCCCCGGGGGGGTTCTCCTGCGGTGGGGCAGCCCTGTGAACTCCTCTGGGGCACAGCCCCCTCCAAAGGGAACAGGGGTGGGAAACATGGGGGAGTTTCAAAGCACTTTAAACTCAAACTGACATCAAGTAATAAAATGCCTTAATCCCAATCCAGCAATTATAGAACACACCTCATGTGGTGATCTATACATATGCCTCACAGGCATATAAACCTATAATGCAGAGTTACTGGTAGTATGATCTACAAAGGAAGAAGAGAGAGCTTTCAGATATCCCTCTCTTATTCTTCTGTCCTGTGACACAACTGGGTCTTTCTTAAATCCGTTTATAACCCTGAATTTCCTGTGTTTTGTGTAATCACAATGCCCCATGTTTTACTTTAAATTACTTACATATTCGTGCAGTAGGAGAAATTTTAAAAGTGTAGCCAAGTAATTTGATTTTGAGAAGCGCTATGGAGGAGACAAAGATAGACACATATAATTTGTCTCCTACCAGCTTTATGAGTCCCTCTCTCTCAGGAAAGGTAACAATTCCATCCAGAAATAATTCCATTAGACATGAAATATCAGAGCTGTGAATCACTGGGCATTTCAGAGCATCACTTCACAGCAGGTGAGCATCTGAAAACGGCACCAGAGACAGGAGTTTAATTCTTATTGTGGCACTAGGGAGGAGAATGCAATCAAAAACAGCTATAGGAAACTGCAGTACAGCAGAACTATCTGTTTCACTAGTTGCCTTCCTGGGAAAAGGAAACCAAGAGATTATAGTTATTCTTCCAGCAATACAGTTGATTTGGGCAGGGTTAGTAACTAGGATTCACAAGACTGCAATTAAGGGCTCAGGAAAACGTGTTAAGTAAATTCCTCTGAAAGACTGTATTGTAGTGACCATGCACACGTTGCTTTTAGGTATCCACACAGCAGGATAATAACTGATTCTTCCAAAGAAAAGCTTTTTGCATGCTCTGAGAGGGCAGTGAGACCGATCTGAATCAGACATATATAAAGACAGAATGGATTCTGAATTGAGGGGGCAGTCGGTTATTGCCAGTTTGAAGTTTTCAGCCCTGACTATATCAGAAAGTTACCCATTCCTTATTTCCATCTCGGCAGCTAGACATAACACCACTATTTCCATGTAGATGACTATGGGAGCTTCCCTCCCACACAGGTGGACCTGTGAGATCGTTGCTAGTTGGCCAGGGCAGTTGCTTCACCTGTAACTTTTAGGACTTGCCCCATTTTGCAATGGGATAAAGCTGTTTCCCAGCGCTGAGCCTGCTGCTAATGCTCAGGACCACGACGGCTGTTCTTACTTTTCTCCATTGCTGAGGTGGACAGAAGAAGGAGAACAAGCATGTTTATTCTGAACACCACACATCACAAGTGACAATAATTGGAGACCTGCTGAGTTGCGGGGCTAATTTATAGATGCGGGATCTGACCTTCAGGAGAAATAAACTCACAGAAAAAGCATGGACCTCAAGCACCTAGTATCTGTGAAAGGTAGCACATACTACCTGTCTCTAGATTACTGCTGCCTGGCTAAAGCAGGTGTCAAAGGCTATTGTGAAAAATAAAGGTGGCCCTTGTAGCTGGCAGCACGTCCGGGTTGTTATGCCAAAGCCTGGGCAGCCACAGAAGGTAGTCTGCAAAGTATTGACCTTACATGGCTTAACTGGATTAGCCTTTGCATCCTAAATGTCTGGACTGTCTCCAAAAGAGGTAGTGAGTACCTTTCCTTGAAGCAGTCCTCTTTTTCAATGGGTTGATGGAGAGCCATTATTCACAGAGATGCCTGGTTGCCTAATACCACGATGAAGACAGAGAACGTGTGTTACAGTGGCTGTCTGCAGAAGCAAACGTGGGACATGCTTAAGCAGGAGGACATGCTTAACCACAAACCCTCTGCAAAAACTGGTGGCAGTTTTTTCAGCTACAGTTGTTACTCTCAGTATCAAAACACTTTGCCAACTCAATATTTCAGGACGGTGCTCAGTCTTTAGGTAATGTTTTACTTCTCTGAGGTTTTTTTAGCAGGTTGCTGAAGAGAGTATGAGTCCTTTAAGCCAGATGTTTGCCTGGTGAGGGGACAGAGAGCTGAGCACCTCCAAACTTCGGGGATCCTCCTTCCCAAGCATCTGAGGCCATGGCTGCCTGACACCGTGGGCTCCTGGTCTGACCATCCTAGAGCCATCTCCACTGTTTGGCATTGAGGTGCCTGTCAGCAGACTGTAGCCCCGATTTTCTTTCTGTTTATCAGAGACTCTCAGCACATTCAGAATTATCAAAATTGTCTGTGAAATGAACTGACTGTTCCTCCTCTGCCCATTCCCATCTCTCAGCTACCCAGGAGTGAAATACAGTGTGGAACAAAGCCCTCAAATGAGAGATTTTTTTAAGGAACAAACCCAAACCCTTAAATAATGAACACAATGTGTTGCTCCATTTATGTCATGTATTGTCTGTAACCACAAAAATAAGAGAGAAGTGATCCTACATTTATCTGAGATTGAAAATTTTGTTACAGAAAGAGATCTGCTGGAGATGTCTGGGTCTATAGAGAAAAGTCTGCACAGCAAAGAGGTAGATGCCCAGTTTGGCAGAAGACTTTGCTAAAATCATTCATGATGTATTTCCTGCACCTGCCTTGACCTGTCAGGAGGCCTTCAGCATTTCCTGTGTAATTTCCCATCCTCTTTTTTCTTAAACGTCAGTCTCTGCATCAGCATTGGCATTGTGATCTCAAGTGAAATCCAAGAGGGGAGCCCACCTGGTTTCTGAATGCCATTTTGCATCCAAAGTGGTTGGTGGTCGGTGGTCATCAGCAAATGACGTGAGATGCTCCAACCATTTATTTAAACATTCCTGTGCACTAATCCACACAAAGTTATAAACAGTCTGATATGCCATGTGCGTGCACAAGTTCAGGAAAAAAAAAGACAATCTTGAGAACTGCTGCATAAGTGCTGAGATGATGTATGTCTTTGCTAGAAATGTGTTGAGTTTGTAAAGGCCGGGCAAAAATAAATAAGCAGGGGAAAATTCACTGGTTCCCACCTGCCTCCGAACAAATAAATCACAAAGGCTCTCCATGCCTCCCTTGAGATACTTATTTGCTCTGCTCTCCCCCCAGCCACAATGAAAGGGGCTTTTCTTCCACTTGAACTGACCTTTAGCAAACATTTCCCTTTCAATTAAGATCTGAAATGTCCTTGTGGACTGCTGTTGCTGGAGACAGCGGGGAGAAGGATCTCTAAAGCCATTCACACAGGAGTCAGGACAGAGAATAATTACCTAAATTCATAAGGTTAATTCCAGTCTAGACTAAGGCAGAGAGAAGTCATCTAGAGGTCTCCATCAGAGAACAATATGTTTGTCTTTCTGGACTCTCTGGTCTCCCCGTGCTGGCTGCTTACTGTGTACTATGAATATTTCTCTCATGGGCTGTTGAGCAATTACTGTGTCTGAGCGCTAGGCTTGCTGTCCTCGTGTCATTATCAGTTTTACAGCCCAGCGTGAGCCGCCCAGGAATGAGGCTTCGACTGTGGCTTGACCTGGCTGGCTGGGGTAAATGGCCAGCCTGCTGCGGACGGCAGGCTGGCCGTGGGTGTTCGGCACTGGGGAAGTTGTTGCCTGAGTGAACTCAGGAAAATTTATTAAAAACATACATCAAAAACTTGCTGCATGCAAACTTAAAGGTGAAGCCTAGAGTGACTTAATACACAGTCTCAATAAAAACAGCCAGGATAACTAGAAGAGGTGAAAGAAAAAAAAATCAGATTAATGACTGCAGGAACTTCAGAGGGTTGCATCGAGCAGAGCAGATCGATGCAATGTTCCTGTCCAGCCTAAGTTCTCCAGACGCTTTTGCAAATTCTTGCTAAGGGGCCAATACTACAGGCTTTTTCCTCTCTCTACGCTTCCTTTCAAAGACAGCAGCCTACATGCGCGGCCTTGTGCCCAGACTGCCCTTGGTCAGCCTTGCGTTCAGTAAATCCACGCTACAGCAGGCAAATTACTGACTGGAGAGCGGCTATGTGACATGCTGTGGTAGAATTCATGGTACATTCATAGAATCACCATAGAATGGTTTAGGTTGGAAGGCACCTTAAAGACCATCTAGTTCCAACCCCCCTGCTATAGGCAGGGACACCTCCCACTAGACCAGGTTGCTCAAAGCCCCATTCAGTCTGGCTTTGACCACTTCCAGGGATGGGGCATCCACAACTTCTCTGGGCAACCTGTTCCAGTGCCTTACCACCCTCAGTGTAAAGAATTTCTTCCTAATATCTAATCTAAATCTACCCAGGTTTTAATTGGTCATCTCTGAATTCCAACTACGTACTCTTATATGCTTGTAAGAGCAAGTCATTAACCTGGAAATCACGTTATTAGGCTAAAACTTTGATATCCTTCGCATCTTACCCCCCTTCCCTTAGTCGACACCAGTCATTGCCCATTCTCCTTGTTTTTCAGGTCCACTCTAAGGTGAATTCCCACAGCCTGAGTTACTTGCTGTGCACAACATGGTGTTCATAATAGTCCACTGTGATGGAAATTCATGAATCCTTCCTCCTCTTGGCCTTCCTAGTATCAAACCCACTTAAACCTAATGCACGTGCACTGATAAAGTGATTTCCTTTCCTGTTTTATCCCTTTCTACTGCTGTCTTCCTTACAATTACATTAAGCCCAAATATTCTCTGTTCCCTTTCCAGGCTTCGATCTGTTTATTTACTTTAATGCCTTGTTGATTTGCATCCTCTGCTATGCCAGAAATTCTAGCCTTGTTTCCCCGGATATCTAGTTTGCCACTGAGTATACGCATGCTTTCTTCATCGCTGAAGGAAGGCTCTTCTGATGCTAGTCTTTAAAACCTGCATCTGGTCATTTTGCTAGGCATTTTTACTTTGTTACCTACACAACGCTGCCAATTAAGCGTGATTATGCAGGCAGCCAAGGAAATAAAAAGGTTTATTTGGTGTGGTTTTTTTCCCACACATTTACATGTATGTGTAATGATTTAGGCTGAACTGGCCACCGGACGAGCAACAGATACTCCCCCCTACCTCTCCAAAGAGAGAGACAGAGGAGGGAAAAAGAGATCTTTGAGTTTAGAAGGAACTAAACCACTTTAATGAAATATTAATAATAAAATAAAAAGAAAAGAATGAAATATATACAAAACCGTATCAAGCTCCCAGGATGATGATCACATCACCAGTTGGCACTGGGGAAGTCCCAGACTGGACTCAGTGACAGATGGGAACTGAATTCCAGAACTGGATTCAGGAATGCATGGATCAGGATCAAAGGCAGATAAACAGACAGAGTCCTCCTCAGACGTCGGCCATTGAAGGAAGAGAGCTGACCCTTTGATGCCTCAGCTTTTATACTGAGCATGAGGCAGATGGGATGGAATCCCCTGCTGGTCAGTTTTGGGTCACCTGTCCTGTCCGCTCCTCCCCACAGGTGGGACCCCACTATGCTTTTCCGCCTCCGACCCTCCAACGGGGCAAATAACAGTGTTATCTGCCCTTGGCTGTTATGGCAATAAGTATAAGCAAGAGCCTCTCTGCATCCCATGCCTGGGCATCAGCTATAGACATAGGTCTGATCACTCTGAGAGCAAACAGTGTCTGCCCAATATGCTGTTAATTTCAGTAGTTAGAAAAGGCATAGGTGCAAAGTAAAGTTACTGAACAAAATTGGTCCCGTTTTACCTCAAACCAGGACAGTATGTGACTGAACTATACATAGATATTATGTGATCCATTTAAACAGGACCATAGTACGTGAGGAGGAGGCAGTGTGAGTAGGTGTGTAAAGCGCTGGACTGTGGCTTAGGAGCCTGGCTTTGATGCCAGATCTGCCACTGCTTTGGCATGCTCCGAAAACTCACCTGCTTGTGCCTCAGTTTCCCCATCTTTGAAACAGCAATAATTTTGCTTACCCTGTTTTACCAAGCGCTTTGAGACCAAGCAATAAAATATGCTATGTAATAACCATACAGCATTGTTTTTCCTGTCCCATTCTTTCTCATTATGTGTCACACCAACTGGTTTCATCCGCTGCTAAATTAGATCACGGCCACCTGAAGGAATCCTACGTTTTTCACAGCATGATGGCAGAGGTGTTGCGGTGCTCCCTAACTTCCAGGTGCCAATGCAGCACAAACAACAATTGTATTAAAAGCACCTGTCCTGGAGCTACGGACAGTGCTACAAAGGGGGACGCTAAGCATCTGCACTCCATAATGGGGATCTAAAGCAATTTCCTGTGACGTTTTGTAGTCTGACCGTTGCCTGAAAGAGACCCCATATGGGATGTAAATTGCATGCGTTGCCGCCATATGCCTGGGGAAGCACGATCCATTTGTTCTTTTAGAATAGAGAAGCCTGCTGAATGCAAACCAGAAGGCAGATACGCATCATGTTCATCCCAGCTTGTGTGAGGGCTGTAGCAGTTCTTTATGCTTTTGCTTGTGAGCGCTGCATAAAGCTCTATTTGGTGCAGCTGAGCTTCTATCACAGGGGATTTGTATATTATTTTTGAGGGGATTTATCACATCCTGGGTGAAAACTGTATTTTCACTCCAAGGCAAAAAAACATATATGAGCTCCCCCATATAACATATGAAGCCAAATTTAGGCATAAGCCTGACTCCATGAATTTCCTGACTTCATGAGTGTTTCAGTCACTTACATGAGGGCTGAATTTGGCCTGGGATGCACATTAGTACACTGGATTGCTATTTGAAAGCTAAGAAGTTTCTCTTTAATCTTTTCAAGATTTTTATCCTTCTCTAGTAATTCACAGGAAAGACAGATAGAATGGGTAGGGAGTGTTGTCTGAGTTTTTTCTGCTTTCTGTTTCTCTGTTCTGACACCTTACGATTTTTAGGAATCCTTGTTCCTTATTTGAGACCTGTAGCAGTTTTATGGCTATGTGTAAATACAAGAAATAGCAACTGGAAAGGCACTGAAACTGCCAGGCCGAACATCTCTATTAGTAAAACGCACAAGATGATGATCTTACCTGACCCCTGTTGTAATTCTAAAACCAAGGCAATTTTTGCTTAAGCAGTTGTGTTCTGAAAGGAACAGCACAACAGTTTAGGCCCTTAGCAGTATTGTGATTTCCTAATCGCATCTTTCTCACTTTGTTTTTTTTTTTTTCTTTTGCCCTGAGCCTTAAGAAACATGAAGCAGAAACAGCATGATCCTGAGAGGATTTTTACCCTCAGGAAAAAAATGCCAGGCTGTCAGACTAAAAATTTTTGCAAGATCCATGTACTGGGTCAGAAGAAAGTGGTTTTGCTTCCAAAATACCCGTTATATGGGTGTCACCTCAGGTTAGTGGGGTTTGCAACCACTCAGCAGCTACATCAAACAAGATGCCACAGAGCAGATGCCTCTCATCTAACTTCAGACACCTACAGTGCTGATGCTTGGGCATGAGTTAGCCGTGTCGCTCCCCTTGTAGGCTGCGGATAGAAACAGGCGTTTCTGAGGGAGACTCATCCTGATGTGGATATCCAAAGCGGTCCAAAGGTAACATGTCTTAGAGCCAGCTGTTGCTTTCTCCTAGCCATACATAGGGTATACGTGATCACCCCATGTACAGACTTTGGTGGTGAGAGGAGTCCCTCTCACAGTGTTTCAATTTGGGCTCCTGAAGTTAATGGCTGCTTTGAAAACCCGTGCGAATGACTTTTCTCAGGTCAAAAAGTAAGTCTGCAACACAGCCCCGAGTAAAGGTTAAGATGACTCAGATGGTACGCTAGTCACATCCCTGTCCCTGACTCTCTCTACCATGTCCCCATTTCTTTCATTGCTTATTTTTTCATAATATGTGACCAAATAAACACTTTTACTGTGAATATTTGAAAGAACCACTCGCTGTCTTTCATTTACATACTGATAAAAGTTATAAACCGTGAAATAGGCTAGTCTTATATCATCCATGTTTCCACCTTCCTGCGGGGATTTGAATATGTCTCCCGTGAAGAAATTTTAGGCAGTTTACCCACCTCTAGGCAAGGGCAAAGCATTCCTCCTTATTCTCTAACCTACATATGGGCTGCCAACAGAGAACATTGCACTCACCGGAGCATTTAAGAGACAAGAGAAAACAAGCCAAGACTAAAAAAAGTCCCTGGAAGAGAAAAAGAAAAAAATAATACAAAACAAAATAAATTTGAAAGAAAAAGCAACTAGAGTGGGGTAAGAGGGAGTTTTCCAGGGATGCTGCCAAATGCAGCTTTTGTAGCACTTGGATGACGCGGTACAGAGCAGAGACCTCAGGCCATGTTGTGTGCTGCGTCCCTTCGGTCTCGTTTCTGTGGCTTGATCAGCAGTGCTGTCCATCCCATGACTGCACCAAAAGTAGGGGCAGTCAGAAACCAGACGTACCATCCTCAGGAAAACTCCAGGGCTCCAAAATTTGTTTTCGTTCTGAATCATAAGTAGAAGTGACTGTCATGGATTTTTTTTTCATGGAGGGAAATGTTCAAACATTAAGGACAAATTGTTTACTTTGGTTGTACTTAATTAGCCTTCATTTTGCATTTTTGTAAAATAGCAGTGTAACATAAAAGCTGTAGCAAAAAGGTAAGAACAGCATATTTCAAAATCTTCTGCAAATATTTAATGAAAATCATATGTACCAGCAAAAAAATTCAGTTTTGTCAAACCAGCATTTTCCACTGGGAAAAAAAAAATCCCTCTAAAAAAACCTCTGACTTGTCTTTCCAATACATTCGCCTACTAGTTAAAAGTAGGTACTAACCAATCAAAAATATGTATCTGTCATGCTCCTCCTTCGATTTCCTTTCTGGAAGAAAGAAGGTCATCTAGTGATTTATGGAGGCCCGTGAAGACCAATAGACTTTTTTTCCGATGGACACCAGCCTGAAGATTTTTCATCTCTGTGTCATATGAGCATTTAGGCTTCAGGGACAAAAAAGAAAGTTGGTGAGCAGGGAGGGATCATAGAACAGCTGTGCTGGATGGTCACAGATGAGTAAAGGTTGAACTCACCATTTAAAACCAGGCCAAGCTGAACTTCAAGTATTTGTATAACGTCATCACTTGCCATTATCCCCTTATCAATATGTCGTGGGACATGGGGGCCAGGCATCCATTGCATTCACACCTGAAAGGAGCAACACCACCACACACCAAGTAAGTAAAACGCCACATCACTCAGGAAAGTAAATATTCCCTATGGGTCATTTGTCCGGTCCCCAGTGGTCTCTTTAGTAATAGGTTAGTATGGTAGAATAATGTATGTGGCTGAGCATTTATGAAACTCTAGTAACTTGCTTAGGCCAGAAAATGAGCGTGTGCGCTGTTCGGTAACCCGGCAATTACCTATCATCATGTTATTTTCCTTTGGGAAGGAACAATGATTACAGCAAAGTCCCACCACACTGCAATAACAAAGCATTCAAAATGCTTTTCCGAAGTAGATAATATTTTACAAATAGTTCTGTAAATATATCCCTGGGCAAGGAGATTCAAATCGAGACTTAATTTAGGGAACACCTCCTTTGATTAAAAAAATACGTTCCTGAGAACAGCTGGAGCCATTTGCTGAGATAAATCAGATGCTACTCTCAACTTTTATGGGTTGCTAAACCCATGAAATATATGGTATGTCTAGGATTTGTTGGCTGCATTCTTGTGCTATGCACACAGATACTGTAGTTTGCTAACAAAGAAAAACGATGGACCCAGCAGGCTATGGCAAAGCCGTATCTTCTTCTTTCATTCGTACTGATTAGAGCTGAGAGAAAACTGCTCTGGTGAAACCTCTGGAGCCTTCTGATCTTTTCCCATATTAGGCATGAGCTGAAAACAGCGTGGGTCTCCTATTGCCTCTTTTACCTCTAGAAAGGAAAGTAAAAGAAGTATCACTGAGCTTTTTTTTTAAGGTAGAGCAGAAGATTCCCTAGCTGTTACAAAGACCTGAAAAGAATAATGAATTTTTAGGAACGCTGCCTCAAGAGATAGTCTTAGGGACCACTAAGTCCCTCCTGTCTCTAGCATCTCCGGGTTTATGATAAATGCATCTTCATTTCTGCACATTTGTCAACTTATCTAAAGGGGAAAAAAACCACTTCTCTTAAGTGATGATCAATGGGTTGCAAAAGCAACAAAAGAGGAAATGTACTGTATTATCTTTCATCCCTCCTTCCCTCCCATGCAGGATGGAGCATCTCTACAAAAAATTTCTCACAAGGTGTTGCATCTGAAGGCTTCTGGCCAGGGAGCCACGGGGACATTATCCATATCATCCAATGGTGAACTTATTTTGGGTGCTGGAGATAGAGATGATCAAGGATAAGGATGACATAAGCGAAAAATATAGGCATAAATGAATAAATACAGAAGGCTGTTCTCAAAATACATGCAAGGCATCAGAAGTGTATAATGAGGAGGCACCACAAAAAGGTAACGCTTTGATGCTTTGCAATGTAAGTTCAGAGCTCACAGAAAGCTCCACTTCCAAGCGTCACTACCGAGATGGGATGCAAATGATGTGCCCAGTTCACATCTTGTTTCACTTCCCTGAAGCTTGTTTTTCTTGGGTGCAGCGGCGACAAAGGTAAGGGGTGGACTGTTGTACTTGAGGGACTTAACTCATTGCCAGTGAGATGCACAGTGTTTTCTTATGGAGATCTTGCATTTTCCCCTTCTGTTGTTTTCCTTAGTCTCTGTTACTATCCACGTTACAGTTGTTCTTCTGCTAATCTATAAACTGCTTTGAAATTCTCCCAGTTGAATTATCAGCCAAAATTCAAAGTGTTGCTTTTGTTGGCAGCTAGGAGAGAAATCACAACATTGCATTATACAAAAGCGTTCAGCCTTCCATTCTCACTCCCTTCCCTCCCCCTCCCCGCCCCCCTCCCACCCCCCCTCTCTTTTCTTTGGCCTGGATAGAAAGCAATGGCAAATATGTTGTTAACACTCATGGGGACAATGTTTCCATTGTGAAGTCTCCAGGAGATATTCTATTCAATTTGTGATTTCAGTTCTGAACTTACAGTCTAATTCTCTTAGCAATTCCTCTAACTTAGCCTCAGGAGGAAGGGAATTGTACCGAAATTTTCTCAAAAGCAATTTTAGGTGATTGAACTGGTACACATGTTTAAAAAGAAAGCTATGTCTTCCCTCTCCCGCCCCCCGATTTTGTTTCATCAGTGACAACTATGTAGCCTTTTGCTATGTGGAATTGCGCAGTTTCCTAGTGATTGATGTAATGGAAAGTACCACAGGTGAGCTCCAATATACCTGCAGGGAGATGTCTTTCTCCACTTTTGTGCCAAACACAGAAAATTCCCACGTTAAACTAGTGTCATTTTGAAAACGAACAGCATTGCTTACACCAGTCAGGATTTACATTAGGGATGGTTTTAAAAGTAGCGTGGATTAAGTTAGAGAAAAATCGCCCAGTTACAGAAACGAGCTATCCGTTTGGTAGCTTGGGTTGAAGTCATTAACATAATTAAAGTTTCCAGAGAGCCTTCTAGTGCTAATGGCACTGTGTAGGGACCTGCCTGCTCTTGCGGAGACCAAGAAACAGGGTGGACTACACACAGGAAACAGCCCAAAGAAGATAAATCCATACATCTATAGTCATACCACTTCTTTCTCTCACCCACTTGACCCCACTTTCACAGACCAACACTCATGTATATTCTTCCACCCTTTTTACATATCGCACATTGATTTATGCCGATAGCTAAGACAAGCGAGCGGTTCAAAAGGTCAGAGAAGTGGTGTACTTTTTCCACCTACTGGAACAAGGAAACTTAGGAAACACTATAACAATCCCTACTAACAATAGCAAAGGGTACTAACAATAGACTGCATTCTCCAAAGAAAGATCAGGGCAAGGGGTGTGTTTTGAAGCATGTGTAGGAAGGAAGAAGAGGAGCATTTTGCAAGCCAGATGATTTCTGTGCTGTGAACGTTACAGAAAATACATTTTTTCAAAACTCGCAGAAACCAGGAAGGGGGAGATCTCCATATCCTTCCCACAGTTCCTCCTTCTGAGGATGACCTGGGTGCAGTTGTTCTCACACGGGTACAAGCGACAGCACCAAAAAGCCCGAAGCAGATGGCGGGCATGTGGGTGGGGAGCGGATTGCTGAGATTCCAGGAGGAACAAAGGGAGAATCGCTGGTTATTGGGAGAACTGCAAATGCCCACGGGCACGGCTTCGCGTGTGTTTAGCCGCCCTTTGCTGCACAAGCATATGGGACATGAACACTCTGGAGGGGTATCAGCTAGTGGGAGGAATGTGGTGGGACAATAATACTCTGAGATGATTAATAGGAGTGTGGCAAGAGTTGCTGTTTATATCTAGTTATTCTTCTCCCCTGTGTCATGAATCATCTGATGCACCAGAAACTGAGAACAGATTGCAGCGGAGTATGAAGTGCTCATGACTGGGTACTGCTAAGGTAGCATAAGCCATGGTGACACTGTGGTGAGCCCTGCAGACCTGCTCTCCTCTTCTTTCAGTTAGAAGAGCAGGCAAAGTGTGTCACTGCTTCCCTCTGGCCAGCTCATGCAGGCTTTTGGAATTTGGGATGCGGAGGCAGGAAGGTGGTGCATATCCAAGTCTTGACTCAACCCCAGGTCTGGAAGCGGGAAGACGGCACACACAAATCCAGAAGCTGGGAAGTATTTCCAGCTTCCCTATGTCCCACAGTAAAGACACGGATCTGAAACTCAAATTAGTAGATGGATAGATGAACCAGTAATTCAGACAGTTTTTTCAAAGACTTCTCCAGAATTCCCAGTAGTCTACTTCTCCACCAGTACCTTCATCAGAAACCTGTAGGACAAAGCAGCTTGGGATGCTCTACAGAGCCTGCTGGAGAAAGATGCATTTGCGGCAAAAGTGTGACCTTCGTCCAGTCTAGCAAGAGGAAGAGAAAAATCACGTTCCTGTCTGTTTTTACATTCCTGTTGTCAACATATTTGTGCAGGAGCATAAAAATATGGACATCACAAAGAGATCAGGAGTTGTGTTAGAGATAATGTTCTGGTGGAACAACTGGTAAGGAGAAAGAATTGAGAACCTAATCCTATTTTATATCCTCTTTTCTCTGTCCTCAATGTCTAAAATATCCCGTGTGGAGTCCTAGGCAGTGTCAATGTCATCCTTTGTCACCAGAGACAGAAGGAGGTACTTACACACAAAGACCCAAAGACTGGGATCACAACTCTGCATACAATGTTCATTATGGTGTGCACACACCCATGCTCAGAGACCTGCCCCTGCAAATAACACTCAAAATGAAGTCATTGCAGAGAAGACTAATCCGAGCACACGCCAGCTCGCAGTGATGTGAGGCCACTCATGGCAGGATCTGTTCTGCAGGGCACTGGCTTTTTGGGGCGGTGGGCTCATGGCGGGCTATCCTTACACTGGAGCCCAGAGTAACATGAAATGTCCCTTTTTTACTTGCAGCACTTTTGCTAGAGGAACTCCCACTTAATACTGTAAATTCCTAACACCAGGAATGTGTCTGTCAACAGGTATTTGAGGAAGGGATGTCTGAGTCCCCACAGGCACGCTGTTTCTGCTGATGCTATTTCAGAAGATCCAGGGATATGGACAATATACAGAATATTATTCCAGGAATGTCGACATCACCAGGGCCAAGAGGTCTCCTGAAACCACTTAGAAGAAACTAAAGGCAATCACTCATTTTCTTTTGGTGCTCATATCTAGTTTGTGTAACTTGTCCTGGTCACTATTATTTTTGCCTTCCCCTCCTATTCCTGTAGCAGATGGTTCATCTTGTGTTAATTTGATTCATAGGATTTCTGGGACAGAGAATGGATCTCACTGTGCTTGCAGTGTGTACATCTGGCATTTCCTAACTTTCAAATGGTTGATTATGCAACCTAAATAAATATAGCTTCTGTGTAGCAATATTTGTAATATATTTGTATTGCTATATTCATATTAATGATGTATCATTAAACATTGGGAAAAAGTAATTTGAAATGCAAAATGAAGAGGGAGGTAGATATGAAAAAATTGTAGTGCTGTAAAATCTATAAAATTGCAATATATTCACAAGATGACTGAATCAGGTATTGCAGGGGTAACTACATACAGAACAATTTTCAAGGGTCTGACTTCACAATTTGAATCTTGCTTCTTAACATAAAGTTTTTGCATGCTTTGTTTTGTTTTGTTTTTAATGTAATTCCCCATACTTTTTTTCCATACAGTGGAAAATGATAAAGAACAAATTATATGTAACTATAGCAACCTGCTGCCATTGCGAGAAGGACTTGAATCCCAGGCAGAGACGTAGAGGATGGGACTCGGCTCCAGACCCAGACACCTAAGCTTAGGTGTTGCTAGAATAGCTGTTTACACATGAGCCACTTACCTATCCTGCCACTGTAGTCAATGGGGTCTACATGGCTTCCCTGAAACGGGCGCTTCTGGTGCATTCACAGCTCTCCAGGTTCTACTAAATGGTACTAACTGGCTCTCCAGTGACAGTAATAGGAGCTGAGACACCTACTCCACATGAAGATACCCATACTGCAGACAACTACATTTAAGTGTCTGAAAGTGGAGATGAATTGGAGGCTTTGAATCTGTTCTCTAATCGTAGACATCTGATGCTGTATTAAATACTCTAGGGAACGCCATTTACTCTCCATCCGCCTCTCCAGAAGATTGTGGGTCTCCCGCTTTTCCTTCATTCCGACAGAAATTTGCAAGAGAGAGGCGGACATCTGAAATAGCACAAGATGGTTATATTTGAACAACTGAACAGAGCCCCAAGTGTCCCCTCCAGGCTGGGGAATGGACACATTCAGGACTGCTGTGCTCAGCCTGCTCCTTACTTACATTCTGGAGATAAGGGGTCTCCACAGCACGCGTGGGGAGTGAGGAGCTGAAGGGAGGAGTGGGAACGCTGGTGTTTAACACGGTGCCTCAGAAGAGCAGGCACTCTGCCGCTGTGTCCTGGGCTGAGAAAAATGATTGTACAGGGAGGGGGAAGGCCCTACGCCTGTTTCTCTTCTCATCACTGGTTGCTTCAGCAGAGCTACTGGGACATCCCGAGAGGAGTGAGATGAGCAGTTTTGCTACAGCCAAAGCCCATCCTTAGAAAGCTGATATTGGCAAGGAAGCAAGTTTTTCCCAAAGATGAAAAGTAAGGGTGATTTTGGGGGGACAATATACTTTTTCACAATTAATCAGCCAAAACCTAACAAGAATTCCATTTTTCCAGCCAAACGGTTTTGCTGCTGCTGAAAATCCACCCACCCCACCCCCCCCAGAAGACTGAATACATGAAAGTTTCTTATGAAATGTCACGATGGTCTTTTGTAATGGAAAGCATTAAGCAATGTAAAATGACGAGGCCCTTATCCGCTCCTCTTGAAGTAATCAGTAAGCGGTATAGGCTTTTAAGAGAGGATAATGAGGATAGAGTTGCTTATCACAGACACGATGCCATTTAAATGGGTGCCTGACAGGCAAATCATCTTGGAACTTGTGAGTACTGCTGTGCCAAGCTCCTGCGTTGGCTTGTGTGATGCTCTCCAAGTCTGGAATGTAAAATCAGCCACTCTGACAGAAACCGCAACTCTGTGAGCTATTTTCAGAAGACATTAATGAGATTTTGCTTTGGGATTATCAATACAAAATGGAAAGCCCAAGAGGCTCTCTAGCAAAAATATAACCACATCTGCATAAAACAGAAGTTCAGGTTTACCAAGAACTAAAAAATTGGTTAAAAATTAATTTGAATGGGGCATCACCTGACTTGATACAAACCTGGTCCCGTGCTGAATTAGAAGTGTACTGGTTTTGTGTATGAACAGTCCTTCCCAGTCATGCTACAGGCAGGCTGTCTATAACACCGCCCAGTATGATGTTCTGTCACTTGTCTTTCCAGCTGATGAAGACCTTGTGCCATGTTCCCAAAATGGGCACAGCTGACAGGTGGTCATTTCCATGGCCATGTCATCCAGAAACATATCCTGATACACAGTCATGATTGTATCCTGTTTTACTGTAGATGACATGCTCACCTAGTTATGTTCAGTCCAGAGATGTGACTTCAGTGAGATGTCATGCCCTCTCCATTAATGGCATACTTGGCCACACAGCACTGGAGCAGCTGAAAACCTTTGCGACTTGTTCAGAATGGGGATGTTAGTACATGGGTTTTGATTTCTCCTGGGGTATTAGGACTTTATCCTAGCTATCTACAATCAGAGCATGTGTTTTCCTATGCTGCTTCCAAACCGCTGTGTGTAGGACCTACTAATGATAGGTTTTTGCACCCTTGTTTTGCTGGGCATTTGTGTCTGCAGGCTGTGTGGGAGCTGGAACAGACTCATGGTTCTGCTGGAGCAGTGGCAGAGCAGACGGAGTCAGAGGGCATGTCCTCCAAGCTCCCCCAGCACTCCAGGTATAAATAGCTTTATTTTTCTTCACGTGTAGCCTCTACGCACTCAGGGCTGGAAAAAAAAAATTCAGAGGTGTCTGAGAGGCGGGCTGAAAAGTGTCCCCTGGCTGGAACGACCTGTGAATCTGTCTCCGCATGATGCTGAACTCAAGCTGGGGCTGAGGTCAAACGGCAAATGGGCCCACTCAGGCACCAGGACCAGGATCAATATCTCTGCTCACATTAACTGCTCCTGTGAGTTCTTTCTCCAGGCTCAGCCAATGTTCAAATGTCCCAGTTCAGATTTTTATATAGTTTCATCTGAGATCACATCAGCTTTCCTGATGGACATTCCCCTGGTTTATATCCTGAAGCAATAGCCACGACACATTTCTGCCTGTGTTGTAATTAATTCATGTCTGACTCTTCAGGAAGTCTCTGGGAAAGTCCCTGATGTTGTCTCCATATCTACTTCTCAGCTGCCAAGTTTCAAACTTTGGAAGATGAGGCCATATTATAATGGAACATCTTGTTATACTGCCTATTAGTGAAAGGCCACCGTGACCCCTGAAGAAAAATATTGGAGTGCTATAAGAAAGTCAATACTCTTAGTCATAAAATATGAGTGGGTAAAAAATCCACAGTTCTTTGTTTAAATATTGTGTTTTGAGCAGAGCACAGAGCTGCCCATAGTGTGCTACTAAAATACAGTTAGCCAGATTATTATACACTAATGGAAAACCGTAACAGCGATAGCAGAAGAGCTGTGGTATGGAACCAAATCAAACCATGTATTTTATAACAGCTCAAATGCACCCTGACTCTAACTGATTACTAAATTACTGCTGTAGCTGCTGCATGAACATGCTGGGAATTTAAAGAGTTGTTCTGACTGTTACTGAACCCCTCTCCTCTGTGGAGTGACAATTTCCCATTTTTCTCTGTTACTCCTTCCTCTCTGTTCAAATGTGCTTAATTATTCAGACACATTTGATTATTTTTGTTACTGTAGCACAATTCATTCTCCAAGACTCAACACAGTAACTGTCATACCAAGAAAAAAACAAGATGTCACTGAAGACACCCTCTTCTGAACAGGTTATCTCTTCCTTTTCCAGTGGAAACCCCTTTTGCTCAGTTTTATCCTCCCAGCAAGAAGTGAGCTTTGCTTTTTCAAAGATTTGTCTCTTTTCTGTAGCTACTGGGTATAGTATACAGCTATTTCTGTATCCTGTTTGGTTCCTGTCCTTTATATGCATTTCTCGTTACAAGCACAGAGCCACACTGTCTGCCATCAGTTCTCCACGTTTTTACTCCTAAAGTCACTATTCATCCAATATGAGAGTTTCACACCTCCCTCCCATGGTAATATATGTGGATATGCAAGGTTGGAAAGTACCTTTAAAGATCATCTATTCCAACCTCCCCTGCAATGAGCAGGGACATCTTCAACTAGATCAGGTTGCTCAGAACCCCGGCCAACCTGACCTTGAATGTTTCCACAGATGGCACATCTACCACCTCTCTGGGCAACCTGTGCCAGTGTTTCACCACCCTCACTGTTAAAATTTCTTCCTTATATCTTTTAGTTTCAAGCCATTACCCCTTGTCCTGTCATTACAGGCCCTCCTAAAAAATTTGTCCCCATCTTTCCTGTAGGCCCCCTTTAAGTACTGAAAGGCTGCAATAAGGTCTCCCCAGAGTCTTCTCTTCTTCAGGCTGAACAACCCCAACTCTCTCAGCCTGTCCTCTTAGGAGAGGTGCTCCAGCCCTCTGATCATTTTTGTGGCCCTCCTCTGGACTTGCTCCAGCAGGGTTTCCTGGTTTTGGGCTCCCATTCACAGCTGCCTCACTGAGTTTCTAAACACTGTCTTTCCTTGTGTGTAGGGTTGCCCCTTTCTGCAGCTGGTTCCTCTTTCACTTGCTGCTCCCTTAGTAGGAACCTTGCTTGCTGACCTCCGTTCCTCGCCCTTAGTATACAGTGATCCTTCTTCAGACACATTCATCCTCAGGACAACCACTTACGTTTTACGAAACACATGACTATCCCTATACACACACACACAAACCCACGTTCAGCTCCACCATCAGCACAGTCAGTGCCGTCCTCTCTGCTGAGTCCAATCTCCTCCAGCATGAGTTTGCACGTGCACACCCATACTCTGTTGTTATTAAATGAGAAATTACCTCCTACTCAGTCAAGTCCCTATTAAGTCTTAATCTCCTTTAGCACAGGAGACAGCTCACGTCTCTCCCCAAAGGCTCCATTTCAATGTCCCTTTGTATCTAGAAGACCCTCAGTGAATCCACTAATCTTGGCCAGAAAAAGCTGCATACGGAGTATTTCAAACCTGTACCACCCTACTGCTACAGGATTTTCCTCTCCCCAGCCTCACCATTATCAGCCTGCTCAGAGCCACCTCTCAGAGGAGAGAAGAAAGCCTTTTCCAGGTATTTTGCCTTTTGGGGGACAAAAAATATTGTAAAGCTCTCTTTTTTTTTTTTCAGAAAAATAACCAACTTTTGGCTTTGTGCATGAATCAAGACAAGGTTGGAGCGATGGCCATTTATCTTGGTCTGCCTCTCTGGCCTCCTCTTCAGGGACTAGGCCAGAAGAACCAGTTGATGGCTCTATATTGCTTCATAACTTACTACATTGTGTTTTCTTCCTACTGCTCCTCTGGAAAAAGATGCTGCCTGAGGCAGTGGAGGCTTTATAGCATCCTGAATCATGCCTCACATGAGGCAGGGTGATCTCAAGGGCAACAGTTAGGTTAGGAGACAGTCTGAAAAGTCTCCCAGTGCTCTCTCCGCTCCAGAATAAACATACTGGTCTCTTTTTCCCTAGGTTCATTTGCAGCAGCTGTGCCATTTTTGTAGCAGAGGATGGTCACTGAGTCTTTCAGATTTTATCCGGTAGTCCCTGAACAGGGTTACTGGCAGTGCACAGATTTGAGAATTTGAGAAATTATGGGCATTTCTTGAGTTAGTCTCTGTAGACTCAACAAAACTGCCTGTAGAAGAGAAATATCCAGTGGAGAAACTTATTATGACCTTTTGTTGTCTGAACATTGATCCTATCTGGCCATAAAGATGAGTGGCTGAGCAAGCAACTCTCATCCTTTTCCTTAAATCCTCACTATGGCTTTTGGAGTATGTTTGAGTTTTTTTTAGCTGGCTACAAATATTAGGGCCCTGTTATCCCTGACTGCTGTAGACATGGGGAAGGAGGTCCTTCTGAGTTTTCCACAAAGCAAGAGTCGCTCTTCTCTAGAACGTGAAAACAACCCAGCATGCATCAGACAGAAGAGGCATAGTAATGACAATAATCTAATCAATGAGCAAATACAGTTTCCTTAGTGGTGGTCCCCATGGTCCCCATGGCCCCCACAGTCTCCACAGCACAAGCACTGCTTTTTCTCAACATTCCTGAAGGGGCAGGTCAGCACAAAACGGGTGAAGTGCAGCTCTCTGTCTGTTTCCACCAGCACATACACGCACACACACACACGATCCATGCCACGAGTTGGCGAAGACACCAGAGACCAAGCAACATCCATTCAGCCAAACCATGACTGACTTATATCTGATGACATAGCAACTCTTTATCTGAGCCATGCATATAGAGTTCAGCCAAACCCTCAATGATTTTCAGTCATAAATTGTTAAAAAAACAGAATTTATTTTCCTTAGTCTAAAACCTGAAAAGATAGGGGAAAAAAATAGCATGAGATCAGAAGACAAAAATGAAATTTTTGAATGAGTTTTGAAAATAAGATTTGGGACAGGTTAATCTTAAGACGAAAGTGTTTCCAGATGGGCAGAACCTCGATGTACATTTAATGTAGCAACTGGTGGGAAAACCACAGCATGCAATGCTAAGAAAGGAAGGGAGATGACAGGGAAGAACAAAGATGCACTAGTGGGTATAGAAGATGGTGCAAATATTTCTTTGGTTTCTAGGCATCTAGAGGGTCTCATATTTCTGTAGCAGCCAACTTCAAGGCATAGATACCTTTTGCCATTAACAGTCTTCTGCATTCTGAAAGAAATAGGTATGCTTTCTGTATAGACTAAGAAACAAGATCTAAAAATAGCCCATAGAGTCAAATAATTCTGAATATTCAATAACTAAATTACACTTAATACTTGCACAATACATTAATTTCCAGAGCAGAGCATGAACAGTAATTAATAGTCATCATAACAGCTGAAAGAATGTACAAATATTATCCCTGGTTTATAACTATGAGGAAAAGGGGGAGGACAATAAGTGAAATGCCCAAGGCTACTGAGGAATAATTAGGCGAGGCAAGATGAGAAAATGGGTATCTGGTGGACCTCATCCTCCACTGGTCAGCAAAACGGGTTGTTCTTAACACCACTGAAAGGAGAGCACAGACTATCACTGGTGGAGAATGGGGGAGCATTACACATACTGCTGGCGGCTTCACACAGCTGCAGGAGTGTTAAGCAACGACACATGGGGTTCTTTTTCTTCTGGTCCCAGGTTCAGATAATAATGTCCCCATACATCACCCTTCTGCAAAGAAAGTATGGTTCAGTTACCAGAACCTCAGGGTAGAACTGGAATCAATTAACTCTATATTAAAAACGGAGAAAAAAACATCTATGTTAAACATTAATACTGGGGAATAATTTAACTATTACACAACAGCAGAACACAGTATCAAAGAACTTTATACACATGGGCAAGTTTGTGCACATAAAGTAAAATCCACGCCCCACTGAAGTCCGTAGGATCAAGATTTCACCTGCTTGGCTTTGATGAGTTTAGTGATTTGTCCACAGGTTCTTGGTCTGAAGACTGTAGAGGACACCCTGTGGTTCACCGCTCTCATTATTAAACAGCAGGGACAAGGAAAAGGATGGAGGAATTCCATTTCCTAGGATAGGTTAGTAATAATAAAATATTTCCATCACCCTGTAAAAAGGTGACATGAGTGCTTCACTAACCACCCCTGCTAATCCACACATTTCTCCTTCAACACCATTCGCAGAACTGTTATGGCAACATTTATACTCGGCCAGAATCATTTCTCTATAAGTAAAGGATCGTTATACAAGCAGACAGCACCGCAGCTAGACAAGCTGTGAGCTCCTCTTCTTCATGTGCACTCCCAATATTTTGTTTTCAGAGGCTGGCTGCAGGGCACCTCTGGCAGATTTCTGCTCTCACATGAACATGCTGGTGGCTCCAACCACCAAAGCTGAGAGCTGTGCAGGCAGAGCCTGGCCATAATTGGGCTTTCTAATTTTACAGCTGCACTACATTACCGCCAGTCGAATTCTGCAGGGCACTGAAATTGATCTTAGCAGTAAAAATGCACCCACGGATGCTGCCTGTATGACCCTGTTTAAATTGGAGCACTGCAGAAAAGACAAACTATTGTGATTGCTTTTATTCCAGTCTCTACAACAGATATTTTCCAGCCTGGTGTGTTGATAGGAGGGAGAAGAAGAATAATCCTTGAGTGTCTTAGCTGTGTCAGCAGAAGCCTCTGGTGCAGATCCAGCTATACTGGCAAGAGTTCGTGTTTGCTGGGATAGTTTGGCTTGCTCATAAAATACAGCTTTGCTTTCTTTAGGAGCGCAAAGAGCAGAAATGGTGATACAGCTACACACCCAAGCGCGAACCGTTTTGTTCAAATCAGCATACCTATATTACTATACAAGCAAAGTCCTTCTAGGACCAGCACAGCTTATGCCTGCTACACATGATCTTTGAGAAATTTGAGCTACTGCTTTAATATGTGACCAGCTCCAGCTGTCACCCACTCCCATTTGCAAAGGTTATTGCCCCCTTAGCAATGAGAGGAGAAGGAAATGTCACCTCTTCCTTGGTTACTTCAAATGATGGTCCACAGCATTAGTTGAAGGCCTTAACGTGCAGGGTTGTGAATGGCAGCAGATGCAGTTGGGTGCACATCCCCTTCTGCTGACTCTTACAAGGTCATAAGTTTGGACAGAGGGACAGAGCGGGCAGCTGGAGGCTATAACATCTCAAACTGCTACAGCAAGGGTTACCGTATGGCAAAGCCCTTTGTAATGAAATGGTATAAACTGAATTGAGAAATATAAATGTTAATAATGTATCAGCTGCTAAAGCCCCAAGAAATATGGGGAATATGTGGGAAATTTCCTTTGTGTGCCAGCATTGCCCAAGATTTCTCTGCCTGAAACCAGGATTGAACCCTGGTGATTTCCCTTGTGCCTCAGTCTCTAGCAAGGGAAGGGTGATGTCTTTCAAGCTTTTGTGTGCTTGCTGGTAAGGAAGTCTGCAGACTGGGACACTTCTGGTGCCCATGTGTGGGGACAGGGTACAGTACAACCCTGGGACTGGTTCTGGTAGACACCTAAACATGCAAAGAACCTCCCTGCTTACCCTGACCCCTCTCTGGCTGGAAGGTGAGAGTGATGGAGCTAAAAGCAGAAGAGGCAAGAGGAACACAGCTCCTGTTAGCCTTCAAGAAGAGGCAGTCAGTGCCTTCTCCCAAAACACCCTGGATCCTACTCAGTGACCACTTGTGTTGTTACTAACATATTGCAAGGAACGGAACCTCCTGCAGCTTCCCACATGCCACTTCAGACTCCCCCTTGCTAGCTTTCGTGCTGAGCCCCTTGAGGCTTGGGAGCTAAGGCCCATTAATGATTGCACAGGGGTCCCCTGTCAACAGGAGAGACAGAGGGTGAGGGTGCCTCATGCTCCTTCCCTGGCTCTCCTCCATGCTGAGGGTGGCATACTCTCCTATCACACAGAACCAGATCTTCTTAGGCTGAGGAAAGCACGGAGCCAAAGCTCCTCATGCTCAAGGCACATCTTCCACCCCCTAGTCTCATTACATGGTGAGATGGCAGGGAGAAGCAGTTGAAGAAAAAGACAAGCTACTGCCAGTGCCTTTTCTTTAAAAAGCTGCTGATGCTCCTCAGAAAAGCAGTACCTCTGGTGGAATGAGTCATCCAGCATTTCCTACTCATTTCTTAAATTATCAATGGAGAGAGAGAGATGCTCAATCAAAGATGCTGAATTCATATCTGGAAGTTTCCAGGGGCACCTCTTTCCCTCTCTTAACAGTACAGAGAATTTGCTTTAGGAAGGCTTGAATAAACATTTCTACACCATGAACTAGAGGCCTAAAAAGTAGGCCTTAGTAATTAACTAAATAAACTAAAAAGTAATTAGATACCTTTGGATGTTTATTTGCATTTAGACAACACTAACTCAGGAGTCACACCATAGGAGTACAGGGTGCTCCAGCCACTGCCTAGGCCTCAGTTCATGGGACAAGGCCTGAGCCAGACTCAAATAAAACTCCTGAAATTTGTGTAGCAAAGATGATGGACCCTTGGTGTCGGAAGACCAACCCTTGGTCTCCAAGCTCTGCCCCTGCTGCTCCTCCTCACTGGCTGAAGTGAACCCAGCCTAAGTCGGCAGTGCCGTGTCTGTGGTGGCATTTACAGGCCGGTGTGCTGCAGCACCCTCCCTTCCCTTGTGGCTCATCCTGCTGCTTTTCTCCCTCCTCTTTTACCACTGTTTTCCTGCTCGCTCTTCTCTCTCGCTCCCACTCAGCAAGCTGCTTTTCTTCCAAGGAGAGCTTTGCCCTCCAGGTCAGAGCCGCTGCTAGCAACTGCTTTATTTCTTATTAGTGTTTGAGGAGTTCCCTCCCTGCCCCCTAGGTCTGTCTGCGATGGCTGGAATGACATATCTATAAAATATCTGCACCTCTAGTCTAATGACACAAACTAGATTTCAAGGCTATTGAACTAACGGGGTATCTTAGCAACAAATATTTATTTTAATAACAGTATTCCCAGCCATGTTAAACAAGCACCTACTGCAATAGTGAGAATGCCCTAGAGCATTCTATTTTGTCCCACAACCCATTTTCTGTTGGCTCACCCTCACTTAAAGGAGTTACTAAAGTCAATGCCGTTGTCCCAGAGGGGTTGTCTTCAGTGTCCTCTCAACTTTTTAGAACAGCATGAGCAAAGAAGCAGACCACTGCGCTCCGGCTAGCCACCCACACAGACCTGCTGTGGGGGCTTTCCTCTCGCCACCTGCTAGAAATTTCTGGTTGTTGCTTATGGTGATCTGCTCAGAGGAGTGATGTCTAACTGCTTTCTTGCATTGTCTGTTTACTGCATATCCAAAGACTTCAACACCCCAGCAGTGACAGCCAGGCTGATGCCTGCTCTCTTCAGAGTCAGTCCTCAACTGACATCCTCTCCCTGAAGCTCTCAGGAAGCAACAAGTGACATCTCAGCTAACTTCCCTGCTACCTCTTGCTCGTGCTGCTTACCCTACTCACCATGAGGTTCACCATCCATTTCCTCTGGCCCTTATTAGAATTCTATGAAGGATTTTTCTTTAAAAGAAATTTTCCTCTTGAAAATTAGATATAGTGGAAACATTCACACATCAGGAATAATTGCCAACATAACCACCTAGCTTTGCTGTTTTATTGTCATTGTACATTTTGCAATTACCTTTTTCTCTCCCCTAGTAGCTAAACCATAGACTGCCTGTGACTTCAAACCATAATTTGTATGGTCACCATTATAAATTTGTGAAAGCAAGTAATAGTTTGTCTTACGGAATAAAATAACACAGCGTGAAATTATAGTAGCTTATCTTCATATTCCTTGGGCAGCACATTGTTGCTCTCTGATGGGTTGAAAGCTCTTTCTTTTGATAAAGCCCACTAGTATCTGCCTTTGAACTCTCCTAGTGAGATATTTTAGTGATAGAAATATCCAGAGACTTTTTTCTCAGTGTATCTCTATGCAGGACAAATCCAGCCCTTCTTATCCCCAGCACTCATTGGGGTTCCGCTTTCTTTCAGGAAGGGAATACTACAGTCATCAGAAAGAGCAGCCTCTCCTAGCGTGTGTTTTCCTGGGGATTTTTGAGCAGTACCTTCTTCATCCCTTCCTATTTTTCCCCGTATTGCCTCCCATTAATTTGTGCATCACCAGTAGTGAATCGAGCAATGCCTGAGCAGCTCTGCTCCTGGGACTCAATGAGGTCCAGCCCGGGTCAGCAGGCACTTGCCCGGCCCCTGGGCATGGTCCTGTCCAGGCCAGCGGGCACTCGCCTGGCTTGCAGGCACAGCTGCTGGCTCCTCACCGAATCGCTCTTCTGCCAGGGTGACTTGAGGCGAATTATTTTCTCCCTTCCTCTCGCCGCCCTCCGCCCCCAGTTACAAATGAGCGTTTGTGTACAACTCAGGGAGAAACACCTTTCACAGTTTCATAAAAATAAATGTCAGCCCGCCACTGAGTTAGTCAGGAAGTTCTGATGAGGTCGAAAGATGTTCAGAAGCTGCCATCATGCATTATATAGCGATCCTGTCTGCATTAAGCAGGTAGATCTGCTATCCTACAAACTGTGTGCATGGGCAGGGGAACTGGTAATGACACCCATCACCCTGAAACAGCCACAAGACTGTAAGAAATGTTATGTGAAGAGTTATTGCTTGTACCTGGATAGCTGCACGTAACTTAGGTTGCAAGAGGAATGTCACTCACCTCTGTCATTCTCGCTTGGTAAGGGTCTAAGTCCAAATCAAACACGTGGTGTGACCTGTGCTCCTCCCCACCCAAGTGAAAGGAGTGTTTTGGGTAGGATACTGGGTACTTTTGGTCTGAAAGCAAACAACTCTTCCTCTGACTCACCCAGCACAACTTCATTAGTGACAAGGACTGGAAGTGAAAGTGACAGCCTCATCATATGATTTGATTGCTTATTGTGTTAATTTGGTATGGAAGCACTTTGAAGCTATTAATCTATTGATTCATTCTTACTGGAGAACATAATTCAATTACTGTATTTTTTGCATTTTTATTAGTTTTGTAAATAAACTAAGTAGCATGCTTGCTTCAGTTTATGTTTACTCTGTTATTCATTTTGATAAATTCTATAAAAAAAGGCCACTGAGCTGGTTTACTCCTTTAGACCACACTGAGGGCCACCTGCCTAATGTGGCAAAGGCAAGCCTAGCCACGTGGGTCTTCTACACCATCTATATACAGTGTATACAGCTGTACTCTGTGTTCAGCAGCACTACTCACTCCCTTATTCATAAAGCACAACTGACTACTCCAAATGCATCACAGTCCTTTTTTTCTAATTTATGAGCCACTTTTTTTGCAGTTGCATTAACCAGCCTTTGCCAGTGTCCCTCTCAGGCTGTAACAGCCCCAAAATACACAACAGTTTTTCTAGGTGGGAGCTCTTCTTTCCATTCACCCAGAGTAACTGCAAGCTGCACATACACACGATACACACACACACGCACGTACATCCATATAAACTAGGGCAACCTGAATCCATAAAAGCAGGCAAGCTGTTGGTGTTTTTGTCTGTTTTTAGCACTGCTGTGCAGCTGAAGTGGGAAAAATTGGCGCAGGCTGGCCATTTAACTTCCTGCTCTCCAAACACAAAGCAGTTTTCACCATTGCCGAGATGTTCATTTCCAATCTCTGATTCTACAAGAACCTGACACCAGTTGTAAGGCAACTTCATTTGGTATAAATTTGCTTTTTAGGAGTCTCAAAAGAGGAGATGCCATGTAAGGTACAGTGTTGAGTGCTGCTTCACAAGCTGGCCTAAATTTAAGTTTCTTTATTTACAGCTAGAGCAGCAATGCACTTCAAAGCACTGGTCAGATTGTACCTAGGAAATGAAAAATGAAAGATCTGACCTTTAAAAATGTGACCTCTTTGTCTAATGAAAGTATAGCCACCTCTTCTTCCTCTCTCCTATGAAGGCCCACCTTCACCCTCCAGGCTTTGCAGCATTGTCTCCTTCAACTTTGCCCAGGAGAATGAAACATACTTGTCTCTGGAGATTATTGGTACTTTTTTATCATAGACGTTGACAGTAGGTGATCAATTAGGTAAGCAGTTAAGTATATAGCTGGAAATTAGCTGAGAAAATGATGGAGAAAGGTCCCCTCAAGTATTTGAGCTTAAGCAGACAGATGATCCCGCTGAGCCAGGCTTAAACCCTTTCCTTTGTTTTTCAGCAAACATTTGAATTGCCACTGTTTGTTTGCAGGGATATTTGGAGAGGGACCGTAGTTCATCAGTGCTCGTACACAGACAAATGCATGCTGCAGGAATTGGTACCAGCTAGGTTTAACTCTCACCGTGCAGGCAGTGGGTGTTTGGGAGAACGTGAGGAAGCACGAGGAGACCAGGGAACAAAGCAGCCAACACTTCCAGCCCAGACCCACATGACTGATGGCTGGTCATGGTGAAGAAGAGGAGGAACCCTTGAGATGTGGTGAAGTCCTTGACCACATATGAGGTGTTTGTGGTCCATCCCTGGAGCACAGAATGCGGTGTCTGAGCAGGAGCTGGGCAGAAGAGTGCAGCTAAAGACAAACTCCTTATGTGCACAGCCTGGTTCTAGCTCTGACCTTAAAGATAATTGAAATGGTTTTGTTTGGGTGGAAGAGGCAGAAACTGATAACTATTTAGTACATGGTTCAAATCTGACCGTTCACTGAATGAAATGGACAGCTACCAGATCTGCTGTCCAGAGGCAAGTGTGGAAAGAGAATTGGGTATCTTGGCAAGATTTCTGCTGGAGCTGAATTCAAACTGCAAATTAATACATCATTCACAAACTCTTCAATCCTTATCGCCCTCTTTACTGTGTGGAATTAAGGTCCTCTGCCTCCCTGGAGTTCAGTTCTTCTTTTAACTGAGAAATTTTATCTGAAGAGCAACTCTCCAATTTAGGGGCAGGCAATAAATTAATAAAAAGATTGGTATAAATCATCACTCGTGATTCGGAATAGCTTTGCAGCCATTTGAGCCTGTAAAACTTAGCTAGTGTTTCTAATGTAATGTTCTGCCATGAGATTTAATTTACCTTGTACAAGCCATTTAGTAATCTAAGCACAGATGTAGAACCAACTAATATCTACTAAACCAGTATGTCCAGATCCAACGGGGTGGATTTGTCCATTGCTACATACTGTACAACAACACGATACAGATGATTTTGTTTAGATAGCCTCAGCTCTAAACTCCATTCAATTACGTTTGCTGTTCTCTTTTTGTGTTTGTTTTCCATCGAGCCATGTGCATCATGAGCTTTCATATGAGTTTTCTGTTTACAAACAACTAATTTATATTAAGCAGTTTTCTTAGTCATCTGTCTGTTATGTCATGATCTGGACACAGTGCCACACCAAGGACTGGCCCTTTTTCCATGGATCTGGACTGGCTAGTCATCACTTCAAGAGCTTATTATGACTGATGTATAAGAAAGGATACCACTGAAGGTCACAAAAATCATAGCAGGATGTAGCCAGAATTACCACATATTCAGTTATTTTAGGGAAATTGTCCATGACATTCCCAACATACCTCCATGCACTGTCCTTTGTGTGTGTTAGAAATGATACTGCACTTCTCATAAGTTAATAGCAATTAGCAGTATCATGGTTGGCAGCTACTTTAGGCAGTATTATCTCTTAGGTAAGCTCCTAGTTTTTTTCTCAGCAGTTGTCATGGTGGACTTGAATTAATGTGGTATCTCTCCTGGTGTCATGGTTTCAGCTGGGACAGAGCTGACTTTCTTACTAGCGGCTGGTCTAGTGCTATATTTTGGATTTGGGATGAAAACAGTGTGGGTAAAACACTGATGTGTTTGGTTGTTGCCAAGCAGTCAAGGCCTTTTCTGCTCCTCACACCTCCCTGCCAGTGAGTAGGCCGGGAGAGCACAAAAAGTTGGGAGGACACACAGCCGGGACAGCTGACCCCAACTGACCACAGGGCTATTCCATACCATATGGCGTCATGCTCAGTATATAAAGCTGGGGGAAGAAGAGGGAGATGTTCGGAGTTATGGCATTCTGTCTTCCCAAGTCACCATTACACATGATGGAGCCCTGCTTTCCTGGGGACGGCTGAACACCTGCCTGCCAATGGGAAGCAGGGAATGAATTCCTTGTTTGGCTTTGCTTGTGCGCACAGCTTTTGCTTTACCTATTAAACTGCCTGTATCTCAACTCATGAGTTTTCTCACTTTTAGTCTTCTGATTCTCTCCCCCATTCCAACTGGGGGATGAGCGAGCGGCTGCGTGGTGCTAGTTGCCAGATGGGGTTAAACCGCAACACCTGGTCACAAGAGCCTTTGACTATAAAACTGGTTAAAACTGGCTAGAGCCCAAAGTAACTTGCCATAGAAAAGTTCTTTCAGTCAAAAGCAATGGGAAAGCACCCACTGGTTAGAGAGAAGAATGTAAATGGAATTGAAGAGCAAAGGCTAAGGGGAGAGGGTATTCAGCCAAGACCTGGCACCTTCTGTACCCGATCTGTGTTTTTCTTTGCCGCCTTTCTCTAGATAAAAAAAAAGTTATATACTTCTTGCTGTATCACCTGCCTGTTACCCAGGGAGATAAAATTCTTCAATAAAAAAAATGAAACGCAAGGCTGTATGCTTTCAGAACTAAGCATTATTATTTAAATTCAAACTCCTCTCATGTTCAGGAAAAGAGCATTCAGTATTTCATCTACAGACTTATTCCCATGTTTTGAATTAATATTAAACATGAAAAACTATATTCCTGGAAGAAAAGAGTGAACACCAGTGTTGCAGAACCAACTCCCAGATGTATACATGTTCCAGAAGAGACCATCAGTGTGGGGGACTGAGGCAAAAGAAGGGTTAAGTGTGGTAGAACTAATAGGGAGGAATAAGCAGCTGCAGCACTGTTTTGGCAGACAAAGAAGTTGTGTGAAGCTACTCCCTAGATAAGGAGGTGCTGCTCACAGGGAAGAGATTCCCTTTTCGGTGGGAACGTGATCTTTTAGAGTACGTGATGGTGTAAATAAGTAAAGTAGAAAATTACTGGCCTTGGTAGAAAAGTATATAAAGAGCACGCTTGCTTAATAAAGCTGATTTCATTTACCACAGTCTAGAGTCTGTGCCTTAATCCTCACATATCAGCATTTCCCTCCCTTGTTTTACTGTGCCTAACCAGAGGAAACTCCCAAATGCTCAGACAAGCCTGGCACTGTATGGCCCTAAACTTGCCTTGTCATCCACCTTCCAGATTTAATTCCTCTCTGCCCTCCCTCTATGTCATTTTAGAATAAAACAGAGCTAAATAACTTATTTTTAATAAGTGTTGATTACAAAATGCCCTGGTCGCATCCTGCTTAGATTGTGTGAATAGCCTACCACTAGACTGTTCTGAACTTGACCCTCATTCTGCATCCAAATCCAATGATACAGCCATTCATCAGCTTGATTTTGGCAGTGTTATACATGCCCTCTGAAACATTATTTTTGGCAAGCTCTCAAAGCACAAGTGACTTTCAGCATACAAATCTCACTGACTTGCTGCACAGTCTCCTTTCATGATCCTTGATCAGCATGAGCTCAAGACCTCGTCTGACTAGCCTAAAACCAAAAATAGTGCGATTGACAATGCAAGTCTGAGTAACAATTAATATGCAACCACAGCGATAAATATCGGTATGTGCATCAGCAGCTCTGTGACTGTTTTTCTCAACCTCTATTCAGCTGAGCTGGTCGCAGGAAGAAGGTGCCCAAGAGGGACCTGCAGCTGGTCCCTAAGTGAAGAAAATGCTGCTGTAAGTTGACTTGCCCACCAAGAACTGTCTGGAGATAGTAGCTACAAAGAGCAGGCACCTGAATCAGTGCCTTTTTGGTTAGAGAAGTCGTAGTAATGACTCTGCATACTTTTGTATGCTTTGGAAAAATTTAGAAGCATTTCCGGTTTTTGAATGTTAGTTAGCCCTGGGTTACCAATGGGGACATGGCAGCACAGAACAGGGCAGGGGCTGTCCCTGACACTCAAATGCAGTACTTGAAGACCAGTTCCCAGGCTTTTTCTAAGAAGATCACTGGATCTCATCTCTTTAAGTTTCCAAAGCCTCCAGAGAAAAGTGCAAGGTGCCCTGAGATCCTTCTATGCAATGCATGAGTGTCCCTGCAGCAGCTCTTTGGCAAAGCAGCAGGAAGTATTCAATTGCTGCAATGCTTTATATAATCCATCAGCTAACTATCCATAGGCAAAGGCACCTAGCCCACCCATACCTGAAGCAGTGTTGTAAGGGGTCTGCTCAAGTCCACTAAAGCATAAGCGACACCACTGCGCCCCAACCACCCTTCTTCAGAAACCCCCACAGGAAAAAACCCAGAGGAGCTACCTGGACCCTGGCACCATCCTCCACTCTCTCAGGGGGAAATCTCAGGACCAGAAGTGATTCAGCAGAAGATGATGCAGCACAGAATTGATTTGCTTGGCAGCCACCTCACTGCAGGTCCGCTCGCGCTGTTGTACAACGCCTTTCACTGACAATGAGTAAAGCCAAAACCTTTGCCTTTCAGGGAAGGGAGATACTAAATGTGATGCAGTTTAGTGTTGTTTTCTGAAGGTAACACTCTAATCTAGCAATTAGGAGTCATCCTTCATAACAGTAACCCGCACTTCCGTTCTTTCAGTTACGCTAACCAGAGTCTTTGCATTGCTCGTGGTCTGGGAGCCGGATCCAACCCTCTCCAGAGCAGGTCCTTGTGCCCCTTAATGAAAGAGGAGACGAGCGCTCAGACTATAAGCCTGATTCTTCAGTCGGTTGTGCATATTTCACGCCACTAAATAACTGTAGTGAAATATGCGTCCTAAGCCAGTAAAAGCTATTTTGTGATGATGAGGGATCAGGCTCTGTAAAACATATCCAGAAATTAAGCAAGTAAACCAGAGCAAACAGCTCTGGCATATCAAGGTAATTTATATCCTGTTAACCAGAAAAAAGAAAAAAAAAAAAACAAAACAAAACAGGCACAAGAGACATCTGGAAGTGAAAATTAACTAAAACCAGACTAATGACATAAACAAGAGAGAAATACAGCATCCAGATCTGTGTGGCTGAGCCTGATGGATATCACAAGCTAGCTTGCTAGGGGGTTTTATTTTTAAAAGAACACAACAAA
Organism: Vanellus vanellus; assembly: GCF_965231255.1. Classification (NCBI taxonomy): domain Eukaryota; kingdom Metazoa; phylum Chordata; class Aves; order Charadriiformes; family Charadriidae; genus Vanellus; species Vanellus vanellus. The sequence continues at coordinate 127,136,032 of NC_138905.1, read as the reverse complement.
TCAGGGAGGAAATTTTCCATTTAAAGCCATAACTTCTCAATTCAGAGATTTGTGGGGGCATAAAAGACACAAGCACAGGGGGAAAAAATTGGCTGCCAACAGCTCTAGATGTGTGTTGGGCCCAGAATTAATTGAATAACAATAACCATTATTTGAGAATCATTTTTGTTGCCAAAATTCACAACTAATATTATTTACAATCTGCTGTGTGACCACCTGCAGATCTATCTGAATTAAAAAACTACATACATATACCCGCATAAATAGTCGTGAACATCTATTTGAAAAAAAAATAGTGTGGAATATGCACTTTAAAAATGCCACTTAAGCAAGCAAATTCTCCCCCTGTTGCAGTATCGTCTTGCACCGAGGGCATTTGCTCCTGGCAGTGAAGGAATTTCTGTGCTTGGTGCATTTCCTTTAAATGTGTGAGAAAGGCTGCACGTGCTTCTAGCTGAAGAAAATCTGGCCACAGTTTTCACCTCATCACTGACCTCGAAACCACGTTACTATTTTCTTGCATATCTAGCTATGAAATCTTCATCCAAACTGCAGTGGGCTCTGCCATCTGTTTGACTCCCCTGCAGATCTGGGCAGAGCAGTTTTATGAGCTGCTTTCATGTCTATAATAGACAGTATTTTTATAAAGGTGACAAATGGTACTGTTTAAAAAACTGGGGGGGTGTTGGTTTATTTTTTATTTTTAAAGTTGGCAAAAATATTTTTATGGAGCTTTTATTTGCTCGTATTACCCCCAAAACCCACCAAAGCAAACATTTGTCAAAATAATGGTAAGCTAAGCAAAGGAGAAATGATCAGGTTTTGGATTATATACCATTATATCTTACGCACCAACAGTGCTGCTTGCCAAATTCAGAGTCCACAATATTTCTAAGCACAAAAGTAATTTTCAAATCCCAGACAAGGTTTGCAGTGCTGACAGATTAAAATTCTCTCTTTCCTTACTTGGAAGTTGACCCAATTTGACAGAAAAATCTTCAGAAGAAAGCAAATGTAGAACTCTGTGGTTTATTTGATACTACTTTACCGACTGCAGCAATGTTCTGAGTGTCAGTGGTGTTATCCAGGTGCTAAAAAACGAATCCTGCGTCAAAACACATCTTCGAAAGGTGTATGTGGTTCCCTCATTCCTGCATGGAAATGATGAAGTTCTTTCCCTATGGTACTACCTCCACAGTGCACCCACCGTGTGTCTTTTTTGTCCTTCTCCCGCACAGAATAATATCCTGTCAGTAATTGGTAAGTATTACAGATGCCCTTGCTGTGCTTCTGAAATCACCAGAACCTAGTAAAAAAAAAACAGCATGTAATTTAGTTTGGCTTCACGTGACTTGTGCAGTCCATGTGGCTCCTTCACTTACGTACGTCGTGCAACTGCCAGGTGGCAACCTCCCCAAAGGAGGCCTGGGGGATAAAAGATCCTGCGCGTGTCTGCAGGCTGGGCTGGGGCACAGAGAGGACTGTACGATGCAAGCTGGAAACAAGCAAATTGCTTCCCTGAAATGGAGAAAGAGCAAAGACAGGGAGCCTTACTTCATTTTCTAAAGCCTGTAGGTTCTCAGGCACCGAAGTGATGAACAAGAAACTCACTGACTTCTTCCCCATGAGGGACATTCACACGAGTGTCACTGGGATGCCTGCAGTGACTCCCATGGACGGACAGCACATTTTGCTTCCCTCATCCGTGAAGCCAGCATGATGGCAGGAAGACGTGGGATGTTCTGGCGCCAATCTGCAACTCTTGACCACCAGGTCAGAAGCCCCAGGAAAAGCTGGACAGTGTAGAGAAGTCTTCAGAGACCATTTCCACAGTGTGTTGCAGTGCTGATGTTTATGCAGCCCCTTTTTTATGCTTCCTTTTGCCATCTGAGATTGAGCATTGAATACAAGTGACTTTTACATTATTAAAAACTCTTTCAAATGAGTCAATAAACCCTTTATCTTAGTTCCTAATACAGGTATATTTCTGTTCGTGGCCAGTAAAAAAAGAAATGTTAACAAACACATACAATTCAGGACAAACATGGAAAAGAACCATACATTCCAAAGGCAATCAACCCTTACAAAACATTATTGGTCTCTGCTATACATGTTAAAAAAGGAAAGCCCTAGTTGATTCTGTGTTAATTAAAAATCTGCCTATCTACAGTCCAAGTCTGGTTCCAGCAGACCCAGTGTGCAGGACCAGCGATGCAGGCAACCTTTGTGCCTTATGCGTCAGGGACAGTGGCATCGGGGCTTGCCTGCCGTGCTCTGTGCTGGGGCAATGGCACGTGTACAGGACCTGATCTCTTTGCCCCGACGCTTGCTGCTGACACTGACATTGGTTTCACCGGCACAGCGGGCTGAGCAGGCCGCTGACACAGCAAGGGCCGAGGAGAGACTCTAAGGCAAAGTCAGGTGGGGGTGACGGTGACCAAAAAGTGGTATGAGAGAGGGGAAGATGCGTATAAGCAGTAGCCACCTCGGGGGCAGGATATCAGAAAGCGGAGTGGAAGGGGCACCTCCTCGGAGCTGCAGGGAGAGGAAGCGGCCATGTGTTATCCACCAGTGCCCCATACGGAAGAATGTTGGAGCATGAAGCAAGATGTCCTGATGTCTTTCCTGTGCACCTCCTTGCCCTTCTGCTCTCAACTACCTTTGCTTTGAGCTCGTCCTTTTGCTCCTGCTGCTTGAGCATATGGCGCTTTGTTTCCACCGCCAGGCAGATTTTGGGAACAGGTTGTATATGCTTCTTGCATTCCTTGACCTGAGCCCACCTACAGTGGGGTGGCCAGCTTGGAGCACAGGCATGGGCACGGGCACGGCTGCAACGTAGCTGCAGTGTAGCTCAGGCAGAGAGCACGGGTAGAGTGACTAGCTTAAAAGCACCTCCTGAGAGAAGGGAAGCCTTTGCCACCGAGGCTTCTCACAGTGTTTTTCTCAATCATCTCTCTGATTCAAGACGTGACGCCTGTACCCACTACCTAAGCTGGCCCCGAGCCCAAGCAGTCAAGACCCCAGGAAGGGTATGGGGGTGTGCTGGGGGCATGGCAGGCAGTGTTTCCTATGGCTGGTAAGACTGACACAGGTCAAATCCCCAACTGTTGGCTGCTCCTCTGTTTAGAGGAACAGAGGTCCTCACACACAGTGGTTTAGGAAGTTGTCGTATGGTTGTGGAGGAAACGAGGCTGCTCACTGGAGGAACCTGAAAAGGATAAGCAAAGGGTGGCTGCAGGAAACAGGGATGAGATTGCTCTTCCAGAAGGAAGGGATGTGGGTGCAAAGCAAAAAATCCTCCGCAAGGGAAGTAGAGTTGCTCTTGTCCACCTCTTTCAGTTCATCCAAGAAACAAGCAGTGTCTGAGCGAGCAGTCCACATCCGCTCCATTCCCCAGCACCACGGGGAAGAAGCCTGCTCCAGAAACAACAGCTGGGACTCCAAGCTGGAGCTTGTTCTTCTGCATGCTCATGTAACAGATACCTGCATGCAACATGCAACAGGCTGTCCTTAAAAATCAAGACCTCTGCCTAGACTGGCACTGAGGTGGGCACAAAATATGGTCTAAGTATCAGTCTTGTTTCTTGGGTTGTTTTAAGATGTGTCGTCACTATACTTTACCTGTAATTAATTGTTTTTTACATGTTATTGCTTTATACAGCTTAATTCTATTCAACAAAACATGCTGACTATTAAATTGTTGTAAATTTTCCCCCCTTTTTATCTCTAGTATGCGGTTGTAAAATAAATGGCTACTTTAAAAATCAATCTTCTTTTTTTCTGAAGGCGTGGAGAGGAGTCATTGTTTAGTGGAGGAGAAGGAAACTTAGGCACCACGTCAAGAGAAAACACACTGGCTCAAAATTCATGCAGTGTATCTCAAAGTTCCTTTCACTGTGTGCATGATACCATTTTGCCACCTTGAGCATGGCTATTTATCAAAGAGCTCTAGGACTGACTGTGGCCTCTGTGACTCTCTCCACACCGTCCCTTGTCCTCATCTCTATTGTATAAATGAGGGATTCCTCTGGGTGTCCCAGAGTATCTTCTTTCATTCTCCCACTGGGAATCAGGTCCTGCCATTTTTACCCTGAAGTTAATGACACAATTAGCAGGTCCCTGACGTGATCCTCTTCCTGTGGTGCTTCACCTCATCCTATGCTGTTTTGTCACACTAACGTAATATCACTTTCCACTGCAGTGAAAGTTCCACAACCTGACCTCCCTTGGCACCATCCATGTGGTCCATAGTCCATCAACTGTCTCACACTTGAGGCTTCCCAATCCTTCTATCCATAAGCTGAGGACATTCAGAAGTCCCAGAAAATACCGCACAATAAGCAGACAGTTACACATGGGTCAGGAGTCTGCACCGGTCACATAAGCGGATGGCTGCACCCGCATAACAGAAAAGCTGGAATTTGCTTGCTTGCCCCTACTTCTTATGTGACGACTTACAAACCTGCAACGACAAGAGGTAACTTCTGCCAGTGCTGGAGAGCAGGCCAGGATCCCAATTCTGCCTTCACTTGCTTCAGGGCAGACTTGGGAGATATCTAGTGAAAACAAATCATGGCGCTGTCAAGAAAGGAAAATGCAAACAGTATCGAACGCTGTGGTGGTCAAACGTTAAGATACAGCTCCACCACACTTCTTGACAGAAGCTAAATAACAGAAAATCACGGACAAGGGGTAGCCTCACAGATGCTTCTTAACCACTCACATTGATCTTACCAGAAGAAGAAATGATCTAATTCCTCCCAAGGTGATTGTAAATTACCTACTGACCTTAATAAAATGTCCAGGTATTCCAGGGACACTAGGACAGAATCTGGTGCTGGTATTCAGAACTGCAAATAAAGAAAACAATTTTTAAAAGAGAAACTACAGAGTGTGACAAACCAATCTGAGTGACTTGGCAAATGTGCAGGGTTAATTGTCACTTTATCGCTGACGATGAAGGTTATAAAATTGTATGGCTCTATTTTTCTTGCTGTGTGTCAAAACTTTTATCATCTGGAGATGTAACAATACCTCTCCTGAAATAACATAGATATGGTCTTTGTGTATTTTTCTGCTCTAACCTCTTATGTTTTCTAAGTCGTCCACCCTGCCTCCAAAACAGCCAGAAATTTCCCTTTAAAATCAAGGTATTTGCTGATAAATAGGAAAAGTTATGAAAAGCATATTCATAGAATCATAGAATTGTCTAGGTTGGAAGGGACTTTAAGATCATCGAGTCCAACCATTAACCTAACACTGCCAAAACGACCACTAAACCATGTCCCCAAGCACCATGTCTACCCCTCTTTTAAATAACTGCAGGGATGGTGATTTAACCACTTCCCTGTTCCTGTGCTTAACAACCCTTTCTGTGAAGAAATTTTTCCTAATATCCGGTCTAAACCTCCCTGGTGCAACTTGAGGCCGTTTCCTCTTGTCCTGTCAACAATATTAGTACCAACATTAGTCATAAAACCCAGATATTACATGCCTGCTCTGAAGGGAAATGGGATAAAGGACATCCCTCCACCACACACTCCCTCCACGCAGTTGGTTGGCTTTTGGGACAAAGCTGCTTGAGCTTCAGAAGTAAAGCTGTGAAGAATCAAAAACTTCATTGTCCCTGTAGCAAGGAACAATCCAGGGGCAAAGGAACATCACAGCATGGCAGAACTCTTTGTCATCTAATAATTATTCTAAAACAGTACTAAAACAAACATGGCAAGTGGGTATATCTAGTGGTCATCCGGCTTCTGGGAGGACTGAGTGTAAGCTTTACCTCAATTTTGTTATTCTCTGTATCAGATTTGACCTTGTTAGTTTGTGTTGTTAGAGGTATAAAGTTCACTCATTTTAGCAAATTTCTCTCCTAAAACTACTTCTTTTGATTCTTATTCCCTTGACATCTCTTTTTGGCCTAACATAAGCCAAAAGCATAACTCATAAAACATGTTGTGCATTCATGGAATCATCATAGAATGGTTTAGGTTGGAAGGGACCTTGAAGATCATCTAGTTCCAACCCCCCTGCCATAGGCAGGGACACCTCCCACTAGACCAGGCTGCTCAAAGCCCCATCCAGCCTGGCCTTGAACGCTTCCAGTGATGGGGTATCCACAGCTTCTCTGGGCAACCTGTTCCAGTGCCTCACCACCCTCACAGTAAAGACTTTTTCCTGAATTAGTGCTGAATATGTGTTTCATCCTAACTCACACTTGTTGCTAAATTACTGAGGCTGATGTCTATATTTGCTGCCTTATGTCTGTGCTGCAGGAGGCTGGATCTTCTTTATCTGTTTTTGTAAATGGGTACACCTCAGTTGACTTTGTCAACATTACACTTGCCTATTTACAGGGTCACTTCTGACAAATCATTCTCCGTGATTGGCTGTGTACCCCTCCTGGGGACATATAAAGCCTGAGGCTTCCTTACAAGACATCTTTTGGACCTTGGGCCTGACAGCTTGGTCCCAATTGAGGCACCTGCCAAAAGCGTACAGTTACCAGCCATGTAAAGGACTGGCTGCTGTGCAAGAGCTCTACTTTCTTAGAGCCAAACTGCAATGCGGAGGTGTTGGTGAGACCTGTACGGAGCTGCCTGAACTCACCCGAGACACTTATTTTTCCCTCTGCTTTCTGCATTTTCCCAAATGCCTTTTGTCTTTATTATGCCATGGACTGAAGGAGGTTGTAGGTACTGCCAGCTGAGGACGGCCGCTGGCAAGCAATGTGGAGAGAGAAGGAATGAGAGAAAAAGAAAAAAAACCCAAACGTCTGATCTCCAAAGAGGCTGAAGTGAGTGTGGATGGTAAGCTTGAATGCCCAGTAAAGGACAGCAGAGGTTGCAGCCTTTACCTTCAACAGCACCACAGAGAACCTCAGGAAGGCCAGAGAAGAAAGCACCATGAAGAGAAGCACCACATTTCATTACACATGCTGTAATTGCAGAAGGGTGCGAAGCCTTATCGCACTTGATACAATAGCTATTTACATCTTTGTACCACTTTCCCCCGAAAGTTTCTATTTAACCACAAAATAACCAATGTCAGCTTCAGGTAAGGGTGGAAGTCCTCGTTTTCTCTTTCTGCAATGCAATGTTCTCCTGTTGTGGGATGAAGGAGCTCCTTCTAGATCCACGTGCTGGAGGTCGACTTGTTAATAAAGGAGATATTCCCTGTGCATTATGAAGAAAAAGGAGCTCATGGGTACCGATTGCCAGAAGAATCCCTGCAAACTGCTCGTGTTTTAAAGAAATATTTTTCAAATTACACAGCCAGGGAAAAATGTCCTGTTTTGAATAACTACAAAAATGTTCCCTCTGCGGGGAGATGTGATGAGCAATTATGTTCCCAACTTTGCAAACACGGATTACAGAACTGAAAATGTATTTTGCTTTAGAAAGGCTTGCTGTAATTTTGTTCAAGAAATACTTGAAAATCTTCACTCCCAAATCTGTGAAAATATGATAAAATAATTTTTAAAGTTAAATGTGTTTCCAATGCATGCATGAAGGCTAGCAATCGTTTGGTAATTCCACTTGAGCCTAAAATGTTTGATGGCTTGGTGCTCTTGTCATATTTAATGGTATTTGCTGTAATCAGGCAGATTTATGTCCAGCTCTGTTCAGACATTCTCATTTTTAATCCAAAATTTGCATCTATGTCCAATAAAGTATATGTTGCTTGACTGTATGTCAAAAAGCAATTCAGCATTCCTCCAAAGACCGTCTCGGCAGGAGACTGTAGGTTTGGGTGGAGATAACATGGATTATCTGGTTCTCAGGTCTCAGGACATCATCCTTGGGAGAAGACTCATTGGCTGATGTCTCTTGCAAGAGCAGCTTGACCTTTCCCTAAGCCCTGCGGCTCGAACTCTGCCCCGGAAGTGTGAAACAGAAGAAGACACAACTGATAGTCCCAGGAAGCTGGAGAGAACGGCACCCTCTTTGGAACACCCGTCATTCAGTCTGCACCATTCCCTGCCAAGCAATGGAAGCCAATGTTTTAGAGGTGAACACTCCTCTGCGTGCCTAAGGTTAAGCTGAGACACTTTAAGTATCTCAAGTTAGGCACTACAAAATGGAGTGACCTAAAATCCCACGCTGTTGGCAAAAAACATGTGAGCCATCGCTTTTGTCAAAATTGGTGTCTACCAAGACAGCCGTGTGTGCTTTCTGTTGGCTGGATATTTAAATTCTGCTTGATATTATATTTTATTTCACACTTTCTTAAAAACACCTGAAGTGGAGGGGAGGTACAAACACAGCTACTGAAATAAACAGTTACTGTCCCCTGGCCTGCGGCGGCAGCATTTATCTTTTCTACAGCCCATGCGTGAGGGGCAGGAAGATAAGTTTCTCCTGCTCTCGCTAAGCTATTTGCTGTCAGAAATTTTACTGTAACTTTCGTACAGTGAATATTTATAACTGTTGTTAGTGTCAATATAATTTTTTGCCGTTACTGCACTTATTTACATTTTAATGGCCAAGCCAATAAAGATTTATGCACCTGTCATCTGAATTTTCCACAAAAGTGGTGAATGCTTCAAAAAACAGTATCTCCTGCAGAATACTCACCCTCCCATCAGCCTTTAAATGCCTTCATTGTTTGAGGAAACAGTAGGCTATCCATTAAAATAACCAACTCTTAAAATCATAAGTCAAACCCAGCAAAATCTTGCAGCAGACTTCATGGCAAAACTTCTGCGTGTTACAAAAACACTTGCTCGGGGGCCATTTTTTCCTCTCTGTTTTTAAACACCGTCCCTTGAATGGCAAAGTTTGGGTTATCACTTGGAAGTGCCTCAGCCACACAAACTACCATTGTTTTTGTAGCTTGAGGAGATACGCTGCTTAGCATTGACCTTGTTTCGATTTTAATGCAGTGAAAGGTATAGTTCAGAGCACTGCTTTGGGGGGGGGGGGGGTCTGTTCTAGCTGGATCTCGGGGTCTCAAAGAAACACAGAAGTACAGGGTTCCTGATCAGTTGAGGCTGGGGTTCAACATCCAGATCAGTTTTAGGATAGAGCTCAGATTCGAGGCTGCGGTGAAGCCAAGGTTAGGGACCAGGCTCCAGCAGCATCCCAGCTTCATCACCTGCTCTTCGAAGGTAACATCCATAAATCCTCCTGTCTCAACCCAAGCCTGTGCACGAGAGCTGCCCAAGAGAGAGATGCCAGAGGTGCGGAGCTGGAGGAGCCCTGGCCCCGCAGACGGACCCGCTGCGAGCTCTTGCTTGCAGACACAGCCCCGCTCACCCGTGCTGCGTGGCTGCATGCAAAGCCCTGTGAGACCTGCGGTCCTTGCGCCTGCCACGGTCCCCAGATCCTTGTGGCTTGAACACGAGCGCAGATTTGCAGCGTGACGCCGAAAAGCCATTTTCTCCCAGGCGGCCAATTCCCTGCCCAGCTCCTGCTCTCCAGCCCCCGAGACGACCGAGCCCCCCAGCTCTCCGTGCCTCCTGCCGCCACCCGCACAAGCAAAGGGGGTCTGTGTGGGGGGTGTGGGGGGGGTGTCTGTTCACTTCATCTTCCAAAACCTCAAGCTCGTTCCCAACACCACCCCCCCCCCGAGATACCCCAGCCAATTTCACCCGGGGGGGGTGAGGGGAGGGCAGAGCCCGCTGCCCTGCGGTCACCCCACCCCACCCCACAACCACCCACCCCCTCCCCCCGGGCAGATGAAGTTTGAGCGAGTTACGCAGCGCCGAGAAGACGCGGCGGCGGCCGCCGCAACGCCCCGGTACCACAGACGGCCCCCCCCACCCCCCCTCCGGCGGCGCCCCGCGGGCAGCGCCCCCTGGCGGCGGGGCGGGCGGGCGGCGGCAGGCTGCGGGCGGCGGCGGCGGGGCGAGCCCAGCGCTGAGCTCACCTCCCTCCGCCTCCCCCCCCCCCCCAACCCGCGCCGCCCGCCTCTCTCCCCTCCCCTCCTCTCCCCTCCCCTCCCTCCTCCTCCCGCGCCCAGCCTGCAGCCGGGATCTCAGTATTATGGCATCGAGGAGAATGGAGACCAAACCCGTGATAACGTGTCTGAAAACCCTCCTCATCATCTACTCCTTCGTCTTCTGGGTGAGTGCGGCGCGGCCGCCGGGCGGGCACCGACCGACCGCCGGGCAGGGACCGGCACCCCCGCGGCGTCTGCGGACCCCCCCCCCCCCCCTCCCCCTCCGCCTTCCCCCACCTCAACCTGCCCGGGGCGGGCGGTGGGGCCGGGAACGGCGGGGGCTGCGCCGGCATGTCACCCGTGTGCCGCGCGGGGACGTGGATCTGTTGATACCGGAGTATATATGTGCATACACACGCACATATATATATGCACACACCTCTCTCTATATATGCAGATATATATATGCATATATACACATATATTTTTATATATGCACATATATGCGCATATATATACATATATATGGACATATATATGCATATATACGCACACATATATATATGCATACATATATATACACATATATGTATATTTTTTTTTTTTTACTCTTCTTGCGGCGAGCAAATACCCCCGAGCCCCCGCGGGGGAAAGTTGCCGGGGTCTCCCCGGCTGCCGCGGCGGCCGCCCCCCCCTCCCCGCCGCCTCCCTGGTCGGCTGGACCAGCACCGGCACCGGCACCGGCACCGGCACGGGGGGGGGTGGGTTGGGGGTGACCCCGCTGCTTGCCGCATCCCCGTCCCGCCGGGGGTACCGGGGTGCCGCCGCCGGTACCCCCTCCCCGATCCCTCCACCCCCCTCCACCGCCCCCCCCGGTGCTCGGCCGGGCTCTCACCTGGGCGCAGCGGCGGCCGCCGCCGCCGCCCGGTATATCCGCCGCCCTGCGTTTCGTAACCGGGCTCCGGCTCCCGTAAACCATTTTTATGACCCAGATACATTAATTGAGCCGCAGTGATTGACTGACGGGCAGCCCGGCTGCGCAGGCCACCCCGGCGGCCGGAGGTTTTCGCCGGTTCCCGGCCCCGTTACTCAGCAGATCCCGGGGGCGAGCGGCGTATTTTGGCGGATCGAAGACCTTTTTAATGGTACGCGGTGACAACGTGTGACAACGGCCCCGCCGTGGGCTGTCGGAGACGGCGATCCGGCGGCGCATCGTTGCTACAAGACGCCGGGGCGAATTTGTCGCTTCCTCGCAAGGGAGGCTGGCAGTGTGTTATCGTTTTAATAGCTCGGCGCTGCGAAAAGTGGCCGAGGAGCAGAGTAGCTCAAAATTTTTCGTCATTCTGCTTAAAAATGCATTCTAAGCAAAGAATTGCTTATTCGTGGCAACGATGTTTTTACATCTTCATAGTGAACATAGGGCTTTTCGTGTTTCATCTTTAACTTTTTTTAATATTAAAAAAAAAAAAGCATAGCCAAAAGGCATTTTGCTAATGTATACTTACAGCAGTACCTCTGCGTTATTTGCCCCCCCCCCCAGCATTTAACATACCCGCCCCCCCTTCTTTTTTAACAATTTTGGTGGTAACCACAGCAAATGTGTCTGATGACTGAGATGGATAAAAAGCCGGCATCATCTGTTGGGTTCTTTTTGTTGGCCAGTAGATCCTTCAGGCTAGTCTCAAGGAGGTAGGTTGCTAAGTTTATACACTTGCCACAGTTTAAAGATTCATCCTTTCCAGTGCTCCGTTCTCAACAGATCTACAAGAAACCCCTCTTCTTCCTGTGATTAACGAGCAACTGCAGGAGCTCTACTGAATTCATGGTATCTTTTCAAATTACGTCTTTTTGAAAGTGACCGCTGTATCTGCTGTAGCCTGAATGAACAGAGGACTTAAAATCGGCATGCCCGTCGAGCTAGCACATTTCACGAACGCTAATCTCATTAAAAAAGAGAGAATTGTACATTGAGCCAAGCAGCTGGCTAAGGGCATTTGCGCTGTAGGCTGTCACGATGCCAGGCCAGGTTGACAGCTGGGACCTCGTTGAGTAAATAACACAGCTGAGCTCTGGTTTGGGCTACAGCAATGCGTCTCTGCTGGTGGGATGATGCTCTAGTGCAAAGTCTTTCCCACTGAACTGTCTTGTCAGGCTCCCTCCTGTGCGTTCCAGTCTTCTCCAAGGGCATGGCCCGCTAATGTGGCTCTTCCGGGTAATGAACACCTGACAGCCGTCAGGGTGTTTGTCTGTTTGTCCTCTTCCTTGAGCCTGGAAACGGAGGAAGAAAATAAACAGTTGGAGACAGGACCCTGCAACCATGAACAAAAGCAAACAAATTTCATTTCCATCATGCTTGCTGTTGCATTTGGTTTCCCAAGGCACCAACCTAGGGAAACCCAGGCAGATCTCAACGGGAGAAGACAACGAAGGGCTTGGTAAAGGTCCAGAGTAGTTGACAGCAGACCCTATGTCTTTGTCAGTTGTTCTTCCTTTTAGCACAGAGGAACAAAATCTAATTCACATTTCTGGCCCCTTTCTGGGCTTTGGGTCAACCCCTTGGGTATAAATTGGAGCAAGGCTGTACCTATTGCCATGAGTGGAGCAGAAACATGGTGTGCTCTGGCCGTATCCTCATTTTCTTTTTACAGGCATGTTTGAGAGCTGAGGGATGCGCGGAGTTGTCTCAACCCCCCTCCACTATTTTCTGGGGCATTCTTTGTACTCTCACAAGCTGCTGGCTCCAGAGTCAGCGTAACTCAAATTCAGTCCCTGTGAATTCTCGGAGCTGAAAATATGGGAAGGATTCAATAGGAGGAGCTATTTTAAAAAAAAAATATTTCTTGGATTTATCTAAGTACCAGAAGGAAAACATGCCAGTGCCACAAATGGCTGGTTTGTAGAATTTTATTCTGGCGGCTTACCCACGGGTTTTTTTGAGAGGTTGTAGGCTAATTTCTCAACGAGAAAGCCCTGCGTTGCTTAGCTGCAGTTTGTACGGGTTTTTTCTAGCTGTGAGGATGGAGTTGCAGTATAAAACACGGAGCAAAGCGGTGCTGTGACAGGGAGGTGTGTGGTGGAAACCCTTCAGACATCTGGCCAGGTGGTTATGGACGGTGGGGGGGGGGACGAGGAAAGAAGATGCTTCTTCGAATCCAGTGAGCTGTTTTGAAACATTCAGAAGGACTTCTCTGTGTTTACATTTGTTTATAAAAGGAGAAAATCTATGTACGCAGAACTTTCCTGTCGTGAGCGATTATTTGTCAGGGTTGAATGCGAATTGCATTTGTATCAATGGAAGAGAGGTATGTAGATGAAGGCTTTTAGTATAAGCATTAAATGAGGCTCCACTGACTACATGGGAGCTGTAGGGTGGTAATGAAGAGACATGGGTCATTCAAATTTCGTACTGCGTAGCTTGTTCCTTTCCGAATAGGTTTTAATTATTGGTATTTGTTATTTTGATAGCTTCTCCTCCCCCTCACAGTACTTCCCAACTTCTTTCTGTGAATGTATCAACATGGTAAAAAAAAAATCCATAAAGAGAGATAACAGGCTTTTTATGTGCTCATATGTATTGTTATTCATAGTGCACACTAAATGCCTAGGGTTACCGCTTTTTGGTCCTTAAGGGACGTAGTAATAAAAATTCAACAGCCATTTTTTTCCTAATCAGAATTCTGTACTGAATGCATCTGGTTTGGAACCAGTAGATTAAAATAAGGCACTAAAAGCACTGCTTGGCTGCTAGCTATTTTTATTTTTTTCCTTTTGGGTGTTATAAATTGCTTGCATAGAAATCCGAGATATAACCTGTCTTGTTTTTAAGGGAAGATGGATTTTGGATTAGAATTCAAAGTTATTTTTTTATAGGGGAGTGAAACCTTTAAGCCCCCCTCAGTACCTTATATTTATCTAGTTCTCGAGTGATCTTATGTCTTAAAATGTATGTATACTTCATATTTCATTGTAGGCTTTGAAATATATTTTGTTATCAAATTAACAGCCTGCCTCAATGTGTTTTGTGAGGCAGCTTCAAGGGTACATGCACTGGTCCTTACAGTTATAGGGCTGCAGGAAATGGGTTTCATCTTCCACGCAAACCTTGTTGTTGCCCCAAACAGGCACTGTGGCAAAGTGATTAGCTTCCAGTTTTAAGCCCTGGGAGACGGTTGGCACTCGAACGAGTGCTTTGTGTCTGCTGTCCTGCTGGTATGGGGGTTTCTCACCATTAATTAATGTAATAAAAGCATATAAGTAGAGTTTCCATTCAGATATTTTTCCAAGGTGGGTCACTGATCTGAAGAGCATCTTCTGACCAAGATCAATATTTTGGATACTAAATTAGGTTCTTAGAACTTGGCTTGTCTTTTGCTATGCAGTAAAATAAAAACTAAGATACGTAGTATCAATACACAACTTGCAATAGTAGTAGTTTAGTTTTCCAAGTTTTTATCACTTGGAAAATGGACTTGTGCATCCTGGTACGGCCCCTTGGGGGTTAGCAGGTGGCAGGAGGGCCGTGGACCAGAGTGTGGCGGGAGGGGTGAGTGTCACTTGGCTGCATGGCCACAGCCAGTGCTGTGATTTAAAACAGCTTGAAATTACATGTTTCCATATGATTCATCTTTTTTTAGCCAGTTCCTCTGGTGCCTGTGGGAATGCGGTGTCACCAGCCTGGAGGGCTCAGGTGATCAGAAGATGGCTCCGTGAAGGACGAGGGGCTCAGGCTCCCTCTGGCACTAGGGGTGTGGGGACAGCTGGTGTCTGTGTGGGAGAAGTGGCCCCCACATCTCCCCCTTTTCTCAGGGTTCTCCAAAAAGGAGGTGGGTGGTGGGGGGCTGGTGGCGACATCAGCGTTGGGGCGGGCAGGTCCCGGTCCTCACGCCGCAGTGGTACGTCGGAGATGGCATTTGCCCACCATTTTGGGACCTCACAAAGCTGTTTTCTGGGAAATGCCCGAGACAAAGAGCAAGCGCGATGGCCTGCTCTGTAACACAAATTTATGGCTGAACTGCTGACCCATCTTCAAATGCAGCCGTTCGAGCTGTGCATTATAATACGGGATTAAATTTGCGTGTCCCTTTGAGTTACTAGTGGCATTAGTCATCTTCGCTATGAACGTCCAGCTGGGTTGCTGAAATTACTGTTTTTTCATCCCAGAACTTCTTTCCAGTGCTTCTGCATTGGTTTCTGCATGTGTTCGGTCTTTTTAATAGCTCTTACTTACCATGCTTATGTTTTTTCTTTTAAATTTTGTTAATATCTGTTAAAAGACAGTTTTAAAGGAAATATTTTGAGAAAAGTTTTAGCTTTACCCCCATGGCTTAGATTGCTCAATCTTCTGGTGGTTCCGTTGACTGCAAAGTCATCATTGTTATATTTTTGCAAATAGATTTTATTGTTTGTACTAAAGTTACCTGAAAACCAGAAAAAAAATGCACTCTCAAAAATGCATGATATCCCCCTCATGATGGATATGAAGTGCTCCATTGCTTAGGCACAAACCTCATGCAGCTGCCTCCGTAAGTCAGTTGTTCCTTATTCTGTTCCCATAATGACATACATGAAAGATTAAAGATAATGGTGTTTTCTTGTGAGTGTAGCCCAAGGTGAATTCTGTTGGCTAAATAAATAACTGAATTTAAAAAAAAAATAAAAGGCAGCTAGATGGTGTTTAAAAACATAGCTCCAGAGTCAGCTTTCTAAGGTCCCTGTTGGGGTACTTACCCAACTTGGCTTAGTTTTGCGTGGTTTTTTTTTTTTTTTTTGTGGGATTTTTTGTTTTTATCGCAGTTGTGGCCTAAGACCCTTTTAATGACAGTCCTAACAGGACATGCCAGCTCTGGTAAGTGCAAGTAACTGGAGAAGATAAAGCCATGACTTCCAGTTGGGCTCCATTGGGAGTGCTGGGCTGCCCTTGCAGGTGTGCTGGGAGGAGATGTGGGGCAGTTCCCACCCCGGCATCACCCGTTGGTGGGATGGCACAGGGGGAAAGCTGCCATGGGGCAACAGTTGTTCCTTCAGACATCGCAAGGATCTCAGGCTGCTCTCCTCCTGGGCAGGGAATTGGTTTTACGAGTGTGGTTGGCGTGTGTATTTTGGAGCAGAGGAGTTGGCAAGTCGGTGTAGTTTTTGCATTGCTGATGCACATTCACGTTCTGCAAATTGTACGTGTCTGGTACCAATTAGCATTTTGCACCTCATTTAAAGGAGTAATTGATTTTGCTGTTGGTTAAATGCTCCTTCTTTTCTTGCTGTTTGTGTAACTGTGCTTATGTCTTGATGAGGTACCCGCTACACCTTGACCTTGGAGTTTGTATCATCTGGAGAGTTCTCTGGTTTGGGGATGGTAACTTGGTCACGTAAACAGGTCAGTTTGGACTGG
The DNA here is from genome assembly GCF_965231255.1 of Vanellus vanellus. Lineage (NCBI taxonomy): Eukaryota > Metazoa > Chordata > Aves > Charadriiformes > Charadriidae > Vanellus > Vanellus vanellus. The sequence goes on along the minus strand of NC_138905.1, from coordinate 127,119,765 downwards.
TGAAGAGGGATAGTGTGTGACTTGAAGTGCTTCAGTTACATTTGGGAAGACAAAGGATGCATTCATAAACAGGCAGTGGCAGAAATCCTTGCTCTTTCAGAGGTGATGGGATAGGGGTGTGGTGGAGTACTGCTCTGTGTGTAGTAAACACTTTGGCTGTTTGGTGTTCACTCCTGCTCTGAGCAACCTGTTGTGTGGTCTAAACAGTGTAAATACAAATTCTAGGGAAGGGTGCTGGGGAGGCCTTGTTAGCACTTTTCCGTCGAGAAGGCAGTAGAGTCCTTTGGATGCTGGTTCATACCAGCCTTGCTCGTCAAGGAAACGGAGGCAATTATCATAGGTAAACCAAGGGAATTTAAAATGGATCCAAGAACCTGATTTTATCTCTTATTATGTGACTAGTTATCAATTCCCTGTGCTGTCAGGGAGGCAAATTAGGTTACCTGGTACCGTTAATTGTCTCCATCTCTGGATTTTTATCATCGTTTCTTCGGTTGTTGCAACTGTCCTACAAATTTATGTGCCAATGAGTTAATAGATGAATACCTAGAAGCGTTCTTTGTGCATGTGAGCTTGCAGAAACGTCTCCTTCAATCTTTCATGTGCTTTTTAAGTCCAATGATACCTGTTACAGAGATGCTAGCTTTGCTGTAGTACCGAGTCTGTTCTGCATCCACCAAATTTGCAGGTGAAAATCCTGTTGACCCCAGTGTCTTGCAAACCCAGGTGACTGAATCTTTAGAATAAAATACAAGACTCCAGAGGTGACTATAGGGAGCAGATGACAGTTACTGTAAGGCCGTTTTTATTTGCGTAACATTATTTCTTTAGGCTCATCGCTATTAATTAGAATTTAATCATCTCTTGGAGAATAGATCCTTCACGTGAGTAGAGCAGGTCTCTTTCCATCTTAGCTCTCTTTCACCGAGGTGGGCAGATGGCCTATATGTTCTGTCTTTATAACAGTTCTGGGTTATGAGAGAGAAGCATTTAAATTTCTCCTGTACTAAAGGGACTCTGAAGCATGGCACGCGCATGTCTTACTGGATTATCGTTGTTTCATAGCTGAACTGGTTCTTTGAGCTCGGGGAGTAGGCCACAGGATTTTTAGCTGCTGTAATAAAAGAATGGAAGCGATGCTGTTAATATTAATTTTGCTGTAATTTCCATGTAGTGTTTTGCAAGCTGTTTTCCAGATGTTCTTTTTTTTTTTTCACCTGTATGGTTCAGTGCTAAAATCCTTAAAAGGAGCAAGCGGTCCCCCTTCCCTCTCGGTTTCTCGCTTCCCTCATCTCCCTGAATTGCAGTGCTGAGTTCAGGTGGTGGCTGATCACTGTGCAGTGCCCACGGTGACCCCCTCCCGGAGGCCAGGCTGGATGTACCACAAGGCAGAAGGACTCTGTGGAGCAGCCTGGTCTGGGCAGCAGGCTGAAATTGGGTCTTGTCGTTGTCTCTTTCTGGGAGGTATTTGCTGTGAGCTTTGAGAAGAGGTTTGGTTGGGTTTGGGCTGCATGTAGATCCGGATGGATCAGGTTGAAATGTTCTTTTTTTATAAATTCAAGCAGGGTTTTTTTAAGAGTTTATTAGCTAGGAGAATTTGATGGTGCGAATAAGGAGGTGATGGACCTAATCTACAAAAGCTTGTGGATCTTGGGAGCAGACCTAAGGAAAAGGTTGGCCTGCTTATGTGGTGCAGCAGAGAGGGAGGAGAGGAGCAAAGAGGAGAGGCTGAAACTCTGTAACCACCATAGGAAGAGGAGCACTACCATTTCCCTAAAACTGGGAAGTGAAGGAAGCCCCTGCTGTATGACCCTTAGAACCACTCGGTGCCTCAATGCTTTTGAATAGAAATGAGCAGCTCAGACCTGCCGATGCCACAGGATTGAAGTAATCAGTGAAGCTAACAAGTTCTTCAGGATCTTGTTCCTGGCTGGATTACAAGTACTGCTTCAGAGAATATACTATGTGGGAACAGAATATTGGGCTGAACACCACCAGCAAAGTATGTTTACAACTCAATCCCAGCACACGAGAAATTATTCTTATTGCAAGGACCTAAGTATGTCCCCTGCAACTGAAGTTTCAGCTAGACTGTGCTGATTTATTCCTTTGGTAAGTTTTAAAAACATTTATCATTTGGATGGAGTTTCCGATGGGTTGGCCTCTGTCTGGCAACAACTTTGAAGTGTTTAGAAAATTCCTTTCAGCATTTTTGGCTCATTTTGTATGCTTCTAAAAATAAATGGGAACTATATCAAAACCTGGAATTTTTCATGGAGGTAGCCCTCACAGGGACGGAAACTGTCGGTGATTTGGGAAATCCTTAAAAAAAAGGAAGTTTGCAACGAAACAAGAATTTCCTGAATGTGCCAGGTAACGTCGATGTCCTTTTTTGCAGCTGGACTTGAAACTTAGGCCAGTTTGTGGCATCATGGGTTGTGTTGTGGCATGTGTCGAATCAGTCCAGTTAGGCAGAACCAAGGCTTGCCCTTTTGAAGATCTATAAAGTGTGTTGACTTCAAAGTCGTATCTGGGGCTGGGAGCCCAACCAAAGTCTGCAGCCGAGATGGGGAACCTGGGGTCTGCGGGCCCATGCAGTCTGCAGGGATATACGCCTGGATCAGGAATTTTGTCCATGTTAGAAGATGAGGCAAAGGTGCATGACAGTGTGAGCTTGCCTGGGGCTGTCCAAATGCGCTACTTTGACCTCACCAAAGAAAATGTGAAGGACTGTATACAGTTTATGGAAACATGTGCAGATCAATTCTGAAAGCTATTTGAGATGGAGGATTGCTGCAAATTTCCTACGGTGAAGGGGAGGGGGGAAGATGCCATGATTTCTGTTGTTTTTCTAATAGTCCCCTGGCCAAGGCATTTTCATTCCAACTTCCTGTTGCCACCACTGCGTCAAAAGGCAATCAAAACACCAGAAATCTGCGAGGAAAGCTATGGCTTTTATTCTTGCAAGAGAGGACATTTTCCAGGTATGTATTAACAGAAGAAAAGATGGAAACTCAATCCCCCTGTATGCGGTTCACTTCAATAGTACTTAACATCTAAGTGTCTCTAATTAGTCTTGGAATGATAACATAATTAGGTGCGTGTCACTCCTGCTTCCTTTTGAAAACAAAGAGGAAGCAGAAATACAGAGAGGTGACCCTCAGTGCCTCGGCGCTCTCCCCGATGGCTGCGTCTCATCGCTGGCATCGTTTTTGCAGGTTCAGCTGCCCTGTGCTGGATGTAGGACGTGCTGCTCTGTGACGTGCACTGATTGCAGGCAGAGTGTGATCCAATTTACCTGTAAAAAAAGTCTTACAGCAAACCAGCCCACATATTATTGCACGTTTAGGGACTTTTTTTTTTTTTTTAACTTCCTTGGTTTACGGGTCACTGATACTGCGTTAGAGCTGCTTTTTCGCATAGCTGCGTCTTTGAGCCAGTTGAAGCAGACCCAGTTTGCAGTTGCGAGCTAATGTTGAGATCAGCTTGTGTATTACCTGGGGCCAAGTTTCTCTTTCCAGTATACTTCAGGAAAAAAACGCTGAATTAAATTAGGCAGGTCAAATGACCTAGAGGCCTTAAATTGATCTCTCTTGTCCCAGAACAATTTACAGACCATCTATGCTTCACCTGCAAACTTTAGGGTTGTTTTTTTTGCATGCGAATGCAGGTTTAAAAACTCCTGAAGAAAGAACCAGGACCTCAAGATGGGGAGGAGCTAGCTGTCGGGAGTATTTCAGTATTATTTTCTGGAACATACAAGCCAAGCCCAAGCGTATTCCTTGCCGCCTGTTCTCATCAACCAGGGGATGATGCAAAGGGATTGGGTCAGGATTTACTAACGGAAGGTCACAGCTTTCAAAAAGGAAAAAAAAAAAGTAGTTCATGGGGATGGCGTTACAGGTTTATTTTTGTCATGGCAGGTGAGAGCGAGGCCTCGTACAGCCTTTCTAGGAGGTGGCAAGGCCTTGCTGTATTTACTGGGTATGGGCAGGATCTTTTGTGCTGCTTTCCAAGTGTTTGTGCAAAACTCTTGCTGACGAGATGGTGTGATGGTTGCCTCTGCCCATGGCCTTGTAGGCAAATACTTTCTTAAGGAAAAATACTACGTTTTAAATCTTTTCACCCTTTGGTCTTCCTACTTCAAAGTGATGCTTTCTCTGAGCATCCTTCTTCCAGTGTGGAAAGGGCAGCTCAGTGCCCTCCATCCCCCTGCGTGGAGCTGACCTCACCCACCCTCAGCCGTGTTTATGGACACGCTCACCAGAGAGGCGTTCAAGACAGGGCCATCACTGCTCGCCGCATCCAAGATGGTCCCTGCCACAGCTGGGGTCTGCCCTGGGGTGGGGTGGGCTGTCCCGCTGTGCTCACTGGCCTGTGGAATTACAAGCTGTGGGAGATGTGCTGGAGCGACCAGGGTGGTAATAAACTGGGTATTTCATCCAGCAATTGCATTATTTCCGACCGAAACCAGCAACAAAAATAAAACCTCCCACTTCTACAAGTTTTGTGTTTTGTAAGCAACAGCTAGTTGCTTTCTGAGGGGAAGGATGGTTGTACTTAAAATAGACACATCTGTGGGAGAGAGAGTTTTCAGCTAGTGAAATTGTTCAAAATGATATGGAAAAGTTGCCTCCGTTTCTGTGGGCATGGTACGTATGCAATACTTCTGCAGAGAAACGAGTGCTCTTTAGCACAAAACAAACCCGGTCCCTGTCGTACGGAAACCTGAGCACGCTGCACCATAGCTATTTTTTAACAGAAGTATCAGATTTACAGTGTTCCCTCCCCCCCCTTGCTCGCTGCCCTCAGATTGCCAGGGGAGCTGGCAGGATTAATCCCTGTACCCTGAAGAACAGCCAGTATTAAAGCAAGGAGCTGGGCTGTTTCCTGCACCAGTGCGAGCGAGAATATAACCAAGCCACAACCACTTAGTTGATTTATTCTTTTAATTTCACAAAGTGCTTGGCTGGGCAGTTTCGTGCCAGGTATTAGGCCAAAATGACTTCCTATTTTTTCCAGCGCCATCAAATATGTAAAACATGTAAGATGGCAGACCTCTAAATCTGAAGGATACCGAGAAGAATTCCATGCTAAGTCTTTGCTCTTAGGCAATCAATCAAGCTCTTTATGATATAAAAATAAGAGCCACCTCATCGGTGAAAAACAGACAATTAACTAGCTTTTTTTCTGGTACGGTTCAGCAGCCGGTCCATCGTGCACCCGAGCCCGAGTCTGTGTGGCGGTAACGTTTGCCTTCTGAGAGCGTGCTTGCTCTCTATCATATGTTAGTGCAATACTGGTAAGCAAAAGGGTATGATATAAAAAGACATTTTAAGAAGAATTAAATCAGGTTGATGAGCACATGTAGGCAGACAGAGCTTTGTCCATGTGAAATGTATAAAATGTCCTGCAAAGTCGTCTTGCTCTGCCTAAAATCGGTGGGAACTGTATACGTCCAGGCTGTCTTATGCAGTCAGCTGATTGTTTTTGAAACTCTCCCGTGCTTAATGTTCAGGTTTGGTGAAACAGGTGGTTATTCTGGCTTGGATCCCACAGAATTCCCATAGAGTTGGGATTGGGAGGGCTTGTCACTCGTTCCTCTGACGGATATCTCCACAGGATAAACCTTTTTTTCCCTTCCTCTGTCAAGACAGAAGACTTGTTAAGTTCTGCCTCCTGTCTCTAGACTGGTTGTGGTTGCCCTTTGATTTTACAGCACAACGTAATTTCAGAAGATGTGTGCTCCTCTAGCATGGTGGTTCCACTAAAGCTTAGATGGCCCCAAAAGAGGTAGAATTGCATGTAAAATTTTGCAGCTGCTACAAAAACAAAGCCTAAATTGAAGAACGTAAGGGCAAAAGACTCGATCTGTTGACGTGTTGATGAGGCAGTGTAATGCCACATCACACGTGAGTCAGCTGGTGGGTGAATAAATGCTGACTATTATGGCCGGCATCAGAGGGCATGGCAGAGTGCACGTTGTTTGGATTAAATTCAGAAAAAAATTGAGCCTGACTGCTCTCTGTATGTTGATAAGGTGGGGGTTTTGTACAACATTGACAGCTGTGTATTATATTTTCTCTGTTCTTCAAATACTGTTGTTCTTAAGAAGTGTTGTGTAATTATTTAGGAGAAAACTAAATCTTTGGCTTTATGTACCAGTGGTAGTCCTTAAAAAATAATAGTTGGCATGCCCATTTTATAGACGGAGACAGTGATGCAAGTCAAGCAATATCTCTAAGGAACAGTTTGGTCAAATTTGGCACAGCTGTGAACCAGTTATTTTAAGTCCCTGACTGTAATAATTATTATGTTGTAGCACTCACTTTGACATCTTATTTCAATTGCAGGAATAGCAGGCAGAAATAAAAATTGCATTTTACCTGCTGTTAAGGTAGCTTGTAAAGTATGGTAATATTTCTGAACAGTCTAATGAATATTGCTTATGGAAAGAGACCATTGGATGGAGCAGCTAGCTGTATCTGAAGTATGAAATCGGTAGACCGTGATGCTTCTTCATTCTGCAGTTGTGTACACAATGCACTGGAAAAAGCATTTCAGGTTGTCCAATATCCTGGGAGAGGGAGCAGAGCTGCTGGTGCGTGACAGCAGACCCTCCAGGTGAGTGGGCTTCCACAGCTGGGAATGGTCCAGGCGACTTTCCTGACTTCATAGATCAGGCAAGCCCTTTTGGGGGGGAATAATTATTTCCCCTCACACAGGGCATAGAGGGGATAGTTTTCCTTCAAGGAAATAAATGCAAACTTCTGTAGATGGATATCCACCTCTATTTTGAGAGGTCAGTTGGCTGGGGAGCAAGCATGGTGACGTGCTTACCCCAAAGGAAGGAAATTTGGTGTGCCTGCTTAAGAATGTCCTCATCCTCTCCGTGCTAGGTGTCAGTCATCTGTTATCTCCATGGTATGTACCAAGCGTGGCAGGCAGGATCAAGTTCAAATGTTGACCTCCAGAACAAGCTATAGTTTGCTTACTTTTACCCTGCTGCGAACATGAAGATACGGAGAAGGATTTTGCTAACATGGAGCTCTGGTTAAAGACCAGTATGCAGAGTTTTGTGATTTGTGGATTCTGCCACGTTTTCCAAGTGAGATTGTCAAGCGCTTCTAGGAATTGGACTGACTTTGGAGCTAAAGAAGGATTTCTCTTTAATTTACGCATGCAGTGGATGTTATGACGGCTGTGACGACTTATTAGCAGCTTTCTGTGCTAAATTTTAATTAGACCACTGCAAAGTACAATCCACCTGGGGATGGCAGCTCTCAGGAGTCAGGTTTAGTGCAGGAAAAGTGCACTGGCACCAACTGGGGCTGAGGTTGAGTTGTGCTGGGAGGGACAGAGTGGGCTTCCCACTAGACCAGGTTGTGAGAATAAGGCTTTTGGGTAACTTATTGCTCGGAGGAAGCATTTAGTTTGGGACTTTCTTCAAGAAGGAGTATGTTCATGCTGAGAGCTTATTCTGTAGCCCGTACTGTAGGTCTGTGCTTTCTCCCACACCCCCAGTGAGGCCCTTCGGGAAGAAGTTAATGCCGGCTGCCCTTGGGTTTGTGTCAGAGTTAAATTAAGGTTTTTCACTCGCCATAGATTAAGGTGTATTTTGTTGTTTGGTGGGTGTAGGTGGGGACAGCTCATGGAAAGACGTGACCGTGCATCCTACTGTGCATCTTAAAGCTGTGTGGTTTTGGGTGAATGGCAGGCTGGTTTTCTTCCAGTGGTCCCTGTGCCTCACATCTCTTGTAATGGCTGTTGCTCAGCTGGTCAGGCTGAGAGCAGAGCAGAGTAGTTGGAGCAGTCACTGTTTTGTTCTTATCCTCTTGTATGGTCTGGTGAAGAGGGGAAAGGGTTCAGCAGGGACTCGGCAGAAGGTCATTAATTTCTCTGGCATTCCTGGACCTTGCTACCTAAAAAAAGAGAATTTTCAGGTAAACTACAGTCTGATTTCTGTTTCTCACTTCTCTATAAGTGGTATCGTGTAGAGACGGAGACTGGCCCATGGCTTAGTTCATGCTTTGGTATCTTTTACCACCTTATCTGGTGCAGTTTTAATTACACTTTTCCAATGGTAAATTACGAGTTGCTTAGGAAAGACTTCTTAATGCCATTTTTGCTGGCAGTTTATTTCGTCCTTTTCATGTTAGTACCAATCTAGTATCTAGCAGGGCTGCCTGCTAAGCAGTGACAGATGGCCCATGCTAGCTAGGACAGGAAGGATCATTGGGGTAGGAGCCAGTGTTACCTACATATGTGTCTTGGATATCAACATGAATGTTTCCCAGGAGGGAGCACAGCTGGCACTGGAATTGGGGAAATGTGATTTTTGGTGTTCTTTATTCCAAGTCTTGGCATACTTGAAAATTAACGTATGTGGTTCATGTTGGTCTATATCAATAATATTGAAATTATACCCCTTCTTGGATAAAATCGCTGTGCTTGCTGCTTTTCTTTTTTTTTTTTTTTTTTCTGCTTATCCTGTAATCAAAAGTACTGTGGGAGAAAGTACACAGAAGAGAGCAGCCAGTTCCGTAATATAATCTTGCTTCCATGTATGCTGTGCTGCAGGATGACCTTAAAATGTAGTAACTAATGCAAAGATGAAGGAGGAAAAACAGAATTAGTCATAGACATTTCGGACCAGTTTTCCCCCCTGCTAGCCTTGCTCCTGCACTAAAATGGTTCGGTACTACGATGGGCAAAAGGCCAAAGAGGAGAGGGGGATGTGCCAGAAAGTGTCTGCCTTGCAGAGCTCCTCTTCTGGGGATGTCTCTTCTTAATGCTGAGCAGGCAGCATCCTCCACGCTCCGCCTTGGTTTTCATCTGTAGTGATCAGGCCATCTTGAAGGGGGCAGGGAAAAAATGTGGATGAAGAAAGCCGTGATCTTAATTCAGTCCGTGATGGTCAATCTTTGATTTTGCTACGGTGGCTAAGACTTAGCCACAGCCACTGAAATTACCGCTTGCTTTGTGTACTGTGTTATGTTGGATGTTTGTAAAGGCGCCAGCAGGCAAAAGCTGGGAGATCCCAGGTGTGGCCTTATGATTATGGTTGTGATTTGGTAGATCAGGCCTTTTGGGGAGCTCTTACAGTGTACATTGGTGTCTGTTTCGTCTTGACACTAAGAAACCACATTTATGGGAGGCAGGGGACTGTCCTTTTTCACACAAGACTGTCCTTTTTCACATGAATAAAACTGGCAGAATCTTCTTACTGAAAAAATGTCAGACGTGGGAAAAATCTTCGCTTTGTGGGCTTTTTCTTTTGGGGTTGTTGTTGTCCTAGGATCTTCCCATGCAAATCTAGTTTAGAACATAACATTTCATTCAGTTCTCCTTTTCCTTCCCCCTGGGTGGACAGATGCTAACAGTCCTTGCTTCACGTAGGGTAACTAGAGCACACGTCAACCATGAGATGATGTAATGCTCTGGTTTCTTTTCTCTACATTAGGATGATAATCCATAGTTGATGAAACACATTAGAAGTGCCCAGAGAATGATGCTGAAGATGACCTAAGGTGATCCTGTCAGGCTGAGACCTTATCCTTGGGCAGCTGAGCAAGGGGAAAACACTTCTCCTCAGCCTGCCCGGGAAGCATTTCTGTCTCACAACTTGGCTTATGAAAGTTGTGTTTTCCTAGTGCTGCATCACTGCAATGAAAGTAGTTCCTGCTGTCTTGATGTCTGTCTTTTGAGCATAAGCAGGAAAGGTTGGCAATGTGTTATGAAAAGACTCATGAGGACTGTCTCTGAATTCTCCTGGGAGAGAAGAGGAGACAAAATAAGGCAGTGAAAACTCCTCCTCTCCCGCTGCCCCATGTATATCCACTTGCTTGAGTCTCGGGCAAAACCAAATTCTGTGTGGACTCACTTAGAAGGTTTTCTGGTCAATCAAGAAACAGAGGGATACAAGTGATAAATCTGGAGCCTCTTGCCAAATTAACACAAGACTCCTTATTTCGGAAACTGCCTTCCCTCCATTTAAAGCGTCTTCTGTCTCGTTTGGTATTAAAGTAATCTCAAAGGTAATTAAAGCCTTCTTTGGGTTGTTCTGTGTTTGCAAATTCGTTTTCTGCCATAGAAGGTAATTTTCCTTGAGACATTTGCTTCAGCTTATAGAAATTAACAGCTTGCAGGACTCTAGTGACCATATTACCTCTGCTGAGTTTTCAAGGAAGGGCTGAGATACTTCAGAAACTTCTCAAATGCAAAATGCTCAAATGCACTTACCCTTGGTGGAGGTGAGAGCTGAGTCTTTCCGGGCTGTCCTCTTCTCTCTTAGCAATGGGATGGAGCGCTGTGGCATACCTTCTGGAGAACAGCAAAGAAGGGAGCACCTGCTTTTGTACCTAAGCTGCTGAAGGGATCAAAGTATTTAATGCTAACTCTCCCTTGCACTTCCCTTCTTAAGCTCTGCTCTTGGGAAATAGCTCATTAGTTTGTTAGTGGCCAGGTAAGGAAGGAGAGGGCAGAAGGCCACTAACAAATGGATTTGGTCCAGGTCTCGTCTCCCCGTAGCAGTCAGGAGCCTGCTCTTTGCCTCTTTATTCTGGAGAGTGGACCGGGAGCTGGATGGTGGGGAAGGTGCTTCCGTGTTGTGCCGTATACTAGTTTGGCTGCTGCTCATACACTGACTGCTATATATGAAGTCTCCTCTATGTGGACATGAGATGTTATCTAAGAGAGTATGGTAAGGGCTTGTTATGGTTTGAGAAACCCACAACAATTTGCTGTCGTTTAGACAATTATTCTATTCCCCAATGACCCTTCCCCACCTAGGAAGGGGGATCAAGGAAAAAACAACGAAACCAGGGAGTTGAAATAGAAACAGATTTAATAGAATAAGATTAGATAATTAACATGAATAGGATTAAAGAACTAATATTGATCCAATACCAATATAAAATATACAAGGATTATACTCAGCCCATTTTATCTGTAGGAAGCTGTGCACTCCCAGCAGTGACAGCAAACGTTGGACACTGTGAGCACTGTGGCTTCAGGAGGAAGGGAAGGGCTCAGGCATCTGGCACCAGGGCAAAAAGTTCTCAGGATGGTCAGCCATCAAGGGAGAGAGGGAACTTCGCAGCAAACGTTCTAATTTATATTGAATGTGATGTTGATAGTATAAAATAATCCTGTTGGGCAGCTTGGGTCAAGTGCCTGGGTCTCGCTCCTCCTCATCCCTGCACCTGGTGAGCTCGAAAACACTGAGACCTTGAAACCCACACACCATAGCTGGCTGCAAAGTAAATATTTTCACAAATTCAGACACCAGAGTCTTCTAAAGGTGCATTCCTCCCAAGTATTAGAAGATAAATTAGTCCTGTGTCACTCAAACCGGGACAGCCTACACAGATGCCAAATTTAATGACCACCTTCCTCCCAAAACTTCATACCAGAGTTTAAATGTAGTACCTTTCTTGCCTTTTCAAAGGTCTGCATGTATATCACAAGTTGACAGGCAAAAAGGTCTTTATAATAATGCTTTGACCTCATAAGTCAGCCTTTCAGATAGATAGAAATTGGCAGGTTCCTTTTGTGTGGGCTTGGCAAGCACTGCTTGAGGAAAAGACAGTTCATTACCGGCTCAGGAAGGAGAATATTGGTGTCGTAACACTATCTATTGCCGGCCTTTTCTGTAGCTCACCGGTGAGGTCTGTTACAATGAACCACGAGCTTTTTACCTGACTTTGAAACCAGCAAGAAAACTGCAGGATGACTGTAAAGTGTAAAGATTTGCACTTGGTTCCTGTTGAAGGAAGACATTGTGGATTTTCACATTAGTAATGCATATTTCAAATTGGGCAGAGGATATGAGGATGCCTGTAAAGACAGAAGATTTTACTGTGCTTTATATTCCAGCAAACAGTATGTGAAAGGTGATTCATCTAGAAAAATGGGAAGAATTTAGTTAACTTGATCTCTGTGACATAGGAACATATTTGAAGGAGGAACTCTGGCATCGCTTGTTTTGAAACTCTATGAAGTGCCATAGTTACTCACAAATATCATACTACTGGAGTTTTAGATGTCTTTGTTCCTGAGGTACCTGCCAGTGTTTCTTAGCACATCTGGGTTGCACCTTCGAGGCTCCCAGCTTCAGGAATAGACAGACAAATGGTGAACAGTTTGTCCTGAAATGCCTGACGATAAAATGGTATTTGTATGTGTACCTAACCTAAGTAATAATAATAACAACAGCAACAATAATATTGAACAACTGGAAGTGATCTTGATCACTTGATCAAAATTCACTCTGTATCTGATGCCTCTAGCTGATGCTTTGGCAGAATATAGCAACAAAACATTTTTCCTGTTCTTAATACTTCCTTTTGGCTAACCAGCGGGTTCCCTCTGTCCCATCAGGTGGTCTCTTCCCAGGCAGCTGCTACAAAGCTTGCCTGGGACGCAGCCCTGGTGCCAGTGGGGCTCCAGGGATGGGCCCGCAGCATTTGTCTTCTGATGTAAGGGTAGCCACACAGGTCATCAGCGGTCATCAGACCCCTGTTTCATGGCAGCAGCTTGACTTGGGTCTTTCTGATGCCTCCTCTGGCAGGTACCATTTTCCCTGTACTTCCAGGTGGATATGTTTAAGCAATCTTCCCACACCCCTCAAATGTAGCACCTTTAGGGCTGCTTGGTCTCTTTAATTTCTTTTCAGACAGGCTCCCGCGCTTTGGGATCATTCCTTTGGAGAAAGGCAGTGGGTTTCTTTGGGTTTTGTGATGGCCGCTGCTACAGAGGGGGCCTTTGGTCACCGCATTGCTAAGGCAAGCTCTGAGCTTTGTTGTGGGCTCCCCAACGTGATGCCTGCAACTTCAGCCCCAGCATCGTGGCCGTAACTTGGGGTAAGGAGTGTGGGGAGAGCTGAGTTGCCCAGTGTGCTCTCGCCGCCTCCCCCAGCCTGTGACTGCTGTGCCTAATCTCTGCCTGTCTGGAGAAGTCTGGAAAGGTTAAATGGTCCTTGCATTTCTGAGGTTGGGCTTTCCTTAGCAGGCAGTGCTATTCCCCCACCGGCAGGAGCCAATCTCTCTTTCCTAGGTAATAAGTTGCTTGTTTCTAAGGAGTCCCCGTTACTGCCTCCCTTTTCACCAGCTTCCAGCTGCTGCTTGTATGTTGACCTCCTCACTTAGGACCAAATCCTTCATTCCCCACACTTTATTCCACATCATGCGTTTTAGACTCCCACCATCTTGTGTCCAAATATATACATCCGTTTGTTCCGGTACCCTGTTTTCCCGTGTCCCTTTTAAATGAGACAGTTCATTCAGAGCTTCTCTTTGGCTTTTCCCCTCTGCATTTTGTCAGCTCCCGTCCTGTCCCCAGCTTCAGGCTGCAGAGATTTTAATGACCCGATCCACAGGGAGTACATCATCCAAAACACTGTGTGCTTTTGCGCTTCCCTGTTGCTTTGGTTTAAAAACTCCTGGTGAAATCATCTCTCTCTCTATTATTATTTTTTTTCCCCACCCAGTTTAAAGGTTTAACATCTGATTTTTGGTTTGATTTAAATGAACCTGCTTTCTCTTCTGCGGGCTCCCTCTATCTGAAACTCGTCAGGAGTCCAAACGCCGCTGGGGATTTTAGGCTGTGGCACAGTCTGGGGGTCGGAGCGCTCACTGTGGGCTGTTTTCCCTGGGATTTTACCCTTGTTCAGCATGTTTGGAGAGTTAATTGTTGGGGAGGAGGGGATCTGCCAGTTGGGCACTGCTAACACAGGGAGGGGGGCAACTGCACTGCGGTGGCAGGGCGTCCGGCTGTGGGGCAAGAGGGGAGTTATGCCAATGCTGAAGAGCACAACCACGCTAAATCTATCCTGTGCGGGCTGTATCTTGGATTTGCCATGCTTTCCTCATGAGGCCGCAGTTATTCACTGTGCACCACCCTCAGTCCGGCTGCCCACCCTGCCCTCCCCGGCAGCTGGGGCCAGGGACCAGCTGCCTGCCTGGCTGGTAGCCCAAGCTGAGTCTCTTGGCCCTGGCCACCCCGCCGGCACCCTGGGCAGCACTGCTCACCCGCTGGCTCAAGTCCCTGTGCTACCCTTGAAATGCATTTGTCTTTTTTTTTTTTTCCTTCTCCCGCCCCCCCCCCCCCCAGGTTCAGCAGCGTGCAGGGGGAGAAAAACCAGGCTGTACTGCATGAAAAAAAAGGGAAGGGGAAGAGTGAGGAGAGGTGAAAAAATGGAAAATAAAAGTGTGGAGGGGAATGCGAGAGTATAAACTTTGGTGTGGTGTGTGCTGAGGCAGTAGGGAATGGCATCGGATGAGGCACCAGCATGCACAGAGATGTTGGGAGCTCAAACTGGGCTGCAAGCCCTAAAAGGCTTTCTCGTCATCTCATTCACAGTTAACACCCCATTCCCTCCCCCCCCCCCCCGGGACAGTATGGTCTCTCTGTGAACAGATGAACCACCACTCGGTGTGTGCATATGGGCAGCGCCACACAGGTATTCCCTGGGGGCGGTGGTACAGACAGGTTGCAGGCCCCGTTCGCCGTGAGCCAATGTCTCCTCCCATGCCTAGGCAAGGCCGAGCTCGTTTGGCAAACAAGTCAGGCCCAGGGTTGTGTTGTCTTGGGCTCGTGGGTTCTCCTGCGGGGTGCAGGTGGCAATGCTGCAGGGCTCAGGGTGACAGGTGGCTGTGGCGGTGCAGCAGTCCTCACCACAAGAAGGACATTGAGGTGCTGAAGCGTGTCCAGAGAAGGGCAACGAAACTGGTGAGGGGTCTGAAGAACAAGTCTTATGAGGAGCTGCTGAGGGAACTGGGTTTGTTTAGCCTGGAGAAAAGGAGGCTGAGGGGAGACCTTATCACTCTCTACAACTACCTGAAAGGAGGTTGTAGAGAGGTGGGAGTTGACCTGTTCTGTCAAGTAACAGGTGATATAACAAGAGGAAATGGCTTCAAGTTACGCCAAAGGAAGTTTAGATTGGATATTAGGAAGAATTTCTTTACTGAAAGGGTCATCAGGCATTGGGATGCGTTACCCAGGGCAGTGGTGGAGTCCCTATCCCTGGAGGTATTTAAGGGTGGTGTAGATATAGTGCTTAGGGACATGGTTTAGTGGTGGGCTTGTCAGTGTTAGGTTGGCGATTGGACTAGATGATCTTACAGGTCTTTTCCAGTCTAGGAGATTCTGTGATTCTGTGTGATTTCTTAACCCCTGGCGTGGGGTGGGAGTAAGGACACTGGCTGCAGGGGGGATCCCTACTTTGCCCCGGTGCCATTTGGGAGCTTCTCTAAGGGCCATGATATCATGGAATGCCTTTGGGGTGGGAGGATTGTCCTCTCTCTCCTTTGCTCTTTCGGATGGCTTCACCCGGTGGGAGGGGGTTGTGGGTGTTGGTGCTGTTGGCTGCCTGTTTCCAGCTGTGTGGAAGGTGGACACCAACGACTGACAGAGCTTGGCTGTGCAGGCGGCGATGTAAGAGCAGAAAGGGTAGGTTAATGCATCAAGAAGTGTGTGGCCAGCAGGTCGAGGGAGGTCATCCTCCCCCTCTACTCTACCCTGGTGAGGCCATATCTGGAGTATTGTGTCCAGTCCTGGGCTCTCCAGTTCAAGAAGGACAGGGAACTGCTGGAGAGTGTCCAGCAAAGGACTACTAAAATGATTAGGGGATTGGAGCATCTCTTTTATGAGGAAAGGCTGAGGCACTTGGGTCTTTTTAGTCTAGAGAAAAGAAGACTGAGGGGGGATCTTATCAATACTTATAAATACTTCAAGGGAGGGTGCCAGGTAGACGGGAACAGTCTTTTTTCAGTGGTGCCCAGTGACAGGACAAGAGGTAACGGGCACAAACTTGAATATAGGAAGTTTTGTCTTAACATGAGGAGGAACTTCTTTACTTTGAGGGTGGCAGAGCACTGGAACAGGCTACCCAGAGAGGTTGTGGAGTCTCCCACTCTGGAGACATTCCAAACCCTCCTGGATGCCGTCCTGTGCAACCTGCTGTAGGTGACCCTGCTCTGCCAGGGAGGTCAGACTAGATGATCTCCAGAGGCCCCTTTCCAACCCTGACCATTCTGTGATTCTCTAATGGCAAGGGAGGAGGAGGACGTGTGGAGGAGGAAGGTAAGAGTTAATGGAGAAGGGAAGGGCAAAGGGAAACTGATGCTTGAGGCAACCTACCGGTTATTTGATGGCCAGTAAAGTAAAGAAGTGGCTAGCTAGCTAGAATAAACTGGGCAGATGGAAGAGGAGATGAGGCTGGCAAGGCATACTGTTTTATTGCCCTGTGTGCTTGCTTTCTGGGACCTTTCACTTTTCCTAAGGTTGTCTGCCTCAGTAGCAGTGTGCCTATAAACATGCAATGATGGGCAATATATCAGTACTATGGGAACACTGCTGTTCTGCCTGTGCATGATACCAGGTACCTCCAAAATGCTGTAGCACTGAGTATGTAGCCTTTGTGGTGGGGCTGATTTGTGCCCCTCTCTACTGCCCCTTGAGTTCCCCATCCCTCGGGGTTGGGAGCTGCTGCTCCGCTGGCCCCACTCTTTGGCAGGGGGGAAAGGGGGACATGGGGTGGGAGCAGGCTGGTCTGTGGGATCAGCAGGTGTCAGAGTGGACTTTGTTGGGACAGAAGAGGGAAACCTCTGGTCAGGTGACTGCAAAACTCCCATCAGCCCCTTTCCCAAGTAGCTTCGTCGTGTCGTGGCTCTTGGTGGCATCAAGAGTCGCAGTGCTTCCACCGAAAAAGGAAGGTGCTGATGGCGTTGGCCATTAGCAATGTAAATGTGCAGGCAGAGCCCACTGTGAGGGCACCTGTGCCTTGGATCAGGCCCTGTGCCTTTGGATATGCCCGTGCGACTGTGTTTTAAAGCTGCGTTTTATATGCTGGCTGTGTAGGGAAAAGGAGTGCATATCAAGGATACTTAGGAAACATCTCTGGCTGCAAGGACTTATGTCACCCTCGTGGGGACTTGTCACACAGCCAGCTACAGCAACATCTTTGTCCGTCAGTCATGTTGCTGTTAGTAAACGTAAACACCGAAACCCCAAAGGTGCCAAGGGGTTTACTAGTGGCATTGCACGGGGCTGTGTAATATGCTGCTGCTAAAGGTGCTCGTGCTGTGGGAGGGGGGCCTTTAGTGTACCCTAAGGCCAAAGGACCCCAGATGTCCTGTTAGCTGCACAGCTGAGCAGGCTCCGAGGGTCTTCCTTCCCACCCCATTCCTATTCCAATGCCATTTTCTCCCACTTCTTTTTCTTCTATTGAGTTAGAAAGCCAATATCACTAATAAACCTATTTTTAAACGCAAGTTTCAGAAATTCATGAGCTGCCTGGGGGCGAACAGAGTATCTCTTTTGTTTACAGGAGCACATCATTAGATTTTTGCCGTTGTGGAGTAGCTTAAAGAGACTGTTCTGGTGACAGTAAGGGACAGAATATATTGAGACGCCCAATTATAGTGAAGCTGTGCTTATGGTGGGCAAGCCTGTGCTGACAGCAGAGGACTGTTTCAGAACATTTGTACTAATAAACTTTCTTTGTGCTCTGCTTGTTTATCTGCTTTGTTCCCTTAAATGATGGTGCATTTGTGGATAATTTCCTCCACTGGTAAGCTACCCCCATCAAGTTGAAAGTTGTCTATTTTTAAAATGCCAGCTGCCTCTCGCATAAAAAAGCCACTGCTGATGTACCGTTGCTTGCAATGCATTATTCAAAGTCCTTTTTAGACTCTCTCAAATAAAGAGCTTCATTAATATTTCAGCAGTCGCTGTGATTCTCTCCAAGGGGGGTCTGTTCCTTTTCTCACTTGGCACCCCTATATTTTTGCATGTAGGGAAGGTGCTTGGATTTCCAGTTACCTTTGGTAGGGCGAACTCATCGTTTCCTGGAGGAAGTGGATCTTAAAAGAAAATTTTACCTTGAGTTTGGTGCTAAGCAGATACCCAGTATACCCAGCATCTTACCGCAGCCCTCGGAAACAGGAGTGGTTTGGGGGTGGAGGGGCTACTTTGGTACACCGAACGCCAGCTGTTGTGCTCCATCACATGGGCTGATCTTTCTAGCTGGCTTTGCTAGCTTAGAGGGGAAATAGGAAAGGGGATTGGAAAAGGAGAATCAGAACAGGTCGGATTTCTTTACGTTAAGATTTACTTAATAAGGTTTTCTTATTTAAATATTAACTGCATTTGCACTGGTTTCAAAACCGCACTGAGGGCTATTTTCTTCCTTCTCTATATTAGGTATGAAATCTGTGGTAAGGCCGGGCTTTTGAGAATGAACATTGTGATTTCCTCATCTGAGGCGCTGGTGGAAAATCAGTACCAGGCAGGGTTGGGAAAAAATGCCTTTGGCTCTAAAGAAGAAAGGCTGAGACAAAAAGGACCAACCGTTCTGAACTCGCTGCATAAGAGCAGTTTTCTTAATCCATAGGGATCTTACTCCTTTCCTTGTGATGCCACGATAAAAGATTCCTTTGGCTTGATTGTGCTTGACGGGTTTTGATGCTGGGAGATGGAGGTCTAGTGATACAGAGCTGCGTAATAATTTTAAGAGGTAGTTTCTCAATACATCAAGCAATTAAGTGTTTGAGTGGAAGACAAGCGTTCAAAGCTCCTGCTCACCCATGAAACGAGAGCCAGAGTGATAACGCTGGCTAAAAATCAGTGCTGCAGCCCCCGGGGTGCACGGGAGCTGCGAGCTGGAGTCTCCCCTGAAGAAGGAGGCAGCAGGGGGAGGGATGGCGAAGAGGTTGATCTAAGTAGGGTGGGGACCATCCGTTAGTGAAGAAATAAAGCAACCGCAGGCATCCAGGGGATTCAGGCAGTGGGTAACGGGACGCCGTGTTGCCTGCCTATAGTGTGCCTGGTTTGCACGTCGGGCAGTTCTCGCGCTGCGCGGCCACCCGTCGGGACAGCCTGCAAGCAGAGGTCTCTGGCTTTGCTCGCAAAGTATGAGGAATGCTGTGAGCTGCAGTGGTTGAGCATCCGGAAACATGAATGCTGATTTGCTGTTGAAGAAAATTATTCTGACCAGGCTTGTTAAGAATAGCTTACTATTTCTCTACTAAGTCAGCAGTAAAGTGATATTCTGGGCAAGAAAGAAGTTTTGGGGTTTGGGGGCTTTGGTGTTTTTTTTCTGTTGATGCTGCTGTCTTTTAAACTATGGTTCATGTTTAGTTTTCTTATTCAGGGTGAAATTAAGTTACAGCTTTAGTTTCTTGAGGTAAATAATAGTTTTAAGAAGTCCCGATCCTGCTCTCCCAAAATGTACAGAGGGGTTGTTTATTCCTTCAGGAGGGAAATAACAGCTGCTGTTCTCAGAAAATAAAGATTCCCTCCCCCCCCCTTCACTGGAATCATTCATGACTTTCCCAGTGTAACTTATTTAAAATAACATTTAAAAAGAGGAGCTTGGCTTAGAAGCTGTTCAGGAGGTACAGAAGACCATATTGTGTGGTGCTGGGAAGACGGAGGGGGTGCCAAAGCAACACTGGTATATTTTGACCCAAATTCTGTGTCGTGGTGGGGAAGGTGGTGGTTGGGGGGGTGTTAAGCACCTGACATGTCCAGCAGCCCATGGAGGTCGTGCAGACCCCGTGGGTGGAGAGCCATGGGGCCCTGGGTGGAGGTGGCAAGCTTCAGCATTGCCGTGTCGTTACTGGGGGGCGAATAGTGGGGTACGCCCTGGCCGGCAGCACCTGAGGAGTGACTTGAGGGTGTGGGAACTGTGGAGGGGGTGGCTGGCATGGCTGGTCCCTGCGGGAGCAGAGCTGGGGAAGGATGCATGCCGCGTCCCTGCTACAGCCCCTTGGGCGCCTGCGGGAGATTATCGTGTCACGCGCATACTGGCTGACCTTAATCTTCCTAATGCGGGATCGCCCTTCCCGAGAGGGACAATAAACAACCCAGATTTCCCTGCTGATGGTAGCGCGGTAAGCAAACCCCTTGCTCCAGGGAGGGAGCATTAAGGGGCCACTGAGACGTGGCGGATGGAAAGAGTGCCCTGGGGAAAACACAGGAGAGACGGGATTTCTTCCTACTTTTCCTACTGCTTTTCCACTGGGGCTTTGGGGATTAGCGTTGTCTGATGGGAAGTTCTTCCTTCTCAAGTTGCTTTTCCTGGCCAAGAAACCTTTTCCCCGTTGCGCTAGGGCTCCCCAAGGTGCTTTGGCTGGCCGCTGCTCGCTCTTTCAAATCACTGGAGATCTCTGCTTCTTGTTCGCTGTCCTGGGAGAAAGGGGGAAGCGTCTCTTTCCTTTGTGTTCTGGCCCTACTACCGCTGCCTTTCCTTCAGCGAACTGTTAATTACAATTAAATGTCTGTTACTGGTTCCTGCTGTAAGTGTGTAATAGATGGCTTGCTTTTGCAAGGGTTACAGAAGTGTCCCGGCCCGAGGGACCTGTCTGAACAGGGTTTGGAGCCGTTGCTCCCATCTGCTGGATGAGCGCTTGGAGCGCTTGGCTCTCATTATTTCCCCTGAATGATGGCTGCTGGAGAAATTGGGGCCATTGTGTCTGAGGGCTGGCCGCTGGAAGAGCAGATGCTTAAAAAGAAAGCTGGGTGCTCTGGTCTGCCTGAACTTGCAAATGGCTGAGCTCAGGAACCATCAGCCAAATTTGTTTTAAAAGCTCGTAAAATTTGCTAAGGGTAAATCTTTTTTCCGACATAGGGAGCAAGGGCTGTGTGCGGGCAGGGGGGAAAGACAGTGGCCAAAAAGCAGAACAGGGGTTCAAATCTTCTGGGCAGATGTTTGATCTAGTGTCTTAATGGATCGGGTTAGCACCTGAAGATGTGTTTTCGTAGTTTTAGCCACTTCTTTTCAAAGTTGTAGGTTTTCTGGAAATGGCCTTTGGCAGATAGTGTTGGCACCAGTTAACTTTTTCCCCCAAAGTTCGGACAGTTAAGATTTTTGTAAAGGGACAAAGGTGAGTTACGTGGATCTCTCTTATTCCTGTCCATTTTCCTTTCCTTCTTCCAAGTCAGTTCAGAAAAAGGTCTCCAAGATTTTGTTGCTGAATGCCTCTCCCAATGGGAAGATGACTTTCTGCGAGCCTCCTGACTCTTATTTGCTCGGAAAGGGACCAGGAGATTCAGTCAGAAAAGCTGGTTTCCTTGGAGGACGGCCAAGCAAACAGACACTCGCACAAATCAGTGCCACTGATAGAGTGAGACACTGCTAGAAGTGACTCAGAGGAATTGGCTAATGTGCTCTGTGGCTACAAAGAAGTGTACAGAGTAAAATGTTGTTGTCAGCAGAACATCTGATGATGCAGTAGGTAAACTTGTTTTTAATGGAAACTGGGAGGTGAGGCTTGGAAAAATGTCAGGTGTAGTCTTCTAGGTAGAAATTGAATGCTATATTCTTGGATGTTTGCAAGACTGTAATGCTTATTTAAGAGAGTAGAATGTTAATTTGTTAATTAAATGTTCTGTCAGCTTGCCCCTCAGTGCCAGCTTTTCTGAGTCACCACTTATCACCCCAGCCTTCCTTCCTACAAGTGTCACAAGCTTAAATTTTTACCGCATCTTGATCTACAAGTACTGGAAACTGAACTCTGCTCGTTTAAGCCTGTGCAAATATAAATGTGCAGCGTGGTTAAAATTGCCTCTTTTGTGGGAAACATGTCAGAATTATTGAGTTGGCTCAGGTTTTCTTCTGGGATCAACCGTTGTACTGCTGATGGTAGTGCAGAAATGCTGTTGGGTTGTACCAATGGACAGGCAAAAAAGAGAGTGTTGGCACGGTTTGGCGTGGCTGTAGGAGCACTGGAGAACTGAACTGCTGCTGTGCGAAGTGGAGAGATGGCACGTTGCAAGTGTCTATAGTGCAGTGTCTACATTTTCTTCTGTTTTTTTTGCATCCTTGCCCTGCAGTTGGGGGTTTTGCCAGACATCGGTGCACTCCCGCGCAGCTGCAGCACCTTTGCAGCCAAGTTTTTGGTGGGGGTCCCAGCAAGGCGGACTTATGGGAGACTTGAAGATGTAACTCGGAGCAATAAGAAAATCCATGGAGCAATTGTCGTGCTGCCTCTAGCCTGGACAAATGTCTGTTTTTAAATGCCTTTGGGAGGGTGCCACTTCAGAGCGGAGCTCTCCCAGCTCCAGGGTGCTTTGGGGAGGGGGCTCTGGCTGAAGGTGCTGCCACCACTCCTTGCTCATATGGAGGACAAGAAGGGAGGCCTTTTGCTTCTGAGGCTGCCTAAGCTGAGAGGCTGTTGCAGAGGGATGCTGGGGAGATCCTCCCCTTCGGCTGGCCGTCCCTCTGGGAGCTGGGGGGCTCGATGTCGTCCAGAGGTGTCAGCACAGCTGTAGGCAGGACCTTGCTCCACTGCTTTTGCCGGCTCGTGGCCTCTTGCAGAAGCGTAACCCTGCTCGTTTGCCTTTTTGATAGTAGGTGAGGTGGTAGGTAAGTACTTGCGCTGCTGATTTACAGCCCTTACAAGAGCATCGGCAAAGGAGTGTGCATAATTTTGCTGAACTTGTGCGTAGCTCCCTCAATAAAAGGGTCAAGTGCTGAAAGTTCCTTCAAAACGAGAAAGTGAGGCTTTCCTGCAGGCTCTTCAGTGACGCCTTAAAGGACACATTTCACCGGTACGACACAAAATGGCTCTTTCTGCTGACTTCAGTGACAGTGCTATTACTCATAGTAAGTTAGGTCTTGGGCCTAAAATTAAGTTATTGGGGCTCTTTAACACTATTAATAGGAGAGATTCACGGACTCTTATCCCCTTTCCTTTTTCTGCTTTTTTTCACCTCACTTTCCCCTTCTTGCTTTTAGATCTGAAATGATTTAAAATTGTCCCAGAGGGACCTTCTGGACAGAATTATCCAAAACTGTCTAAACCTGGGCAGCATAAAGAATTCCTCCTTGCGCTTGTGCCCATTAGTCTAATGGGGGTGAGGAGTGAAACTCTTGGCCGGACTTTGCAAACATACCTTCTATGCCTGTTTATTTTGTGTCCTGTAGAGCCTTCACCTTCCAGGTGTGCCTTCTGCTCAGGAAGGGACAGCCCACCGACCCGGTCCAGCTGAGGTCTCGTGTACTTGGATTCAGTATGGGGAAGCCAGTTCCTCCTGGAAAGTCACTGAACCAAGTACTCGGCCGCGACTCGGTCGGCCACGCAGAGCGCACCTGAATGAGTTGTGGTGCACTTCTCTTGGAAGCGCCTCTTGGCCCAAGATGTCCGGAGTGAGCTAGCTGTGGTACAGTGCAAGGGAAGGCTGATTTTCCGTAGCTGAATCAGAGGTTGGGTTTTATGCTTTCGGGTTTTGGGCTCCTGCCCTCCTCCTGATGTGCAATCGCTACTGACTCCGCATGTGCACAGCTCCTTTCTTCTTTCTGTGCACAGGCCATTCTCTGTAGCTTTATCACCCTCAGTTTACAGAGAGGCTTGTTGAGATGTCTTTTGTGATGAGTTTTGCTTAAATACTAGCACCTGAAGCATATGAAATTATTTTTAAAAATAATTTTTGAATCATTAAAGAAAACCAGAGAAAAGAATTCATCTAGGAGACCGTTCTGTTAAACAAGTGGGAAACCCAATAGTACAGGTAAGAAGAAGGAAAAAATAGTTGTTCGTTGTTTTGTTCTGTTTGGTTTTTGTTTGCTTTCTTTTTATTTCCCTTCTTTGTTTAGCTCTCATGTGCTAAGATACAGAAGAGGCTAATATAGGAATGGAAGGTGTTTTACCTCATTCCCAGTCTGTTTGGCTTTCCAGCATCCTTCCCATGCCTCCACTTTCCTCCCTGGACGTGGGGGAAGAGGCTGTGGCAGGTAACGTCGGGCAGCACTGCTGGATGGGGCTGGTTGTGTGGCAGGGCCCTGTGCTGCCTGCTGCCCAGGGGTGGACTGGTTGTCACAGCCAGGCAGCACAGAGGGCTCTTCAAAGGGAACTCCAAAAACTGGGTATCCTTTTGTCATTGCCTCCAACTCCCTCTCTGTTTCCCTCTCCTTCTTGTTCTCCTTCTTGTTCTCCTTCTTGTTCTCCTTCTTGTTCTCCTTCTTGTTCTCCTTCTTATTCTTCTTTTTCTTTTTCTTTTTTTTTTGGCAGCGTTTAGGGAGATTTTCTGTCACCTTCTTCTGTAAGAAATTGCTTCCTTTTGCAAAAAGATGTATTGCTTCCTAGCAGTTTCTTGACCTGGAGAGCATCAGGCACTGATTGTGCAGCTGCTGATGTCTCCATGTTTTGCTGGTTCTCCAGAGAACTGCTAAATGCAGGAGGTGATTGTCTCAAGGCATTGAGCTCATTTGCAGTGCCGCTGCACGGGCTCTTGCCCACAGCATCTTGCATCACATGCTTTTGGGAAAATATGGTTCCTTGATTGTGGCAGGGGGAGGATTGAGTGCCTTAGAAAGCTGCATGAATGTCTAGCTGGAAAGTACAATTTATCTTCAGTGCACTTTTCTGCAAAACCATACTCACTGGCATAATTTGTCCTCATATGACTAGTGCCATTAACTTTAATGGCGTGCATAACCAAGTTCTCACATTATCCTACCCTTCACTGTATTTTGCTTTGCTTCTTGTTCTCATCCAAGCCTCTGAGGAACAGCGTGTGCTGGGGACAAATCTGTGCCAGTTGACGCTGAAGTGCACAGGCTCTGCTTCTCGTGGCCATTCGGCCACCTGAGAAGCAAGGATAGGGGGTTTATTAATTTGCCCAAAACAACCTTTAGAAGCATCTTTCACATTATAAGTAATTTCAGGGTTCATATTTCTGTTTTCAGGCACAGCCAGCATCAGTAAGGAATAAAGACTGAGACCAGTAAAGGATTTGTGCAATTTGCACCCAGCACTGGGGAATAATGGGAGTGCTGGCCTTAGTCCAGGAGAAATGTGACCCAGTAAACTTCTTAAAAGACTGTTCAATCGCTCTCTTTATTATGCAGGAGCATGCAGGCTGTATACGGCATGAATAGCATTTTCTTAACTGCTGCCAAAGGAAACATTTTCTACGCTGTGTATAGTAATTTTCTCCGCTTTGGTGTCTCGGCTGGCAGCAGAAGAGAGCTGCCGCTCACCTTTTCACAGGGGTGATTTGTAATGGTGCAGTTTGAACTGAAGTGAGGCATAGGGGGACCCTTCATGAGCGGTTTGCTTCCTTCAAGCCACAGTGCAACTCGGTTGGTATCTTTGCAGAGGAATCCACTGGCTTTCTGCAGTCTGTAGATCAGGAGCGAAAAAAAATCGGACACCCCTCCCCCCCCCCATTTTTGAAGAAAAACACCGTAGACAGTGGGTAGCTGGATGGCAACAGATGGGAGGGAGGGATGGTAATGTATTCTCATGCTCCCCCTGCCCATCTCTGCCACAGGCGGCTCTGCTGGTGGCTGGGACGGGGGCTGTCCCCTGCCCCGGTCCTGCTGTACACCTCTGCAGGAGACCATGCCCACACCCCCAGCATCTTGGGTCATAAGAGCCAGGGAAGTGGAAAGTGCTGTGTTTGTCTGTGCTGAAGCTGATTTCACAGCCAGGCCTGGGAACCTGGACTGCCGTTGTGCAGTGTGGTTGTGGGGCTGGAGATGGGGCGATACCCCCTGGCACCTGGGGGCTGGGGGCTCCTCTTGTAGCCGGGGGCTGTAGAACACAGCTCCTTCTGAAGGCTCCTTCCGCGGGGCTCCTCAGCTCCCGCCACCACTTTTGGATGACGGAGGCAGTGCTCAGCCACCTGTGAGGTATATTTTAGCCCTGCTTGCCCCTTCCCCACCCTTGCCATCCCCGTTTCGGCGCACGGCAGGAGGAGGGGGGGGGGGGGGGGGGAGGCATTCCTCTGTTTGCCTGGGCACCCAGGCTGCTTAAAGTAGGGTACGAGGTTCCTTCATCCCTTTCTGGAAGCGCTGCTGGTGAACAAGCTCCTGGCTGCCAGACGCTGGCCACGAGCAGCCTGCAGTGGGCCGAGTCCTCGTGCTGGACTGTGGGACGTGTGGGTGGTGTCCCCTGCTCCACCACTAACGTGTGGCTGGTTAAGGCAATTTGGTTTCACCCCCGCCGCAGTTGCTCTGCAACAGATGATCCAGCTTTGGTTGCTCTGTGTGAAAAGTGCTATCTCTGAGAATCAGCGTTACCATTTGACACCTGCAATGATGAAGCAACCAAGCAAAAATCCTCAATAACGTCAGAAACAGTGCTGTGTCTCCAGGTGGTTTTTTAGCACCTCTAGCCTTTTCTCTAGCCTTTGCCTTTCCCAGTGGTTTATTGCTTTCCCAAAATAGGTTTCCTAGGAAAAAAAAAATTCCACTAGATTCATTCTGAAGCCAGAGTGACAAGCTGTTTATTTATTTAATTGGTTTTATGTTCCAACCAATAAATTAATCTTCTCTGTGTTTGATTTTTGAGCAAGCGAAGCTAAGAGAAGGGGAATGCAAGCCAGAGATGTGGGGGTTTCTTTTTCATGTTTTATCAGCACTTTCTTTAAAGAAAGAGCTTAATTAAGCATACCTTTTTCATTACAGTCTGTATAGATGTGGTGCCTAAAGAACAGAATTTGGCTTGAGAGTAGTTTACTGTTCCCGTGCAGCCCATCATTTTCTTTACAAAAACAATTCTTACGTATAATTATTTGGTTATCCCGATATATTTATCTTTTGCAACTTCATACATGACTCTTAAAGATTTTCCTGGAATTCTGACAGCCTGAGCTTCCCCAGCACTCATACTATATTTTTCTCCCAAGCTTCTAAAATTGCATTAGAGTGGAAGGTTTTTTCTTACTTTTTAAATCTAAATTTGTTTTTTATGCTTCATAGGCCACAGTGCTCACACTTGTGTGTACAGCCCATCTGCACACAAACCGAGAATGAAATAAGCAGGGTTCATTAGTCAGATGCGGTGAATGGCTTGAAATGTTTAATTAAAGAAAAAGCACAAAAGGGCCAGTGAATCAGATGTTCACAGAGAAATGGAGGTGGGGGAAAACTTTGTGAACAATATGCTTTTTGAAATGTAGGCTCCCTTATTTGCCCACAGTTAGTTCCTACCCATGTCTTTCTGCAAGGATGATCAGCCAATAAAATATATGACATCCTCAACTTTATATTTCTTATGGAAATTCTGTTGTCTTAATTCTTTTGCCTTGATGGTAGACTTTTTGTCCTCGATCTATTTTAGAGCTAGGCGTTTCTCAAGTTGACAACATACCTTTGTTTAAGAATGAAATGCCCAAATCTTTCCCAGCAGTGGCACGGCCCTTTTGTCTTAGAACTGGAGCTTTGGAAAAGTCTATTCCCACTTAATTTTTACGAACTAGCTTGCATAGCCAAACTTGTGACATCCTTGCTGATCAGCACTCACAAGATTTAAAAAAAAAAAAAAAAAACCACACAGAATAGCAAGTGCTTTATTTCTCTTTCTGTTGCTGTAAAATTTTGGTGTATTTTTAAACCTTTCCTGATGATGCATGCTGCTTGTGAGCTTCTCATCAGTAGAGAAGTTGAACAGAATAGAGGTTATTTCAGTTAATTACGGGGTGACGTTATAGCTCGAAATGGAGGATAAGGAATGAACAAGCACTTTGGAGCGCTCTGCCCATATTCCATTTTGTGCAGGCATGTTAATAGCTGTATCTGTTGGTGTATTTTTAAGGCTGTGTTCAGTCTCAATAGGGTGATGTTTGTCTGTGGGCCTCCCTCTTACTCTGTTTGCGACCAGTGTATTTCTGACAATGCCTGCACTGTCTCTGTGCCGTGAGCCGAATGGATGACTTGTAAAGGGGGACTGAGATGTTATACTGGCTTGTCAGCGATGCTCTTCATTTGTATTCTGCTCAGGGGGCCAAGCCGCTGAGGAAGAGACGTGCCAGAATGCTTTCCTTACGAGAGCCTCTGCCCTCTTTAATTTTCCCGTGGGCTGCTCTACCTCGGTGAACCTTTCCCTTTCAAGGGGTAGCTGTTTCTGCAGCACAGAGCTTGGCTCTGGATGATGAGGCAGCTAGGATGCGCAGTACCTGCAAACCTGTGGGTTGTTTTGGGCTGTTTTATTTTCGGCTGTGAAATGCAGCGTTAGGAAACAGAAAGCTGCATTGAGAGCATCTGGTGCCTCCCCTCGTCCTGGCTGCGCGGGGGGATTCTTGTGGGCAGAGAAACGCAAAGTATATTTGTGGGACTGCGGTCTGTGCAGAGCTGCTTCCAAAGCAATACCTAGTTCAGCTTTTTAGGGAATGGCACATGCTCTTGGAAACTCCTGAATGGGAAGCTCCCAAACTGCTGCTGGTTTAAATCGAAAGAGCTGGTTTTGCTCTTCATCTAAAAGGCTGCATGTTTGAGGCTTGCCTTGCTAATACAGTGTGTCTTTCCTAAAATGATGCAGTGATGCAGCCTCGGTGGTGAGGTAATGTGTAGACAAGTGTCCTCACTCGCTCTGCTGCTTGAGATAGCGGCAGCCTTCAAGAAGGCAAGGCATTTTAACAATATGAGGCAATTTTGCTCCTGAATTCTCTAATACCGTTTCGTTAAAAGTCTTCTGGTTTTGTTCTGTGCTTTTCTGGAAACCGAAGGGTGCTGGTTTACATGCTGTCATCCTGTCTTGCTTTAACTGCGGCAGTTTCCAAGTCTGTTAGGCGATGGTCCCATTTTTGGGACTGCTGATGCAGCGTACCGCCGTGGTCGGAGAGACCAGCCGTCCTTGAGTGATACCCTTGTGCGCCGTGCTGACAGGGGCCAGGCAACCACAGCTCATCTCCTGGCAGCCCGTGATTACTGTAAAGTTCAACGGCACCAACTTTCACCTCCTGCAACGCAAGTTGTCCCCACCAGTGAGAGAAAGGCCCGACTGTTTTGGTGTTAGCTTCAGTCTGTGTTGCTGTCCGCAGGCTGGTGTGATTTTTCTCTCCTCCATCCTTTCTGCCCTCTGGCCTTGCAGACTCCTGTGTAACAGCCAGATCAAAGAGTCACCCTGGAAGGGAAACTTAGAACAGAGAAAAGGCAATTTTGGTGAGGATTGCAGGTCATACGTCAGGTCGAATCAGTCCCCGATGGAGAGAGCAAAGAAAATGTACTGTCGCAACAGCAAATGCAGTTTGCTGAGGCAATGTCCACGGCTGGGTTTGGTTGCTTCAGAGTCATCTGCATGGCTACCTACAAACCCTCTCTGCGCTTTAACTCATACAGTGTTGAACTCTTTCAAGTGAGGAAGATGAAGATCAGGAAGAGGTTGTGGGACGTTGGCCAGGGAGAGTGCCTGACCATTTGTGTGACCCATGTCAGGAATGGGACAAAGCTGTTCCTACCTTGGTATCCCAGGGAGTGCCATGACATGAACGGAGATGCCCATTTCTTGTACTGTACTACTGATTTCCTCTGAGGCTCTTACTGTCTGCCTGTCCTGGAAGATGAAGACCTAATTCTAGATTTAGACAATCACAGGTCGAGTCAAGGTCAGTAAAAACTCCTGGACATATTCCTGAAGAAAACTGTTTTCTCAGTCCCACTTCCTCAATCCTTTTGATACCTACTGGAAGCAAAGGTCTTGCCTTCTTCCTGAGTTTCACCAGCTTTTGATATGGTGGGAAGTTATATACAGAGCTAGAGCAATGATGCAATATTCTCACCAGCTTCTACCCAAGAACTTTCATGACTTCTTTGTATTGTCATAGACTGACAGAAAGTGAAATCCTGTTAAATCCTGTTACCTCTTTTCCTTCATCAGTGATGGATGCAGGGAAGCGGACTTAAAGGAAGCCACATCACAGCAAGTGAGGCAAGGTAGAAGTAGTAGGTGGGCCTGTTTGGTGCTTTGTTCATTTGGAACTGAGTATCAGAAAGAGAGGTCACAGCATCCTCTGAATGGAGTAGGGTGAGGTCCCAAAGCACTGTGGTTTCTGTGCGTTACGGACTCGTTCTTGTTGTGACAATCGCTGTGTCAGTGGAGTTTTCTTACATAATTAGGAGGAACATTCACTTTCAACCCTGAGAGCAAATGAACTTCTTCAGCAGCAATTCCCATTCAGTGTGTGCACTGCATACCGAGGGGAAGAGGGATACCATGGATTTTATGTGTCTAAGCAGAACACAGTCTGCAACTGGAAACGTCCCTTCTTTAAAGTAATTTTATGTGGTGGTGACTGGACATTTTTAATTTGAAAATTTCATTAGACATTAAATTCCTCTCGGTCCCTCTGCATATTGAGGTTTGGGCTGATGAGCAATTTTTCACAAATCTGTGCGTTGTCTCTGTTATGCGTCTTCCTTTTCTGCTTCTCCCAGCACCATGCAAATTGACGGCAAGAAGAGAGTGTGACTCAAATTGCTATTTGTTAGGCCTTCTGGTTTTCTCTCATACAGGAATTTTGCTATTTCAAAGCTAATCTTTCAACCATAACTGGGCATGTGCAAAATTGATAAATAGATAAAGCAATCACCCGGCTTATAAGTCCCAGCAACAGGCCAACGGATGGAGTCTGTGGTACTTGCTAAGCAAAGTCTACATTTTAATCAAGTGAAGTGTGGGTTGGGGTGGCTCTGAAAGAAGCGTTTGAGTTGATCAGCGTTCTGTTCTGCAACATTTTCAGCAGGCTTAGGAAGACATCTTGGAATTAAGTAGGCAATCTTCCCCAAAATGCTCTCCTGACTGGAAGTTTTCAAGACGCTTAAGGATGATGTCACTGCCTCTTTCTAATACTTTGACTTCTGACTAGACTGAGCCTCTGATGCAGATGTCAGCGTGTTCCCAATTATTATGGCAACGTCCTTGAGTGCAGCCATCTCCAGTCAGACAAATCTGTACAGTTGAATATAG
Organism: Vanellus vanellus; assembly: GCF_965231255.1. Classification (NCBI taxonomy): domain Eukaryota; kingdom Metazoa; phylum Chordata; class Aves; order Charadriiformes; family Charadriidae; genus Vanellus; species Vanellus vanellus. Next base: position 127,089,070 of record NC_138905.1, on the reverse strand, counting down.
CAAAGTGCTGTTTCAACCCCAGTAAGAGTTTCTTCCAGCTGACATAGCATTTGTTCCCAAAGTCAGTTCCAGTGCAAATTTTTTCTCTCTCTTTTTTTTTCCTTTCTCTATTCCTTTCTCCTGAAGCCATTTCAGGGGAGAGAAGTCACATACCTTTTATTGGCATCTGAAAGACATAGCTGAATATGAATTCACAGTTATTTTTCAGTTCATGTTCAGTGCCATTTTTGGCAGAAGTATTTTCCACAGACTCATCTATGGGAGGAGAGGGGATCTCTGAATGCCCTTGGTTTGAGATGTTCACATAAAAAAGTTTTCCTTTCTTCCCCTTTAGAGCTAGCTGAGCTGTCTGCCTGGCTGTGGAAATCCTGCTGTAGTATATCTGTTGGTGTTATTACACTGAAAATCAGGGAAGTGTCTCTCTGCTTGCCTGATAGTGTTCTTTTGTTACGAAGAAATTTTGCCAGAATCAGCCCATCTTCTGTTGCCATGTGAAGTTTCCAGAATAATAATGGATGCTGACTTTCCAAATATTTAGAGTTCTCTAATCAGAAGAAATTATCTCTGTGCTCCACAGCAGGGGAATTGTGTGTGCCTTCCTCGCCCTCCCGGCCCCAAGGGGGCTGGAACAAACACTGTGGTGTAAGAAAGCAACTGCTGATCTCCTGTACCCTGCAGAAGGCCCATGAGCTGTGGGACAGCACTGCGCCGGCTTTATGATGTTTTCCAGAGAGGCGATGCCCCACCAGGTGAAAATCCAGTGAAAATGGGCAGACCCCAAACCTGAAATGTAATCTGAAAAGTTACTCTTTTCTTACTTGCAAGAAGTTAGGCCTGATGTTTCAGTGAGGGTATAACATGAACTGTTCCTCTCTGGTAGCATCCTAAGTTGTGTTTTGAAAAAAACAACCAAACAAAAAAGATGTCTCTAGAGCCAGGGCTATGATACAGTTTTCAAAGAAGTGTTACTCTAAAAACATGTTGATGTCCCATATGGACTAACATCAGGGAGAACCCCGAAGCATGTTGGGATGCTGTGCTCCCTTATGGGGTAAATGAGATGATAGCCAAAATCTTTTAAGAAGAGATGCCTAAAGTCCATCTGAGACCTCACGTGCCAGTGCTGTAAAGCATCCTCTCTTTGTGGCCGGCTGCATTGGTCAGGAAATAGCTGGAAGTGTAATCAAGGGGTTCTGAGTGAGGTGCGCTGTACACAGGCAAATGTTACGGTGCACACGTAGAAATCTTACTTGTTATCTGTAGAATAAATCTCATGTTTCCAGCCAAGCCCTGGGCTGGCCTTGAGGCTGCCTGCCCAGCCGGCACAGAGCGCGCCCCTGGGACAGCCTGCTTCGTCCCAAAGTAGACACCGACCACGGGCGCTTCTCTCCTTGCACTCTGCTGGGAGATGAGAGTCACATGCGGTTGATATTTCTCTTGTTCTGCCCAACTTGTGGCAGTTGAATCCTGAGTAAAAGGCACTTCCCTGCCAGTATGTTGACCCAAATAGTACAAACCGTTTGTGACTTAATTTTCAGTGTTAATTAGGTACTTGGTGCATGTAAACTTTGCTTTAGCTCCTATGGTTATAATAGCGTTGTAGCTCTTAGTGCTCACAGTTGTAAAGCTGAGATTCCTAGAAAACTAGGGAAAAATGGGTTGGAGGGGGAGTGTCGGGCAGTTATCAAGTTCTTCTCCCTGTTCCTGGGTATGATCAACAATACTTCAGTCATTCATCACCGGTATTAATCTGCTCTGTTCGAAGAACTCTGCATAAAATCTGTTCCTGTGCTTTGTTATCATTATATGCAGTTTTATAATGTTTGATCTGAGTCATTCTTGCTCCAATTTTAGCCCATTATTCCTTATCTGCTGTGATTATGGAGAACAGATCTTTCTATTGACTTTTGTAGCATGTTTCTATGCACATAGAAGTCCATTATCACCCTGCCCGTGGCATTCTCCTCTCTAGATGAAAACAACGTGATTTTCTTTAACCTCCCATCACAAGTCATGTTTTCTAGATATATTTTTTGTTCTTTGACCTCCCTTCCTTTGGTCCCCCTTTTTTTTTTTTTTTTTAGTGCTCAGAGCAGGAGATAATACCTCATCTGGGGCCTTATGGAGCCAAGCAGAGCAGAAGGGTGACCTGTATTGTAGGTGATGTGTGCTACTGTTTGCACATCCCAGTGAGTTCAGTTTTTGTAACAGTATGACTTCACTGAGTCACATTCACCTTACGGTCTGCTCCTCCTCAAATCTTTCTCTGAAGAGCTGTTGTCTGAGAAATTTTCCCCAACCTCTATTTGTACAGTTGGTTGATTCTGGGAATATGTAATAACTGTACTCCTAGCCATGTTGAATTTCAAAGCATGTCTTCAAATGATGAAATAATCTCATACAATCTTGTCCTCCAAGTATAATTGCGTTCCCTCCAGACTTGTGCGCTGCAAATTTTAATAAGCGTGTCCTCTACTTCTTCCTCTCCTTCACTAATGTCCGCGTGGAATAGAACGAAGCACAAGAAAAAGAAAAAGGGGAAAATCTACTTGACATCTCTTTTTGCTTTTACAGTGATCCATTAATGACAGTTGAATGGGTCCTCCATTAGTTGCCGGTTCCATCAAGACTGTGCTTCCTTGTCTGCTTGCGGGAACATCTGTGGATGCAGCAGCCAAAGAGGTGTGGCTATATGGGTAGAAAAAAACCTATAAAAATATTTTTATGCACAGGGATCTGCAGCTTTCCTGAGAAGTGAAAACTCATGGAATGCTAATATACTAGCTTTCTCTTCAGTTTGACTATAGTTAAGTTGCAACAGTGAATGATCGTTGGCGTAAGTGCAGGTTCCTCACTTGAAAATCTCAATTTCAGATAAAAATCATGCAGGGAAATCTAAGTCAGTCATAAATGTAAGGGCTTTGGAAACCGGTAAGTAGTAAATATTGGTATGGTCACATTCCTGGCTTCAAATGTTCAAAAACATGCAATTAGCTCCTGGCATCTGGGAACGTTGGCATTGAAAATTCCCACGTTAAATGGCCCCATAGACTTTGATATCTAATATAGTTCATAGACTGAAGGCAAATACAGGTTCAGATGCTATATATATCCTCAAATCCCTTGCCAACGTGTGGGTGTCACAGTAGGTACTTTTCGTAGTACTTTTGCACTTCTTTATGTGCGTCTTAGATGGCGACAGCTGGGGAGAATGGAGTTAGCATGCATGGCATTGACAAATGCTCAAACTGAAATAATCCTGAAAAAGAGTCTTCGTGCCACTTTGTCTTTGGATTTCTGATGATAATAGCAGATGTCTGCAGTGATGGAAGATGCAGGCTCCTGCTGTGAAAGACTGTAATAATGAGAAGCATTTGATGAGCTGACTCTGTTTCATTCTTACTGATGAGTTGATACTTTAAGGATACAAGTAATTACAGCAACTTTGATCAGATGTAGTTTAGGTGCTACTAGAATTGATTCCAAGAGAGGCAGCTTGCCTGGACTGAAAAGTAACTAAGATGTGATATAGCTGGGTGCGCGATCTTGCTGGGTTTATTTTTCATTCCTTCTCCACCTCTGTTTCCCCATCTCCTTAGCACTGATTTTATGTTACGTATCTCCTTAGACTTGTCTTGTTCTGCAGTCTTTAACATTTAAGGTTGTGTGGTACCATTTTGGTTGCATGATTATCAGAAGTATAGGGAAAACAGTGTTCTTGTTAGATATAACTCTTATGGTGATGCTCTGGCAGAGTCACACTGAAAAACTACCTGCCTGTTGCTGCAAACCGTGTGTGCCTCGTCGCCTGCTTCTGATTGTGCTGGGAGAAACCTGGGGGACCTGTACAGGATGAGAAATAGAGTGTCTGGGGCTAACACTGCACTTCCCAGCGGCCGTTTCGGGGCTGGTGAACCAGAACACTTCCAGAGAAGGGGTACTGATACCGAAGTATCTTCACACATCGCTGCTAATCATGGGAAGGAGAGTGCCTGAGGGAAGGACAAAACTCTGTAAACAACTCTGAGATGGAAATACATGTAGCAGTCCTTTCGGTTGTTTTGACCGAGGGTAGGCCAGCAGGAGGTCTGTAGCAAGCTGTTGCTTTCTCCGGGTCAAGGAAAACATTGTAGGAGTGATCTCCCTCCTGCTTTGTTTTGCTTTTCATTCTTGTGAAACACCGGGGATTGAAGAAACACCGGGCAGCGGTTATTGTTCCATGGCCAGCGCCCCGGGGAAGTGGGTGCGAACCTGGTAGCTGCACTGCTCGCCCGTCACCTGCCGTCCTATGGAAACTGCAGGCAGGGACCGCTGCGGGCAGCAAGTGCCCTCTGGCTCTGACAGCTACGGCTCCGCTTGCTCTGGAGGTAGGATAGCATAGCATAGGATAGGATAGGATAGGACAGGACAGGACTAAACTAGATTATTTCAGCTGGAAGGGACCCACAAGCACCATCTAGTCCAACTGGACTGACCACTTCAGGGCTGACCAAAAGTTAAAGCACCTTGTTAAGCGCATTGTCCAAATGCCTCTTAAAAGCTGATGGGTTTGGGGCATCGACCACCTCTCCAGGAAGCCAGTTCCAGCATTTGAACACCCTCTTAGTAAAGAAATACTGCCTTATGTCCAGTCTGAACGTCCCCTGACTGATGCAGCTTTGAATCGTTCCCACATATCCTGTCACCGGATCCCAGGGAGAAGAGCTCAGCACCTCCCTCTCCACTTCCCCCCCTCAGGAAGCTGTAGAGAGCAATGAGATGGCCCCTCAGCCTCCTTTTCTCCAAACCAGACAAGCCCAAAGTCCTCAACCGCTCCTCACATGACACGCCTTCCAGCCCTTAAGATCTCCCAGATCTGTAGGGAGTTGGAATAAATATCCTTCTCCCCCTCCATAAGGTCTTTCCTTGAGTTTTCCTACATTGGGAAGGACCAGGTGTCCCCTGTGCTACCTGCTGTCAGCCAGGCACGATGTGAGGCTGGAGGAGCAAGAATGGGCCACCGCTCTGGGAGGGCAGACCGCTCCTCCCGTGTCTCTCCTAGCGCGGCGGTCGGCAATTAAATGGTGGCTGTGAAATGGAGGCGGGCGGGAGCGGGTCATTTTTGGAGTGCTGCTGGTGAATGTGTCGCAGAGCTGCCTGCCTTCACACCACCCCGGCAGCGGCCGCCCCATGGTGAGACCGGCGCTATAATTAGCTGGTGGCAATCGGCAGCCGCTTGCTGCTGTCACAGGGATTCAGGCTGTCTGAAGCAGTAAACACGCAGAGCTATGGGGTTTTTGCTTTAATGACTGTATTTTCCCGATACTTGGCCAAAACCAACTGTCCTCCTTAACCTGCATTTCAGACTGATTTGTGGGTTTGTTTCTGCAATTCAAGAGTATATTGGTCTTTGCTTTTCACGAGAAAATTGTAGGAGATGTGTTGAAGCATTAAGAGGCCTTACTGACGTTTCTGTGCAACCCCTTCACTTTGAAAGTAAGCTTTCATCTAATTAAAAGACCTCACTGATTGGAATATGTGCAAATCCCTTTCTGGAGACAGTCTCAGTGTACCCTGTTAACCCATGTCCTTACCATGTTAGTCCGCTCTGCCGGAACCACTTGGGAATGCAGGAACTCTTACGAGGTTGGTAGATCCCTTTTTACTGAAGGCATTTTCTTTACTTTATGTGGTAAGATCCTGGATCATTTTTATCTCAGATTGCTTTCACCACTGATGGCTGGGCAAAATTATGCACCCCCCCACTCTCCAACTTGTACAATTTACCTGTCCCTGTATTATGCAGAAGAGAGTGTGACAGCGTACGCTGCCAAATGTTGCTTTTGCAGGAACTGAAGCTAGGGGAGGAGGCTATCACATCCTTTTCACTCTATTTTTCTTTTTATTAAAAACAAGATAGGCCAGTACATCAGGATTTTTTCTGACTTTTAATAGGTCAGTTAAATGGTTAGGTACCTGCCTCATCTGGCAAGTTATCCATTTCCAGTATTTTTTTTTCTGTGTATATGCTTCAGTGTAGGAGTCAAGCTGGTGCAAATTGGTGGCTTCACTGAAAGTTCTTAGTATTAAATGTCTTCCACTTTGTTCTTACATCAAAAGCTTTCAGTCTTTAAAAGCAAAAGAAAGCCATGGAAAACTCCATCAACTGGGAAAGGATAGGTTTAATTATAAAACTACAATGTGCTCATGAAGATTTTTTTTACCCAGATAAATGACTTTATCCTCTAGGAGATTCATTGTAGTGTTTCTGTATTTTTTTAAAGTACTGCTTTAGTTTATGCTACAGATGCTGGTAATATTTTCATCTATTTGTCAAAGATGTGAACACTGATTTCTATACACATTCACTCATGTCTTGCTTGTTTTAAGAACAGAAGAGCAGCTCTTCTTTGAAACTGGAAGGCAAAAGTTTGGATATAGTGTTGAACAAGACATCTTAAATTACGCCATCTTAGTCTTGCCATCTTGTTTCGTGACCCCAGCTGTTGTGTTTATCTTCTTGGTGAATGCTAAGAGGTGGGGTTTTTTTTATTTGCAATGCAAAGGCCGAGAACTGGCCTAACCTTCCCTCCCCTCTCTGAAAACGTTCACCATACTTCAGGGTGGGGTTTTTTTGGTCGTTGGCATGTCATCTTGCAGCGCTCGCACTTCTCTGGCAGTTTTTAACAGCATGACTGTGGGGAAAGGAGAATGAGATCTCACATCTTGGTGAGCAGGGTAGGATCCAGAAGTCTGCATCATATCAGCCTGAGCAAGACTGATTTTGACCTGATTCTATCAAACTCAAATGGTAACAGTAGGAGCTTGAAGCATGAACTCCTCTTGGTGTTGGCAGTTGCAGGGTGCCATCGGCCTGCCCCGCATTTGCTTAGAGCAGGACAAACAGTGTCTGCAAGTATACTGGGTACCAAAGACCTTTGGGGGCTTTTTTTCAGGTGGGTTTTTTTTGTTTTGTTTTGTTTTTTTGTTTTTTAATCTATCAAATAAAGTGTTGAAGTTTGCTTATTGTGGAATTTGGGTTGTGCCCTGCCAGCCCTCCTTTGCAACTGTGATCAGCCCTTAGAGTACAGCTCTTCAGGCTTTGGTTACTGGTCTGTGTGGAGTCTCATCTGATGCCTGTGTGCTTCGTACAGCCTCCCACTCTCTTACTTTTTCATATAAATATATGAAAAGCACAGCGAGCATATATGAAAAGCACAGCGAGCTCAGCGGGTCTGTGCCTGGATCTCTATGGTGCGGCTTTGAACCATTAATCTCTCCTGTGGTTGCTGATGTGCATTTGGAAGCATGAAATGACATCATAAGGCTTTAAAGCCAGTGCTGTCAGATAACTTTGCAGTCTTCTCTTTCAAAGTCAAATGTTTTCTCTTCAAATCCATACATATGTTATAATCCTGAGCACCTTGCTTGTCCCCATCTCTTCCCTTTGTCTGCCCTCTTTCATGAATTATTCACTGTTTCATAAATAAATAAGGACGCAAGTACATTTTGGGAGGTTTTGCAAATGCTGTTTAAAGAGTAAATTTGTTTGGCCCAAAAGATAGCTCTAAAAGGCATTCGACATCAGCTAACAACACTGTAATCCTAAGCACCTGCTTCACACCCAGGTTGGCGTAACCCTAAGGACCAGACCAGGAATTTTTAGGAGGAAGTGCTGCTTGCAATGTATGATACTAGGAGCGTCTGCCGCTTGACATCCTGGGGAACTAATGTACAGCCTTAGTGGCTGTATTTATAGCCTGCAACAGCCAGATACACCACAACAAGCAGAACTGCTCTTCAGTGTCGTGGGAATTCCCTAGTGTTATGGCTTAACAGAAGGATGGGGCCATCTCCTCGCTGAGACATTTGGTACTCAAACCTCCGAAGCAATTTTCATTAGACATTACCATGTGCCTCATGTACTGAGTGTTTTATGCCGAGGCTGGCACAAGCCAATTTGTTGACGCTCTGTTTACCTTGTACTCCATACCGAGCTGTGTTCCAGATAGCAAAGGAAAGCATCGCGTCTGCTGCCCTCATCGCCTGGGAGAGGGATTAGGACGGGAAGCAGAGCATCCACTGTAGCTGGAGCTGTTGCCCATTTATCTGCTGCTCACATAACCGATAATCTCCTACGTTCAGCACGAAGCATCCGGAACAAAGTGCTACCCGCGCCGTTCCCCTGCTGACATCCATCGTTCCAGTTCCCATCTGCTCGCAGGTTTCCAGGGCATCAGCTGTATTCCCAGCTGCTGGCCCTCTCACGTATTGCTCAGGTTCTGGGACAGGCTTCGTGAGGAGTTGCCCACTCATCCTAAGGGCTGGCAAATTACTGCTTCCAAATGTGGCTCCTTAGATTTTTTTGTACTTCCATGTAGATGTGTGTTTATAATCATCTAATGCAATGTATAAAATCATACATGTGGAATTTCTAGAAAAATAATTAATTTGCCATATACTATTGGCTGCTTTGCTAGGCTTCTCTCTCCTCGCCTGATGCGCACACTCAGCTCTATTTCAGTCCTTGAATGTCTTCAAGTGTTAGACATGTTTTTCAGTCACTCAACCTGCCATAGAAATATTTTTCTCCTCCGGACCTCTGAATTTCTCTGCCTGAACCCAGTCAAAGGTGCAATTTAAACAGGCGTAACTTTAATCACATTCTTGGCCTGCTCCCGAACAAGATTTGCAGTGCAAGAGAAGTGGGAATTTTTCCTTTCCCATGGGACTTGTAGCACTTCCATCTTATCTTGGAAAGCACCCAAGATACTGATTTTTAACATTCTTACTCTCTTCACAAGAAAGTGTAAGTATTCTGCATCATCTAAGAGGCTTCAGCATCCTCTAAGCCTTGTATCCATCACATTGAAAGGATACAAAAAATAGTTGTAGTAGGATTTGAAAAGCTGTCTGATGCGTTTCCAGAACGGTGACATACGGAGGATGCGGGGCACTGGAGTGTAAGCGTAGCTTTTTTTATCATTTCTATCTTGCTATCCAAACCCAACTGTGGCTTCACCACCTGTGTACAATCCACAGTTTCAAACTCATGCTGAAATCACCTTGCATGCTCTCCTTCCCCATCGTGTATTCCAATTCATACTCTCAGGCTCTGCTATGGAGTGATTTAAAGGGATTCTTTTAATTTGGCAGGAAGAATGTGGCTGCTGTAGAGTCTCTAATGCATCCTTCTGTATTTTACTCATCGCTGACAGGGGATTTGGAGAGGGTGGAGAACTGAATAAAGTGTGTAAAATGTGCTGCCAACAGCATAATAATTAAAGGAGAGAAGATAACAGTATCTGTAATAATATTGTTACATATGCACAAAGCAGGGCTGATCTTAATGTTGGAAGTTGGGTATTTCTGAGCTATGTGCCTTTAAGACCTACATAATGCTGCTGCATTACCTTAGGGTTTTTCTTTTGAATTTCCAGCTTCAGAAAGCCGAGCTTGCTTTCTTTTTTTATTTTTTTTTCCTTCCTTCCCGTGATGGCACTCTCAAAACCTGGGGGTGTTTATGTGAAAGAAGACTCACTGCATATAAGATATTACGGTGTGATAAGACGTGCTGCAGTAAATAAGGGTAGAATCATGTGGACTTCACTGTCATAGAGATGGTATGGTTGAGCTGACTTTGTTACCTCCCCTTTATAGTACGAGCTTTTTGATATAGGACAGCTACAACTAATTTTTCTCTATAGCTCTCTGACATCTGGTGGCAGCACCAGGTAATGCAGTTAATTTGCTTAAAGTCATGCCAAGAGGGTAGCTCAAACGTTAGATTTTGAAGTTTTAGTATCTTTGCTGGAAAAGAAACTAACTTGGCTCTTGGCATTGTATTTTGATGCAGTCTTTCCCCCTGGGTAGGAACACTTCTACAAGGATAAGATTTGAGCAGGCCAGACCCTTCAATAAGTTGTGTTAATATATATGATGTCAGTAGACAGTAAATTATCCATGAGCAAGCACTGTGCCCTTGTTGCCAAGAGGCCAATGGAATCCTGGGCTGCATAGGGAAGAGTGTGGCCAGTAGGTTGAAGGAGGTCATTCTCCCCCTCTACTCTGCACTGGTGAGGCCACAACTGGAATACTGTGTCCAGTTTTGGGCTCCCCAGTTCAAGAAGGACAGGGAACTGCTGGAGCGAGTCCAGCGAAGGGCAACTAAGATGATTAAGGGATTGGAGCATCTCCCTTATGAGGAAAGGCTGAGAGAGCTGGGACTCTTTAGCCTGGAGAAGAGAAGGCTGAGGGGAGACCTTATTATGGTGTACAAGTATCTAAAGGGTGGGTTGAAGGAGGATGGAGCCAGGCTCTTTTCAATGGTTCCCAGTGACAGGACGAGGGGTAATGGACACAAGTTAGAACATAGGAAGTTCCGTTCAAATACATGGAAACACTTCTTTACGGTGAGGGTGACAGAGCACTGGCACAGGCTGCCCAGGGAGGTTATGGAGTCCCTTCTTCTGGAGATTTTCAAGACCCGCCTGGATGCAGTCCTGAGTAATGTGCTCTGGGCAATCCTGCTTTGGCAGGGGAGTTGGACTAGATGATCTCTAGAGGTCCCTTCCAACTCTGAAACTCCATGATTCCGTGATCAGAAATTAAATGGTAAGCCTGAGTTACATGGTGCATCTTGATTTAAAATGTTGCCAATGAAATTTCACTAAGAACTGCTTTGATGCTTAGAGAGCATAAGCTTGGTGATAGCAATTCTGCAGAAGAAGTGAAGGCTTTTGGCTGTCTCTCCGATATTTTCTTGCTCTAACAGTTAATTCCCCAAATGAGCTAGAGTTTGCTGGTTAGCTGTGAGAAAATGGCCAAGCCTGAAAATAAAACTCTGCTGTCATTCCCTGCTAGAAAGAGAATTGGTTTTGCTTTTATTAGAAACGATTGAATCCTTTCTGTTCCTTCCCTTTCCTCCCCTTCTTAAGTGCTGAGCAGAGACAGAAATGAGGGCAAAACAAACAAAATGGGCAGCGGAGGCACATATGTGTGCGGCAGGTGCAGCAGTATATGAGCTCACTGCAGTTCCAGCACAGGGGCTTGAGGTTCGTGTGTAGCTGCCGACAAGGTGTCAGTGAAGATACTCAGGTGCTGTGTCACTAACAAATAAGGTAGTTTCCCCGTGAATATCGGCAGCACGATTAGATGGGTACAGTCTTGTTAATAGGAAGGGCAGCTTGCTTTGTAATGGTTTGGTTTATACCCATTTCTGCCTTCCCGCGGGGGAACAGTAGTGAGACCTCAGTGGGGTTGTAAAGTGATAGCAATTAATTTTGTGTGGCATACTGCAGCTTGCACCCCCCTTCCAATTTTAGGCAGAGTGCTTGAAATGTTTCTTTTCCTCCCCAATCTCCAGCCCCAAGATAAGAAACCAGCCAGCTAATACTGGGAAGTGTAATCCCTGCAGCTTCTTAGCTATGCAGCGAGAAGCACTGTATTCACGAAGGGGCTTTTCCACCACAACTTTTGTGCTCTGTACCATCTTGCCAGTTCTTATATGTCAATTATATGGCATTATCAGCAGCTTGTCCCATGTTTCCCTGGCCATCAAATGGCCATCAATGGCTACAAGTAGCTGCTTCTTATTCTCTTCCTTGGTTTTTTTGTTTGCTTGTTCCAAAGGCCCCTCCATACTCTATTTTGCCCAAGAAATTGTTCAACTTTACTTCTCAGGCACAGTTGCCATTTATTCATCACCACAACTTTTCTGGCAGAGTAGATGGCCACATATTCCAGTTCTCGATGCTTGTTGCTAGATGACCTGGAGGCAGGGCAGAGCAGGAACAGGGATGGCTCTTCAAGCTGCCCTGCTGGCTGCCCACCCAAAAAACCTGAGGCAAGTGTCAAGGTTTATGTCTGTCAACATTGCAGGGCTGAACTCTGCATAGAAGAGGCTTTAGGAAAGTCTGGCCATGTTCAGCAGATGGGACAGTTTTGTGGCAGCCTGAATTCCACTGAGGCCCTGATGCTGATGTTTGTCCTACTGAAATACCCGTGCAGCCTTGGTCCTGCTCATAGGAGACGCAAAGCAGAGGAATGGCGGTGGACTTCAGGCTGCCCTGAATGTGCTCCTTGGTAACTGGCTGCTGATGCTAAAGCCTGCTTCGGACTTCACAGCACAGGGGACTGTCAGATGTCTTATGGCAGAAGAAACCTGTTGGGAAGCTACTGTCCAGGTGGAAGTGGGTTTCACCAAAGAGTTTTGGAAAGCGGCTGCGATTACAGGCAGTTATTCCTAGCAGAGCTCATTACAGGGGTGCAGACAGCAATCAGGGGTAGGGCTCAAGCAACGTGCTGCACCCGTGCTAGCTGTGGGATCGGTCACCACTGAAATAAGGGCTTGAGTTCTCCATGAACTGACACTTATGAACTCAGGCCACAGCCATCTGCCTTCTCCTAAACAGGCAAAGTCCCAGCCCTGTGAGCCATAACATGCTCCAGCCATGCAGGACAGATGGGATCACAGAGGGTGGTTGGGGGCGAACAAAAATGCTCCAGCACAGTAGGAGATACTGTGCCTCTGGACCAAGCATCTTATCTTCAAGGGCATCTGCATGTTGTTGCTCTTGCTCTGGCTGGTGAAGCCAGGCTGTGACCAGAAGGACTGAGAGCCGGAGAGAAAGGTGTCAGGGAAGAAAAAGAAAGGAACATCAGGATACCTTGAGCTTACCATCCCCATCCTTTGTGGTTTGCTTTGGTAAGTTTTAACAGAAATCACACCATAGGAAGATGCCCAAATTAGTACTTCCTGTCCTGTTTTGTCCTGTCAATGGTAAGACCGTGAGTACAATCCATTATTTTGGAAGTATTTTACACAGGGACTCTGGTGATAATATCTGCAGAGCCTTTTTGTATCTAGACTGTTACAGAAACATTTCATCCTCATTCATAGTGTCAGTGTGCCATTCCATGCTGTAGAAACAAAAAGCCCCTGAAGATTAAAACCTCTATTTTACAAGGATGTTTAGTAGTCTGAATTATACCCAAGTCTATTACAGCTTATTGGGTAAAATATTTACCATATGTGTTTTCCCACTGTGAAAGACAGCTAGACTTGATTAGATGTTTAAATGCTCAGATGTTTTGAATGAGGAATCAAGATGAAGCTCTTGGCTGGTGGCAGAAGGCAGCAGGAAGGACAATATGAGCCTGTGAACTGCTGCAAGATCTCTCAAGTAATAAAACTGCGCTCTGCAATCTTTTATGTTCAAGATGACTTAATCTTAACCTACATAGCAATAATTTCCTGCTCACCAGTGAATAAGTGATCATCATATGAAAGTTTGCTCAATCCTTTTGTGGGGAAAGAGCAAGTGCATAGATCTTGGGTTTTCAGTGAACCCAGGGGAGTCTTGGTTTACCTCCTGCCATGGACAATGGTGTCCTCTTCATATCAACTACCATCTTCTCCATGTGATGAAGAGAAGTTTCTGCTCTCCTTTCTGTCAGCTGGCTTTTTTGTGGATAGGAAATAAACTTGGTGAGCTGAAATGTTGGGTTTCATGTAGTGCAATGGCTCCAAGTTCTTCTGCTGCGTAGCCCACAGCTTAGTAGAGGGGTTGTTTCATGGAACTTCAGTATCATGTAGCACCTCGGAGTAGTTAACAACAGTCACTTCTGGATGAAAATACTGATTTCATGTAGTTTAGGTACATTTATTGCAATTCAGCAATCGGGTCTGAGTAGTGACAGGACAGCTCTCTGCTTGCTGTTGTGCAGAGCATATGACTCAAGAGCCAGGAGCACAGCCTCTTTGTAAGAATGTCCCAGCACGGCTTGCTTTTAGCATCACTGTGGGGAAAATGAGCTCGGGAACCTGCCACTGCAGACCCAGGAGGGGTTTGCAGTTGCTTCCTTTTGTACAGAACATGCCTCTGCATTGGAATAGGAGATTTTGATTTAAAAGCTTCATTTAACATTCAGGAGAAAATTTTTTCCTGTCCAGTTATAATTGCTAAAATAGGTCAAGGTTGAGATTCACATCATCATAAATCACTCCACCTTTAAAGGCAAAGGTTTTCCTATGTGGCCCAAGGGACTGAAATCAAGTCTGACAAGGCGCACAGACCTGCATTTTATTCTTGGCTTTTCCACACTGCCTCTGTCATATTTTTCTCCATCTGGAGAGCGGTGCTTACCTTGCACTGCTGTTGTCGGGATTAATTAATCCCTCTATTTGCACAGCCCTTTGAACATACCCAAACGAAATGCTGGTACTTTAATTGCCTTGTGGCTCTGTGCAGCCTCCCGTGACAGCAGGGTTTGAGGGCCAAATGGATGGGCAGAGTGAGGTCCCTCTGCTCCGGCAAGCAGCCAGGGCCACCCGGCGTGCTGCCTTCTGAGGGCTGCCCGCCCCATCTCCCAGCCAGCCCAAATGGAGGGTGACACCATCCCTGCCCCAACCTGTGGGTTGGGCACGAGCTTACCAGGGCTCATGCAGACTCCTGGGCTTTTTTCTGTGCCCCATGGCTGGAGCGGCCTCTGGAGGAGGAGCTGCCTGTGCTGGTGATGAGACTGCCATGGGAAAGTCTTCTTCAGCAAGACTAACTTGCACGTTGCAGGTTACTGTGCATCTAGCACTGACTGCTAGAAATTTGGTCCTAACTTTAGCTGCCAAATGATTATATTAAGTTATCTGTTGGTGTTTGGAACACAACAGGGGATTTCGCCTTTGCTTAGAAGATGTCAGACCACTACAGGATGATGTCCTACATCATATGCAAATGTCTGAGGACAAAATGGTCACTTAGCTATCTTAAAGGTGGATTATCAACTTTATCTGTAATCTTCGAGGCATTTAAGGCCATAAACCAGACCACTGGTGCTGTCTTTAGAGGGCAACTGGGTTTGTGTATTTTTTTGGCAGAGGGCTGTTTTATGTACTTGTGGTTTCACCTACTTCAATTTTCTTTATTAAATAGCTGACCGTATTGTTTTGGAGAGGAGGGTTGGTTCACAGTAGAACAGGCATAACAAGGGTATTAACCAGTTGTAGTTACAGCAATAAGCATTTGCATGCCAGTGACTGATTTTCTTTACATCTCTTCTTACAAAAGAGATGCACTAGTAAAGCACTCACAGATGGGCTGTAAAACATCAATAGAAAGATTGTGGTGGTGTTTGCTGTTTCATTTCCTTCCATCTCTTCATTTGCTGACTTAGTTTATAGCTCTTCATTTTTTGTCTTGTCAGTCTCTATTTCCTCTGTTCCTTGTAGGCAAAGTTATTTCCAAGTGGAACTGGCTGCCAGCATGGTGATGCTCATAAGTAGTGCCCCCACCGGCCAGCAGCCCATAGCCTTGCTGAGGTTGACTATATGGGAGCTGCAGAAAATGCAGTCCACAAATGGTCAAGGGATGGTAAGCCAGAAGACAGAATTTACTTTGCTGTCATCACGATGGTGGATCCTTTTCTGGGGATATATTCAGGACACTTAGATGCCAGTGGGGGGAAACGGAGTATAAGAGAACACAGAGAGGGAAAGGCCTCCAGAAAAACATTTGAGTTATTAATCATGTGACAGGAAACAAATTTAGGATGACAATGCTGCATGGGCAGTGGTGGCTGTGGTCAGCCTGCGGTGGCCTGCTGGAGCAGTGGTGTGGGCTTTCCCTTGCAAGCAGGAGGATAAGCATGAAAAGGACACCCTTAAGTTACCTAAGCTGAAGAACTGCTGCACAGGTATAGCTTTCACAAAATTCAGCTCAGGCATGAGAGAGGATCTGTGGGGAAGGATCGAATTACTCCACTTCTCTGAAGAAGAAAAACAAAACGTGATTGTAGCTATAAAAATCCATCCAGGAACACCAAGTTCCATTGACATGTTTCTGATACGAATGCCAGTCTGGCCATGAACGTACCTACTACACACTGTCTGAAAAGATGTATTTTGATCCTGTAAGAACTGAATTTAACCCATCTTTATTTTGTCAAGTCTATGCTGCATTAAGTATTCCTGCTAAATGGAAGATTTGTTGGTGACTCACAGCCATGGGAATTGTGGTGTGAGACCTGTATGTGTACTGGGAAATCAGAGCTTGGAGCTGACAGACTCACATGTTGAATCTCACGTTGGAGGATACCAGTGTGTTGTGAGTTACGGATTACTGTCATTTCCATCTTTCTCCATCTGCTTTGCCACAGTGTAAGGGGCTTATAGATAGCATTTGATATAAAGCAGCATCTGTAAGAGGGTGAAGGATAATGATTGATTAGCAGCACGGCTGACTGCCCATGTATGTGTCACTTCAACATAAACTGAGCTGCCTTCTTCATTTAAAGCCATATGCCCTTTGCTTTCCTCCTGCCATGGGCTATGTTCCACAGAATAACCCTTCTCGAGGACACTCCCTTAGTGATCAGGTTGCTCTTGGCCATCCCTGGAGCTATTTTATACCTTCTTCGCAGTGTCCCTCATGCTAGCTACTCTGACGTGAGCTTCTCCTCCAAAAAAAAAAAAAATTAACACAGTTGCCTTGGGTAATGTTCATTCTGCTAATGTGCTTTGCTGCGATAAGAGGAATGACTGTCACTTGAGATAGCTGGAAAAGGAAATGAGGAATTTATTCAGCAGAGTACAAATCATACTGCTTTCTCTTCCAGGGAGCCAGTAGGTACCAGTGGTTGGTGTGAGGTGGAGGATTGCATGGTATTGGAGACATGGTTGTGATCCACACCACACGCGTGCTGTGCCTTCATTATTCATTGCTTGCTCCCGTCTCCTTCTTTCCCCCAAAAGTGAGAGGTTAGAGGCTGTTGTCTCTTGTTTCCTGGCTGGTGGAAGAGCAGCCTTAAGACTCCTCTTCCTATGCATGGTGTCCTACCTGTTAGAACCCCGTGTAGGGACCTTTCTTCTGCCCTTCCTGCTCAGTCCAACAGGGGACTAGGGCTCCTTTCCATCCTCTCTGCCCAGGCTGGGTGCCATGTCCCCACCATGCCGGGGCCTTGTGCTCCGGGTGGTGGGATGCTGAGCCCCGCATGCCACCTCCAACAGAGGGAAACCTATATGGGTGGGTACCTGGGGCCTTTGGGGTAGGGAGGCAGATTTTACATCTTGGCTTTAAGCAGAAATGCCCAGGCACTCCTACACATCTTTGGCTGTTGGCTCAGCTCTCCCTGATTTCGGTTTGGTTGCTGGGGAGAAAGGTGGAGGGTGGGAGAGCAATCCTCTGTGGCTGGCAGGTTACCCTTCCTCTGGCTTTACTCTTTGACATGCTGTTTTTCCTTGGCTTCTCTGGCCTTTTCTGCCCATGCAGTTGGTGGTGCGGGAGCTGCATGAGCAACGCTCGGCCAAGCAGTTGGTGTCACTGAAGCCTCACCATCTTACACAGTGCCCTCTGGGACCCAAGCAAGGCTGTAACCTCAGCTTCTTACCTTCAGTCACCTAGTGTAGCTCCGTACCTGCAGGGTCTATCCTGTGCTCACTCGACCCACCAAGGCCTGGTTTAAGTCCCCAGTTTCCAGGATGCGAGGCCTTGGTCAGATCTGTTTGGCCTGAAGGAGGCAACTCCTTCCAGCAGGAGCAGCCCAAAATGCAGCTCTGCAGGGTCTGGCTTGGTGGCCCTGATCGTTTAGGCCCTCACCCAGGTGTCCTTTCCCTGCTGCCCTGGGCAGCTCTGTGCTTTGTTTTGCTGTCCTCCTGGTGGCCATTGGTGTTGGAGATGACGAGATGTGCTGGAGCAGTAGGCGCACTCCCTTGCAGCTGTTGCCTGGGTAGAGTTGCAACCTCTCTTCTGCTGCCCCATTGCTGCCTGCCTCCTCGTTGTCAAATGAGATGCAGACTGTCAAGAAACTAGGCTTTTGCATTAGAAAATGTGCTGCTTTTGCCTTGCTTTCTTCTTCGCAGGAAGCCAGAGGGAGAAGAGAGGGAAGAGTGGAGAAAGCAGACTGATGGGCTACGTGCGGTGCTGCCAGCCGGATGGGCAAATTTCTGTGGGGAATATTTTCTCCCACTTCCCCGATGCCCCCTGGAGCTGCTTGTGGAAAAAATGCAATCCCCTTGGGAGCTGGCCTGGGAATAGAGGATGGGAAACACCCTCTTGATTTTCAGACCAGGGTCCGGAACCAAGGCAGGAGCTTAAGCCACCTGAATATTGTTGGGGTTGTTCAGCCCGGAGAAGAGAAGGCTCCGGGGAGACCTTATTGTGGCCTTCCAGTACCTAAAGGGGGCCTACAGGAGAGCTGGAGAAGGACTTTTTACTAGGGCATGTAGCGATAGGACGAGGGGGAATGGCTTTAAACTGGAAGAAGGGAGATTTAGATTAGACATTAGGAAGAAATTTTTCACTGTGATGGTGGTGAGGCATTGGAACAGGTTGCCCAAAGAAGTTGTTGAGGCCCCATCCCTGGAGGTGTTTAAGGCCAGGCTGGATGGGTCTTTGAGCCCTATGCTTTTTGAGCCCCCCCCTTTTGAGGGGGGGTTCGAGCTAGATGGTCCCTTCCAACCTAAACCATTCTATGATTGTGTGATTCTATGAATATACTCATCGAGGGGTTCGTAGGAGAAAACCATTTGAGCAAAATGTATGAGGTTTAGTTGTGAGTTTGTATGGCCTGAAGAGAGTGGCTTCGTGTTTAGTTTTGAACAAAGTATTTTTAGAAGCAGATCAATTACGTAGAGTATGCCTGAGTTTTCATTGCCCTGCTACATGACCTCTTAAACATTTAAAGTTGGTTCAGAACTGAGTATTAATAATTGCATTGTATTAATTTATTTTTAACTTGACTCTAAGCCTGAAAGCAACCAAGCAGTAAAAGTATTTAATAACCAAGAAACTTGGAGGAGCGGTACACATAGCCCAGTGCTGTTAACATCCTTCAGCAAAAAAGATTAAGTGCTGCTTTCGTCATTTAAGCTTCAGGGGTTTGGAGAGAGTGGGGGAAGGGAGAAGGGAAATGTCTGATCCACTTAATGCAAAGTATAAATTGATGTCGTTTTAATTTTCTTCTTATAAGATTTACTACTTTACATGTAAATACCAGGCAGTGATGTGAATGTTGGATTTCCTATTCATTTGGAGAATGTGTTCATCTACTGGAACTTAACTGATCACACGGAGTTAAGGGGAGGATAATAAAAAGCTATGGAGTGAATAATGGAAGGATTTAAAAATGAGGCATGGGGGGCAGAAGATAGAATACAACGTAATTTTGGAGGTAAAACTACAGTTGAGATTAACAGTATATTTCTGGACATCTGGCTGATCTAAAGTCGGTTTGAAGATTATCTTGTAATTGTTAAACCTGCCACTTTTATGTGTGGGATTAGGTCTATTTAAATATGCATGCAAAAAGCAGAATGGTTATTGATTCCGTGCAGCATAATTTGTGTGGATCTTAGTTTGGAGTCGAATGGGTTTTATTTCTACTCTAGTTCATGTGTATTCAGTTCTTGTTTTGCTTTTTATCAAAAGTAATGTCAAAACAAGAGCATCTGTGAGAAGCTTAGTGATAGGAAAGAGTTTACGATAAAAAAGTTACCATTTTTAGAGGAACTGATTTAGAAAGGAAAAATGGGTGTCATCTTAGTTACTAAAAATGCATCTTCTGAAGAATTGTATGAAAATTAGCATCTAATAATGCTGCATCTGTATTTAATCCCTTTCACTGTCACAGATTTTTAATTAAAGACTTTTTTGTCTTTATGCCAATTAGTTTGAGAGTCTAACCTTTGTGCTTAACAAAAATGGTTGCAGGAGCTTTGCTGACATCCTCAGCGCTATTTGTAAAGAAAGAAGACTACTAGGAAAAACACATTAATATCAGCTCCCATAGAAACACTCAAGCATTTTATCAGCAGTTGTAAGCTGGAGAGACAATAAGAAAGGCTTTATTAGGCAAGAGGTGGTAAATGGAAAATTGGCAGTTGAAAATCAAAGTTTGATCATGGATAGCCCCTCACAACTGCAGCATCATCTTATTGTTCATGTATTTGCATTTCCATCATGCCCTGATCACAAGTATCTTAAGGCCACGTAATTAATAACCCAACCTTCATGAGCAATAAAAAACAATATGATGGCTCAGTGCCAGCAAAAACTGCTCCCCAGCCATCTGCTCAGCATCAGCCCAGCACCAGCCAGCGCGCTGTGAGCGGGAAGTACAGATCATTCCTCAAGGCCTGATGGTCAAAATGTCACTGATTTTATGTTCTTTGCAGAGTATATTTAATGTGACCTTTTACTTACAGGAACTGTCTCTGCTGGTGTTTCTAGTTACACATCTATGTTAAAGATCCACTGTAAATATATTGTGTCTATATTAAAAGGCTATGGGTAGGGAGTTGAAATACTGAATAGTTTGGTATGTTATTCTAAGACGGATTAAATGAAAAAAATGAACATGTCAAGGGATGTGAGAGAAGGGAGACATTAAAGCAGAAACGAGAGGGGTCAGAAAAGGTGATGTTTATGTAGAGTCAGGTTTCTAAAGATGTTTCAGTACCTAAAGGTGCAGATGGGTCCTGGTGCTTTCAGCTGGTCTGATTTCTGGATCTCTGTGCGATGAAAGACAGTCTTTGGAAACTGGGTGCCTGGTTTCTACCGCATTATCCCTTCTGAATATCTTGGTGCTTTTGAAAATTTTCCTGTTTACATGCTGGGCTTCTTACAACCTCTGGTAATGTGATTTATAGTAGTTTTGAAAGCTGCTGACTGTATTTTATCCCCTGCCTTGTGATGCCCATTCTTGGGTGCAGTCTTCATGGTTTAGTAGTGTTGACAGCCAAGTGTCAACGCTGGGGTTTTGGACGGAGAGATCGACGAAGGAAATAATAGAGAAAGTGGGAGCTCACAGCTCTGGCTTAGCATTTAGATACTTAAAATCTGTTAAAATAAGAGATCCATAGTCTACCAAGTGCTTCTGTGGATGGAGACTTCTAAGCCTTTATTTCAGTGTTTCTGCAGAGCCAGGCAGGCATTACTTTGTGGGTGTGGGTGCTCGCTTACATGTTAAAAAAGGAAAAGTGAGATCTGAAAAAACTGTGCAAGTAATGCTGGATGGATTTAGAGAGAGCCATATGCTTGATGCTTCAGAACAGGGGGTTGAAAGCTTAGCAGGCATTGTCAAGTTGGGATATAAAAACCTGTAAACCAGAATGAGATCTTCCCCAGAAAAATACCTTTGCTTTTTTTTTTTTTTTATTCCAGCCAGCTCTAATTTAAACTGGCTGTTTAATCCAGTTTTATGCACGATCCACATAGTCACATGGGTCATGCGTGCTTGCGAAAAAGAGTTGAGAGCATGACTGGAAACTACCCTTAGACCTTGCACTTGCACCATCATGGGTGTGACTTGTGCTGCTGCTGGAGGAAGACAAGGAACCCACTAGGCAGCTTGGAAAACTGTGGTTTCTGCAACTGTCATGGTGTTCGTGGAGGCTCCCTGCAGGCACCAGTGACCCTGACATGGAGTTACACACTGGAGTTTGAGAAGGTTAAGTCTTCTGATGAAGATTTTACAGAAAAAAGATAAGAGCTTGCTTTCTCACACCACCTTTGTTCCTTCCTAGGTTTCCCTGCCAGGAAAGGCATGTGTTAAACTTGGCGTCCAAACAGCATTGTGGGCGTTCACTGCTGTACATCTTGAATGCAGGATTCCCAGGGCTCCTAGGCAGTATCAAAGTTTGGTCCACTTCAGGGCTCGGGTTCTTCTCTGTGCTGCGTGCAGGTCAGGTAGAGCAGAAGTCTCTTGCAGAGAGCCGGGATTTGTGGGCAGCCAGTCAGGTTAAAAAACTGATTATTGGTATGTTTTAACACTGAAAAAGACCTAACATGAATATGGACTTTAACGTATGTAGATACTTCTAGAACTGTAGAAATGTGGAATGGAAAGCACCTCCAAGTACCTGACTCCCTGCTACCACTGGTAGCTACATCATCTGATGCCTTCGTGTATTGACCAAACTCTGTCTCAGATCTAACTGGCTGTTGCCTCCGAAAGTCCTGTCGAAAGGCTATTCATAAACTCATTTTTATGAGGGGTTAAACACCTAATTTTATCCCAAGACAATACAATTGTGGGTTTGTACCCATGCAGTTCCCTGGGAGTAAACAAGGGAAGCCAGCTGGGGTCCAAGACAGTTGGACTTACTCTCAGGTATTGCTGTGTTCAGCAGAGCAAGCCACATTCTCCTGTTCTTTCCTCCTACAAGTAGGCTGATTAGAGGTGGAAGAGCTGAACATTTCTTCTCTAGATCTTCCATGTGCTCATTATGTCATATTTGAACATGGACAGCCAGAATCATGCTCTGCTCCAGAGGAGATTTCAGCAGTGCTTTGTTCTGTAGCACCCATATTTCCATGTACCTACTAGAAATACATCATTTGTACAAGCATTTTTCACACCTGTGTTGGTAGCCAATACTTATCTTCTGAGCAGCTAGTACAGGTCTCTCATCTGTAATTCCTGATGACTGAGACCAACGTATGGCAGAGATCTGTATTCCTAGCTGAGGCCATTACACAGTTAATCGGGTTCCTTCTGTTTTGGTGTGAAACGCCTCCATTTCCTCCAGTGTCCTCTGTGTGACAGTATTGGCCAGTTTCATCACCAGTCAACTTTCCTTAGGTTATTCCTAATTTTTGTGACGTTCATAAAAATAAGTCGGCTCCAATGCTTGCAGAATTTCTCCAATAACTCCTATTGGCAAAGGCTATTGCAGCTTCCCCCATTTTGCCAGCTCCTTTATCATCAGACTGTATCTGTACAGCTTTTTTTTGTGTTTTCCGCGTGGTGCTCTGTCAGCAGCTTTACTGAAGGGAACTCAGATGGTTCCAGTGGTATTTCTGTTGTATAAAAAGTGAGTCAGCTTTTCAGAAAGAGTTATTTGAGTTAATTTGCAGTAACTAAGCTTCAGTAAGCCATATTGCATTGCTTTATACCATTTCCTACTTATTCCGTGCCTTCATTTAATTAAGCAAGTGAGGCAGACTAGAAAAAAATATTTTTATATTAAAAAAGAACATCTGTTTAAATTAATAAAACAATTTTTTGGCTTCATTTAGCAGCAGTAATGCAGGCAATGCAGCTCAATATGTACACTGGTGATCCTGATTTGAAAATTAATGCTGGTTTTAAGTTTTGAAAGGAACATTTTCATAACAATGTTGCATTTTAATGGCACATTACCAGTTTAAGAAATAGCGGTGAACACAATACCTTGCTGATGGCTTGCTGCCAGGTACTAGCCATTCCAAAGAAGGAGGCAATGGCTCATGCCCAGTGGTATGCCTGATTGTAAATGCTGCAAGAAATTTGTTTCCAATAGGCGGGGCCTGGTTTTCCATTTCTCTCGGCACTCTATCAGCTTGGACAAGGAAAACAATATCAGCAATTTCTAACACATTTTCCTTTCTCCTTATAATTGCTTTCTTAAACAGTGTAATTCCTGTAATGATGCAGCGGGGGAATATTTACTTGTGTTGACTTTAAAATATACATTTGAATGAGAAAAATGTTTTGATCGACATGTGTAAATGTGCTTCAGAAGACCTTTCAGATCTGAATTTTTCAGCGAATCTGATCAAAGTAAGTTCAATTTACTTTGTCAGGGTAGCACAAAGGGGAATGTGGCTGTGTTTGAGCAGTCCTGCTGTGGGAGAGGGCAAAGTGTGTAGAAAGGACATTTTTTCATTATAATTTAAGCATTGCTTTTCTTTGAAGGATACTCTTAAGTATTCTTTATATGATGCAAGAGAGCAAGTAATACAGTGTAGTGGAAAAGAGCTATTCTGCTCTACCTTTCTGTACCCAGCAGATCACTGGTGGCTTTTGAATGCCCCTCCATGGAGGGAGGAGATCTGGAGCCACTGAAACATTTGGCAGCTTCCCTGTGGTTTTTGTTGGCTTCCCTTTGTTTTGGGCTGGCGTTTAGAAGAGAGCAAACCTACCTCTGGGCTGTAGAGCCCAAGCGCCTGGCAGGCACGCCTAGAAGGGGTTGCCCAGGCACCTGTGAGGGGTAGAAAACACAGAGACGGAGCAAAATAACAGCCAAAGACAAAAGAGGATGAGAGAAAGTTGGCAGAGCCTCCTTCAACCAGTTTTGTTTATTTTTTGTTGGTGGGTGAAGTTATATACTAAAACTGCTACTGCCAGATAACAAATTTCAGCTAATTTTCTTCAGGAGAACACGTTTGCTTTTGAAGATCTGCTTTGTTTGCATTTATTTATGCTTTTTTCTCTATTTATGTTTTCCTTTATTCCTTCTTTATTTATCTTCTTTCCATTCTTGCTCTCTCAGTAACAAGGTGTTCTGTGCCATCAACTATATAGCACAAAATTGCTAAGGTGAAACTTCTCCCATGCAGTTAAGTACTTTAGAACCAGGCCTTGAATTGTGCTGGCAATAATATTTACTTATAATGGGTGCAATGTACTTGTATTGTGGGAACATTCTGACTTCCCAATCTGTGTGGGTCATTTTAATGAAAGGAAAACTAACTTTTGAGAACTTAACATCCTTTTAGTATATGTATTGTGTACCCAGTCAGCAGGTAGCAAGAGCAGACCAAATACATCATAACTATTCCAAATTTACCAGGCTACCTTCAGGTCTGGTTTCAGCCTTGTCTGGGATGTGCTGATGAGTTTCTGTGGTTTTCCCACTGAGGGGCAAGGGGACACTAGCCACATCAGACTCCCCAGTGCTGCCCTGTGTGCAGTAATGTGAGAAGTATTGAGTGGTTCCTGCTTGTTATGGCTCCCATGAGTTCGTCCCCTCAAGTTTCACAGAGCTCTGACCCCTGTACTCAGTCAGAGAAACTGATTCTCTCCCTGAAGGGGAGGCATCTTTTGGTGGCCCGCACTTACCTAAGCTTTGTTTTGTAGACAGCTTCATCTTGCAGTGGCATAGAACCATCATAGAATGGTTTAGGTTGGAAGGGACCTTGAAGATCATCTAGTTCCAACCCCCCTGCCATGGGAAGGGACACCTTCCACTAGATCAGGTTGCTCAAAGCCCCATCCAACCTGGCAATGTGAAATATTCTTGTGATATGTTTTTGTTTGGACACCTATTTATGCATTTGTGCCTTAGCATCCAGCCATAGTATTTTGCCTTTATGAATGGCACACATGCCGCGATTGAGAGACGGGACACAAGTTTTTTGCTGGAACCCAGTGTGGACCTCTTTCCGCGGAGACACAAGCATACCCTCTTCCCCATGTAATGAGTGGGTAGGGCCCCAGAATCTTACCTGATTCCGGGTCTCGAACTAGTACCAGGGCCTTAAGTTTCATTTCAAAAGAAGTATTTGAGTTAAAGTGTCGGACTATCGGAGGGTTATCGTCTAACAGTGAGCAGTTGAAAAAATTAAAAACATATAAAGCTTTCTGTAGCTTTTCATCAGGGGTAGCCATCCCCATTCCCCCATTTTGTTGTTGTAATAAATGTTTGAGAGATTGGTGAGAGCGTTCAATTAAAGACTGGCCCGTAGGAGAGTGGGGGACACTGGTGGTATGGGTGATACCCCAAGAATCAAGAAAAGCTTTTGTGGCTGCAGAAACATATGCAGGACCATTGTCTGTCTTTATTTGAGAAGGAACACCTGAAGTGGCAAAAGCGTGCATTAAATGTTTGCGAACATCATGTGCTCTTTCCCCTGTATGGCAGGAGGCAAATAAAGCACCTGAAAAGGTTTCTATAGAGGAATGGACATATTTTAATTTACCAAAATTGGAGTAATACGTAAAATCCATTTGCCATAGCTGTAGGCTTTGCAGCCCTCTGGGGTTAACTCCTCCTGCTATTGACGGGAAAGAATGCCTTTGGCAGTCAGGACATACGGCGATGATACTAGATGCCTGTTGGGAGGTGAGGCCAAATTGCCGCTTGAGACCTCCAGCATTCTGGTGAAAAAAAGAATGGCTGAGCTTGGCTTGTGCTATGCGATCTGGTAACACTTGTACTGGTAATGTCAGTAAGTCAGCCCGTCGGTTCCCTTCCGCTATAAAGCCAGTATCACAGTATGCTAGGGATTGGAAGGGACCTCAAAAGATCATCTAGTCCAATCCCCCTGTTGGAGCAGGAACACCTAGATGAGGTTGCACAGGAAGGCGTCCAGGCGAGTTTTGAATGTCTCCAGAGAAGGAGACTCCACAATCTCCCTGGGCAGCCTGTTCCAGTGCTCTGTCACCCTCACTGAGAAGAAGTTTCTTCTCAAATTTAAGTGGAACCTCTTGTGTTCCAGCTTGAATCCATTACCCCTTGTCCTATCATTGGTTGCTACTGAGAAGAGCCTGGCTCCATCCTCATGACATTCCCCCTTTATATATTTATAAACGCTAATAAGATCACCCCTCAGTCTCCTCTTCTCCAAACTAAAGAGACCCAGCTCCCTCAGTCTTTCCTCATAAGGGAGATGCTCCACTCCCTTAATCATCTTAGTTGCCCTACGCTGGACTCTCTCCAGCAGCTCTCTGTCCTTCTTGAACTGAGGGGCCCAGAACTGGACACAATATTCCAGATGCGGTCTCACCAGGGCAGAGTAGAGGGGAAGGAGGACCTCTCTCGATCTACTAACCACCCCCCTTCTAATACAGCCCAGGATGCCATTGGCCTTCTTGGCCACAAGGGCACAGTGCTGGCTCATGGTCATCCTGCTGTCCACCAGGACCCCCAGGTCCCTTTCCTCTACACTGCTCTCTAACAGGTAGCTCCCCATCCTATACTGGAACCTGGGGTTGTTTCTGCCCAGATGGAGGACCCTACACTTTCCCTTGATGTATTTCATTAAGTTATTCCCTGCCCAAATCTCCAGCCTGTCCAAGTCTCTCTGGATGGCAGCACAGCCCTCTGGCGTGTCAGCCACTCCTCCTAGCTTAGTGTCATCAGCAAACTTGCTGATAGTACACTCAATTCCCTCATCTAAATCATTGATGAATATATTGAATAATATGGGCCCCAGTACCAACCCTTGAGGTAGGGAAGTATGCGACCTGACATGCACAGCAAAATAAGGATGAGGGCGAGAGTCTAAGAGGAAAATAAGTTCCTGTAGCAAAACAAACAGTTCAGAATGTGAGACATTACGTAAGACAGATGCTTCGGCTCGCTCGACAATCCCTGCAACATAGGCTGAATCAGTGACAAGGTTAAGTGGTGTAGACCACCTTCGAAAAACTCGAACAACCGCAGTTAGCTCTACTATCTGGGGAGAACCTGGGACGGTCTCAATGTCCGAGTCCCATCACCCATGCTGGTCGTCCCACCATAAGATGACTGATATGTGCGATTTTCCAGAGCCGTCTGTAAACACAGTAAGGGCTTGCAATGGTTGATCGCTCCTTTTCAGCCTGGATATCAAGGGAAAGTCAACATTAAACAGCTTATGCGAAGGTGGGTGGGATGTAAGTTGACCTGTATAGTCTGCCAATGCCATAATAAAGGCGTCTGACTGCTGATAAAGCCACTGCAGGTATATATTTGACACAGGTAAGCAAATACAGGTAAAGTCTACTCCCGATAATGTCAATACACACATTTTAATGTCTAAAGAAATCCAGGTTCTTTTACTTCCAACCCAAGCGTGCTCCTCTCCCCAAGCCAGTGAGAGCATCCGGTGCTCCCAATCATCCATTTTCTGTTGCTGGCTCTTAAACAATACCATAGTGCTCTGGGAAGAGATGCATCAAATCCCTTTCAAATGTCTAGGGCATACCAATTGTTGTTTGTTTGTTTGTTTCTCCTGTAATTTCTCACTATAGTAAGATCTAAACTGGGAACCTGGAACTGGTTTAGGAACCTGGTGGCCTGAGAGTCAAATCTTGTTGTCTGGTCTATTGGAATGATGTAAGGGTAGAAGGAGTTAGATGTAAGTGATTTGCATTGTGCAAAGAACTCTGTAAGTCACATTGTTTTTCTTTCTTGCTATATTACAGACTGGTAATTATTTTTTTTAATTGAAAAGGCATTCATTTGGTATTTCATTCATATTGTCAATGGTGTCTGAGTAACCTACAGGTCAGTGAGTTTCATCCCTTCTGTGCTTAATTGGCAGTGTATCTGAAATATCTTTTTGGAAGTCTGTCCCTTTTGACACAAACAAAAAAGATTCATTCTTGTTAATTCTAGATTTTCTTGTTTCTTGATGTGGCATGTTTTGGGAAGCTTTCTACTGATAGCGAAAGCATCTCTGCAGCTGCAGTGCAGCAAAATGCACTGCAGAATGCATCAAGTCTTTGTAGTGTAGAAACTTGTAATTGAAGTACCAAGATCAATGTAAGTGAAGTATGAATGGAAATGTCTATGTGTGAAACCTCCATAAGAAACAGCAGAAGAAGGGTTAAAAGAACAGCATGTTTTGCTATGGAGCACCCTTTGAATGAGTTCAATTAAGGAGCCAAATGACAAGAAGGAGAAGAAAAACCTGACCTAAAGGCAGGATAAGACAAAGAACAAGACTGGAGCCATAAGATACCCAGATAAAGAAAAGAGGTGATCCTGGCCAGTCTAGTTGGTTGGACACATGTCTTGGTGCTTATGAGTATTTGAATGTGAGAGTGTCAGTAAGTAAAAACAGCTTTGGAGTTTCGTAAAATAAAATTTCCTTCTGCTTCCATGACATCTTACACTGAGTTTTGTTACACTAATCTCCTACACCTGAAGGCAGAGTCTTGAAGTCCAAGAGAGACTTACAAACTGAGGAAGCCAACGATGATGTAGACTCTCTCAGAGAAATTCCTGTTACTTGTTGGGCTATGTCTTCTTCTCCAGAGGCTGATCTTGGAGCGCTCCCATAGCACACACTTAGATGGGAACAACGTGTTTTCGGAGAAGCAGAACATACTGGAGCTATTTGTCAGGGCTGTCACAGCTGGAAGCTGCCTTTGTTGTGCGTTTTCTCCCCGTGAATCCCAGGAAAGTAGACTATTCCCTAGCTTTGTCCTCAGCAATGTTCAGGCAGGAGAACTCTGCAACAGCCTGACAGGCTGTGAAGCCGCAAGGTCCACCTGTTAATATAATCACAGAATCACAGAATCATCAGAGTTGGAAGGGACCTCTAGAGATCATCTAGTCCAACTCCCCTGCTAAAGCAGGATTGCCCAGAGCACATTACTCAGGACTGCATCCAGGCGGGTCTTGAAAATCTCCAGGGAAGGGGACTCCACAACCTCCCTGGGCAGCCTGTGCCAGTGCTCTGTCACCCTCACCATAAAGAAGTGTTTCCGTGTATTTGAACGGAACTTCCTGTGTTCTAACTTGTGCCCATTGCCCCTCGTCCTGTTACTTGGAACCATTGAAAAGAGCCTGGCTCCATCCTCCTTCAACCCACCCTTTAGACACTTGTATGCCATAATAAGGTCTCCCCTCAGCCTTCTCTTCTCCAGGCTAAAGAGTCCCAGCTCTCTCAGCCTTTCCTCATAAGGGAGATGCTCCAAGCCCTTAATCATCTTAGTTGCTCTTCGCTGGACTCGCTCTAGCAGTTCCCTGTCCTTCTTGAACTGGGCAGCCCAAAACTGGACACAGTATTCCAGTTGTGGCCTCACCAGTGCCGAGTAGAGGGGGAGAATGACCTCCCTCGACCTACTGGCCACACTCTTCCCTATGCAGCCCAGGATTCCGTTGGCCTTTTTGGCGACAAGGGCACATTGCTGGGACATGGATAATTTACCGTCTACCACAACCCCCACATCCTTCTCCTCTGAGCTACTTCCCAGCAGGTCCGCCCCTAACCTGTACTGGTGCCTAGCATTCTTCCTCCCCAGGTGCAGGACCTTGCACTTGCTTTTGTTGAACCTCATTAGGTTCTTCTCTGCCCAGCTCTCCAGTCTGTCCAGGTCACGCTGGATGGCAGCACGGCCTTCTGGGGTGTCAGCCACTCCACCAATATATAATAATGCATATTAAAATGCATTATGCATTTGCACCAATATATAATAATGCATATTAAAATGCGGGTCTTTATATTTTTATATGTTAAGTAGGAGGCTTTACTCATTTTGTATATGCCTGGAGTTTGGAAGTAAAAGCACTGTAATGTGTGTTAACAATGTGGTTGGCAACATGAAATGGAAGAGGCATGTCTGGTATTTGCCATAGTGTTTTGTGTCAAGGTTTTTTGGGTTTGTTTTTTTTTTTTTCATTATGTGTGGGCGAGTGTAGCAACTTTATTTGCTGTTGTCTTCCTTGCTACTAGTTTGTTCCTTGGCTGCTAGGCTCCCATAGCTTAAGTTTAACGTTGCCCATTTAGTAAGTCACCACGTCGCCGGTGTGTCATCCTGGATTAACCGTGAGTATCAACTACAGCTAGATAAGACGGCAAATTTGTGAGCTACATCCCTGCCTGGAGCCAGTCACAGTACAGTCTTAGTGACAGCTGCTGGCAGTGTGTAGTAAGAGCTGGTGAAGTAAAATAGGAAAGCTTGGAAAATGTGTGTAAGAGAATAATCAACTAGGAGTTTGTATGGCTCATGCTCAGCCTTTTAATGCCTTCTATTTTCTCTCGTTAGTAGGTGGCTCCCCAGATTGGAGCCTTTAAGATCATAGATGAGGGTTGAACAAGACTAACTGGCAACAGCGCAAACGTGAATTTTACAACAACCAGTCGAATGAAATAAAACAGAATGATGTGTATAATGATGGTAACATTAGCTTGCCTTGCCACTAATATGAATGCTAGTAAGATAAATATTGAATATCTGTAAATAAACTATCATTATACTATCAGCTCCTCCCTTCAAACTGTAATTCTTCCTGAGAAAGAGGCGATGGTTTTCTTTAATCTTTTCAACGGGAGCTCTACACTGAATCATTTCCTTTAATTGCTGTTCTAAAACATATAACAGGTTTTTTAGTGCCTACTTTTTATATTTAGCTTTTTACTTTCCATTAATTGCAGTACTTCCATTCAAGCTTGAAAATGAAATTGCTTTCTCAACATATTCCTTCTCTGCTGTATGTAAACATGGGCTTTTTTTATTAGCCCTATTTCCAGTGAAGCTGAAAGCGCCCTGGCGCCGAGTGCAGGGAGAGGCTTTCGCCAGTTGTCTTAGTTACAGGCGCTTTAAAGGCAACCCAGCAGAGCTGCCACGCAGAACCTCTTTCTCTTACTGTGGGGAGTTGATCTCGTCCTTAGGGGAACTGAAGAGCGGCACCAGGAGCCGGCGGGATGGCTGCTCACCTCTGCCTTCCCAGCGGCTGCCCTGAGCGGCTCAGCACAGCTTTTGCAAGTTAGAGTCTGAAACCGTGCGTGCCGGAGCTGGGGATCCTGTCAAAGTCCTCCTCTCTCCTTCCGTTCCAACAACCCACCTACTTCATTTATTTGCTTTGATTGCGGATTTGGTTAGTTAAGTATGTTAATGGTATATCAAAACCTGATTAGAGCTGATGAGATGAATAGGAATAAAGAAGTCTTAAAGTATTTAAAAATGAATCATCCTTCACAGCAGTAAGATATGCAAACTCAGGTACAATTTGGTCCATCTGTCATTGAGGACATCACTGTAGTTGTTTCAAGAAAAGAAAACTTGAAGGAGAGAGGAGCAAGTGAGCCACCTCCTGCAAATCTTTCACTGCATCTCAAATAGCAGGAGCATTCCTGCTCCAAAGTTTTTACGTGTTTTGCTGGTTTTGACAAAGGATATTTTACAGCCCAGATGGAGGTACGGCAGTGGGGATGAGCTGTCCACAGACGAAAGCGGCAGCCATTGCCTCCTCAGGCTCTTCTGAAGGGACTCACGGCAACTCAGCTACGAATAACGAGAGCGTTGGTCCCTGTGATCCCAAAGGAGCTGTGGCAAAGCTTCAGGGTGGGATGAGGGAATCCTGCGTGTGTCCCACAGCTCCTGGTTCCACACCAGAACGTAAGCTGAGTTTAAGTGCTGGGAGATCTATGGTTAAAAAGCTTTTCTGGTGGCCTGACCATCCTGATGGAGAATAGAGTTGCAGGTGAGTTTGTGTCTCAAAAGAGCATTAAAGTACAAGCCGTACAGTTACATGTCTGTTATCAGCGATCTGGTAGTGTCACCTGGTATTATGATTATCAGATATTTTCTACTGCCTTTTCTTTTTTTTTTTAAGAATGCCACACAACTTCAAACATCTGGGTTGACATTTTTAAGGTTTTGCTCCTGCTCTGGCTGACTTCTTCTGGTTTTGTTTCAGCTGGAATTCAGCATTTTGAGTGCAAGGTTAGATAAAAAAACACAGGGCTTTTTGACATGAGAACACACACAGTCGTACACACATACTCAAAAGTGTCAGTATTTTCATTAAGCAATTCTTGTGCAGCAAAAAACAACTTATACGTGAGGTATATGCCTTTATTTTCAGACCCACACACATGTGCAATACCCACGAACAGAGGCACTTCTACATCTCAACTATTTAAGCAACAGTATGTGTATATGTATAGAAATATAAAACATAGTTCAGGTGCTTCTTTTAACGTAATCCAGATACTTTTGGTGAATGATTACAGGTCATAAACTGTTTTGAAATAATATTTATAAACGAGGGTGTGTCAGCTGTGGGGGATGATCATTTTGAATTTTGATTCTTGGAAGTATTTTTCTATTAATAAGACGGTGTACTGTAGTACATTAATACTACCGTAGTAGTAGGCCAGTTCACTGCAGTCTTGTGCTAAAGGCTAGGAGCATCCTAGGGAATTGCAGCTTCTCTTCTGCAGTCCTTCAGAGCTGCCTTGTTGTCACTTGCCCCTTTCTACCAGTCTGACTTGTGGAGCAGTCATCTTTTTTCCGCTGAGGCTAAGGATATTCTGGTCGCATGGCTTCACACACACAGCCGGGCACCGCCTCCTCGAATATCCGACTTGCTTGCGGATAAAGACATTGTGTCCCTGATAAACCTGCAAAGAAGGGAGTCAGTGGTCACTCTAGCTGGCAGCTGGGCTCGCCCAGAAGGCCCCTGACATCCACATAATTGTTTCAGTGGGGTGCGTGTCTGATTTATGTGTAGGCAGTTGCTGATTTTAAGGGACTGTGCATTCTAAAAAGGCACATTTACACATTTCACAAAACTTTTAGAAGTTAGGAACTGGCTGCACATGGTGTCTGTTTACTGTGTGGGCTCTGGAGGAACTGACAAATTTGAATTTCATTGGCTACCTTCCTCCTCCTTTTAGCTTTTAGGAAGATAGGACAGAACAACCACGGTTATTAAATCCATCTCCCAGCAGTGCAGGAGAGCGCACATAGCATCTGCACACCACAGTCCATGGGAATGCCTTCCTGTTGGGATTCGGGGCAGATATTTCCTTCCTCTCTCCAAAACAAAAAAGCATTTGAGTATTAAAAACAACTTCTGGCTTTGACTTTGGCTTCTTTAGTAGGAAGGAGCGGCACATGAAAAACAAAGCTGCACACAAATGAAGAACAGAACAGCGTAAAAAAACATTGTGTAGATGCAGAGCCCGAGTGCTGGACCTTGAAAGGGACAAAACTGGGTTATTTTAGAGTGGAACAAACCATACTTTTGCCCTCCTTAACCTTGTTTTATTACTTTTTTTGCTTCCTCGGCTGTATTGCTACCTGTGTTTGGGAGGAGGGGCAGTTGCCACGGTGTGGGTGAGAGCAAATACAGATGGTGATAGAGAACATCGTTGGTTTTGAAGGACTGACTTGGGTACGCTCAAACGAGGGCACTTGCTTTCTCATGATGGCCCGCGTGAGCTGTACAGCAACAGAGTGGGAATCCACCATATGTACACTGTCTGCCGAAAGCAGACCTGTATCCACCAGAGAATTTCACTGCAGCGCGGTGCCTGAAAGAGATGGAGAGGAAAACATGGCTTATGCAAAAGGAGAAAAGGAAAGAACCAGAAGTTTCAATTATGAAAGAAATATGTTCTTTCTAGAAAAAAAAAGCAGTTGTAATGACACCTCTCAGCTCATTCTGAGTATGATTAGGAGAAGGTAAATAATGGGTGATTTTCTGTAAAATGGGATTAGTACCTTAGGGGTTTAGTTGCAATAATAAAATCCTTTTTGAACTTTAAATGAAGCTCTTATCAGATCATTACGTGTGCTCCCAAGCTGATTTTTGCATGGATTGAACTGAAATGAACGCTGAAGCCCATGACCTTCTTGGCAGAGGTGGCCCAGCACTGCACGGGTGGGGGCTATGAGCCCCCCCAGCCCCCCACTTCCTTTGCGCAGTCTCCAGCCGACTAGGGCTTTTAGCAGAGCCCTCCTGCTCTCTCCACTTGTGCCGCTGCCCAGCATCCCCCCCTCCCGCCGGTGAAGGGTTGAAAGCTGCCCAGCTGTCACCTTGCGCAGGCAGCGGTCCTGTTGCCGACTTCACCTCCTTCCCTCCACCTCGCTGTTCCGAGAGGAGGAGTTTGCTCCTAACCTCATTACTCTCACCCTAAATGCATACCTGACCCGCATGTGCCGGCTTTGTTCCCAGCGTAGTTGTCCTTTGGCTTAAATAGCTCTCTCTTGTCCTTGGTGCGTAATCCTCTTACAGGCAGGTTCATATCCCCTTCCCCCTCTTTATCCCACGTCATGCGAGGCTTTGAAAGCCACGCGTCTCACCTCCTGCTAGGGACACTCTCCATTGCCTTGCCATCCTGGCAGTCTTTCTTTGTACCTGTTGCAGCATCACCTCACCTTTCTTGAATGGGGATAACTGGATTTACGCCCATTGCGGATTGCATTACCGCGTTGCGGATGGGGCTCACCAGTGCCTCGTGCAGTGGCAGCCTGTGCACAGCCTCTTCTGGAAATACCTTGCCTTTGGAAATGCACCCTTGGGTTGTACATGCCTTTTTCTCTGTGTGTGTGCTGTGAGCGCTTCCTCATAATCATCGTGGTCAGCTGGCATTCAGAAATCCTTTTCCTCCACTATTTGCAAATTTAGGAGCTTGAAACTTCTGGCATCGGTCCCAGCAGCCCGGTCTTGAATTTGGTACTATTGGATTTCATTGCATATCTATTATCACACATTTCAATGCGGTATTCTGCTATTTCTGAAGGTTATTAAGAACATAGATGCTTGAATACAAGGTGGTTCCGAGAGTGTTCCACACCACTGCTGTTGTGTATGGCGACTAATGAGCTTGTAAATCACTTTTTAATTCTTTTCAGGTTTTCTTACTGCTAAATCTTAACTTTGTAAGACCAGCAGATAAACAAACTGATAGCTCTGCTTTTCCTCCAGTTCCCACAGCCAGCAAAGTGAGAAATCACTCTTGGGCTCGTGCTCCTGTGGATGTCATTACTGCCTCTCATTATATTCAGGAGGAAGCTGTGTAAGATCAGTGAAGTCATAATTACAGAAATATAATAGCCATATGGACAGTGGCAGACTAGTGCTTAATTAAGGATAGAATTGGACTGATACTGCTTTGCACCTGCCCAATAGTTCTTGTGCACCCAACAGGCCTGGTTCTGGCCTTTGCCTGCTGGGCACGTTGCTGGTGATGGTGCAGTGGAGAATCCTTTTTCCATGTGCTGACTATGCACCTGTGTTAGATGGGTGCAATAATTCCCTGGAGGAGCTTCCTCTCCTAAACTGCATTGCAGCAACTCCCCTTCAGGGTTGTTTTTCAGCGTCTTTGCTGACTGTATCTATTCTGATGACTTTTATGGTGTCTGCTGTCATCCCACACATGTGCTAGTGCAAAAGAGTATGTTTTTTTCTGTATGTTTGACTCAGGATGCACACATTATATTTTCTTCCTCTCTAGAGCTGTATGAACTGTACCACATGGTCGCTGTGTGCTCTCTGCATGTTCTGTTTTTTGTTGTATTCCTGTTGAGAGATAAAGATGTTTTTATGATTTTCTTAGGTTTAAGATGGTGTAGTATGATACTGCAGTTTGTTACTACGTATCTGAAGACTGTTATGTGTGCAGGGAGGAATCCCTGTGCTGACTGTTCTGCTGAAACTACCAAAAATCCTTCGTTGGAGACTCCCTCAAAGTTTTCCCTCCCCTGGTCAGTCCTGAGGTACTAGAGAGTCTTTTCACTGAAGTTGAGATCATTCTTGTGACAGCATGGGTTTTGAATGTAGTGCCTAGTTTGATGACCACAGATAGCACTAGAGGCTGTTTTTCAGTGTGTTTCATTTTCTTCCTTTACTTTCTTCACATAGGGATTATAGAAGTTTAGATTTTGCATGGATTTATTAGGAGGCAAGCAATCAACAAGAGCATTTAAGAAACAAGAAAGGATTTAAATAGGGGATATTCCTGTTTCAAAACATCTAGTCTTGATTATTTTGCATTTTTTATCTTTTGAAGTCTCATATCTCAGTAAAATTGGAGAACTGTTTTAAAGTTTGAGGTCAAGCTATGTTATGCTGTGTAAACCACATCTCTGTCATCTTTGTGTGTTGCTATTGCAGGGATTTGAAAGTGTGAATATGAGGGACAGCTGCTGCATTTAAGCTTCCAAACTTTCAGGTCCCACAGGTAAATATTCTCTGGCTGTATCAGTTTGCTGATGATCAGTTCTATTGATCCTTCTCTTCTGCTCTATATAGTGCTAGACCTTCAAAACAACCACTATTTCTTGGGTCAGGAGTGTGCTTTTTCATTGATATTGAACTGAGTATACACGTGTTTAAAGTTATACTTGTTGAGGACTTGGCAATTTTCAACACCATGTTAATCACTCAAAAATAGATTTTGACATTTTTAAAAGCATGGAAGCTTGGCAAGGAGAGAAGGACATCTCTAAAAAAGAGGGACATCTGGAAGAAAGTAAGCCTAGCCTGCCCTAAATATTTGTTAAACAAGCAAATAAGCAGAAAAAAAGCCCACATGGTGGCCACAAATTTCAGACATGAAGGGAAACTCATAACTTTGAGGAGGACCTGCTGGTTTGTTTAACCAAGCAAATGTGGAGGTTTAAATCACCTGAAAGGGTATGGGTTGGTCTGTATCCACCTTGACAAGCTGTTGACTTACGGTGCTGCACCACCAGTGCTCATCCCAGTGCTGAGAGCAGGGCAGTGCAGGCTGCAGGTGATGCTGCACTCCAATCTCCAGGCTGGTGTCGGAGGAGAGCTGTGCTAGTGGCTCTGAGGTCATTGATGGACAAAATGACTGACTGTCATTTAAAGGACAGGGTGTCACAGAGCTGCTTTGTCTGACTGTCGGAATCTTCAAAGGGGCAGGTTCCCGTTCTTCACCTGGGACCAGAAGGGAGAGCCTGGAAATCCAGTGCTGAGGCTGAGAGGCCACCATGGGAAATTGCTCCATCTCTTGAAGCCATCAGTGAATATCAGAAAGGCAGAGCTTGAAGAGGGCTACAACTGTCCTGTGGTGTGGCTCCTACGGCAGAGAGTCCTCCTGTAGTCTAGAATGGTAGTTTGCTGGACGTCAGTCCTGACAGTGACTCTCAAGCTCTGTGGCAATGTTCTCGTCCACCAGTCACCACATTGCCTGAGAGGAGGAGAGAGGTGGGCACTGTCATCTTTGAGAGCAGCATATGTAAACAGAAGTCTTCTCTGGTGAGACAGACACAAACTCAGGCTGTCCTTTCTGTGTTCTTCCATACCTAGGATGCCAGGGCTGGACTCCTCTGTGCGTGCTCTGCCTGCTGTCAAATCTAGATGGTGACTTCATTGCCTCTCATCAACTCCTCCCATCCAAAAGGCTGCCTGAACCATTAAGACTGGTTTTAATTAGGTTTAATCTGAGTGCCAGAAGGTTTGCTTTTCCTTTTGTCATGTACAGGAACACCATCACTGCTTTCCCGTCCGTTAGCCTTTTGCTGTGCTGAAGTTCAGTTGCAGTGTGGTGAATACTCTTTGAACACTGTGAGTTTGGATGACATTCATGGATAAGCCATATTCAGACTTTAGGAGCAAAAGTAGATCTCTAGCCAAATACGAGACAGACTAGGCCCTCTTCAGACCAAATACATGACAGAGGAAGAAGAATATTGAGAAGACTAATCGAAGAAAGAGCAGCTTAGCTGCAGATGAGGTTTCAGCAGTTCAGGTGCAGCATTTGCAGAGCACCCTGGAGGTGTGTTGACCAGCTGCACGCTGCAAAGATGCTGCCTCACTGCTGCATCAGGTCTCTGTGGTTGGCCTCCACTGTCATCGTGTACCTCTTGGAAGGGGATGGAGACAGGGAATGTGAAACGCCCATCAGTGCAATGTCAAGCTCGAGCAGCATTCTCGGTCCTGGCTTTGTTACTTAGCCTTTGCCCATCTCCTGGCCCTTGAAAACTGAGCTCTGAGCCCAATTTGTGACAAGGGAGACTGGCTGCCTGCCATCTCTAACCACAGCTCAACAGAGGAGGTGCAGGTGAGGAGAGGTGAGGCCCAGTCCCGCTTCCTTCACAGCTTGGACGAACAGGTGACCTGCAGCTAGCCGCCTGCCTGAGGTGCGTGGTCCTGCCTGATGCAGGCTGCAGCTCTGCAGAGGCTCTGGCTGCTGAGCAGGTTGAAGCTGAAGCCAACCAGTTGCTCTCTGGAAGCAGTCTGTACCCCCAGAAGCTCGGTCCAAAGCAGGCTTGCCCCCCACCAGCCTAGTTTTTGTTCTGGTGGCCACAGACCACCGTGCAAGTTCTTCTCGAGTGACCACAACTGACATGTGTAGGAGCCACGGCACACATGATGAATCAGTATTTGGGAAGCGCGAATGGCCACAGGGCTCTGAGCCGTGCACCACAAGCGAACGATGGGTGCTGAAGGCACCTCCTTTCTCTAATTATGCGCTTTAGCTTGCAGAGTGGAATGCCGCCTTTGATGTCTCCAAATTGTAAGTTCTTTCTCCTTAGACCTTCAGTCATGCATATTTAAAGATACGTTTCAAGAAATTAGGTCTGAAAATTCCCAGCAGAAATGTATTTTTGCATTTTATTTTCATCCAGAGATGACCACATTTTTTGTGTGCAGCTGACTTAAAAGATACATCAATTAATAGAGCCACTGGTGACTAAACTGTAAAACAGAATATTTTCTATCGTTTAATGAAATGTCTTACATAAAAATAAGCATAAGCCTCATGATGAAGAACTTAATTTTACTAAGATATCCAGGCATTTTTCTGTAAATGCAAGGTGTAATAAAGCTGAGTTTTCACCATGAGAATATGACTGTATATTATAAACATTCATTAAGGTCTTAGTATGGAGATCAGGTCCCAAATCTCATTATTCTTTCTTAATCTTCCTACAAGTGGCATGTAATTATTTCCTTATAGAAAAATTCTATAAGAATAGGTATTTACTAGTGTATTAGCAAGAAATTATTAGTTTTGAGTCATGCGGCAAGGGTGTTTTCAAGCTCTTGCATTGTGTCCCCACACACACACTGCACTCTTTATAAGTGCTTTTAGGACTTCTTGGGCCATATCCAGTTCTTCATCCTGCAGCAAACAAAATGGCCCTGATGTTTTCTTCCCTGCTGTTCACTAAACAATCATTGGCCTCTTCTCCTGGTTGCAAGGAGAAGGTTGCAATCGCCTCTCTGTGATTTTTAACCTGTTTTCCTTACAGAATAAGCGACACAGCCCTGGTTGTCATTTCTGTCCTATCCTGCACAGAAAGTATTATTAAACCTTGGTGTATGGTTAGTGGATGGATGGCTGGGGGTGCTGGGAAACAGCTGGGTTGCATATGCAATTTGCATTTCCTATCAGAGGTCATTTAACTCTACTTCTTTGTAGTTGATAGAAGCACTGTTAAAGTTAGGTGTAAGTACACACTCTGTTGTCTGTGGAATCGGTGGTGAGTAGCCAGATCAGCTCCATGATAACTTGGTATTCACCTTGGCATCTATCTGAGAGTCAGTATTTTGCTTTCTTTTCATAGTTGGTTGTTTGTTTTTTTTTTTACCAGCACGACAATTAGACCTCTGAGGACTTTAATCTGGTGGCAGCTCACTCAGGACAATTATTCATGTGCTTGTAGTAATGTCCCAGCAAGGAAAAGCACAGAACCTGAATGACAAGAAACTTAACTGCAAGAATGGGTTGTTAAGCTTGGTATCAGTGTGTCTAATCAAAATCTCCTCCACTGTGTTTCAGGGCCAGTCTGGTGGCTGTCCCCTGACCTGAGTGCACTAAATACTCAGCTCTGACCTGGTGGTGACATGAGAGCAGAGGCAGCATCCCTGTTGCCATAGTTTGCGGGTGCTGATATCCCTGATTCTGCAGGGAGGGCACGAGCCAGTAGTTTTAACACATAGGAATCTCAGTTCTGGATGGAAACAGCGAGAGCTGTGGTGGATAATCAATTTTATGACAGCAGCTAGTACTAGATGGACGCTGAGCAGCAGGGATCATAACTCAAATAGATTGCTGGGGCGAAGGGACGAAGCAAGACCCGTTGTGCTGACATCCTGCACGTGCGACAGGAAGAGGCAGCCCTGAGCCCAGAGAGCTGCAGCCTACCCGGGTGAGACAGGCAATGGATCGCTGAGAGGAATGTAGTCTAACAAATTAATCTTACGGCATTTTTTATTTAAATCCTTTTGGCTGGATTTTCTTAGGAAGGGATTCTTTAGGTGAGAAACTCTGGCAGGACAGGAGGGGAAGAGGCGGGACAGGCCTGAGTTCAAAGAGCAGGGAGACAAAAAATTGCCATGTCAGATACTGGGGGATGTATTAAGAAATGGTGAAGTCAGGGACTCAAAGGCGCTAAAGCAGTTATGTACCAGAATGGGCATTGCAGGTGTTTTCTACTAACACAGTGACCTTTACAGACTGTCTCTCTGTTTGCAAATGCTCTGGAAATGGTTATTAACTGGCTCGCAAGATTTTCTTAAGTAGAGTCTTCACTGAGTAGAGTATTAATTATAGTGGATTTTAAAAACAGACAAAGAAGTGTTAATAGAAACATTTGTTTCTGCTTATCATCAGAATTTCTTTTGGTTTGTTTTGGGTTTTTTGGTTGTTTGTTTTTTGGGGTTTTTTTGTAAAGCCTCTTCATTTTTAGTGGAAATACTAGGCAGCACCATTGGTGACTACACCTTTGGTGGTGGTTTGGTGTTTGGCATTTTTCTGTCAATGGGCATCATTTTTTATTTTTTCCAAAGGGGAGGAAAGGACATGAAAGAGTTGCCTTCTTCCAAAGATGCAGCTCCTGACATCTTCATTTCTTATTAGCTCCAGCAGAGGTCGATCCTGTGCAAAAGGTAACCCAAGTTGATTTTTTAGGTGTAGTCACGATCACCAGATGTGAGAATAGAGGATTCAGCTGTGTTGCTGGCTTACATGCATCTTCATGTTGCGTGATATCTTTTCTTATTGCTTTGCTGCTGCTTGTGAAGAGTTGACATTGAAGCTCAAAGGAAGATTTATGTTTGTTTTAGTCGCTTGCCTGCCTGACGAGAGCTCAGAGGCTGAGGCAGGACAAGATGCAAAGCCAGACACTCCCATTGCTTGTCAGGCTGTAAAGCAAGAACATTTTGCATGTGATCCCTTGCCTATTTTGGGAACGTTATAAAATTTTCAGAGGTAGGCCAGTTATTTTTAAGCCTCTTTGGACATGCTTTTAATGCAGGATTTGTTCTGGATGTTCTCAAGGTCGACCGTTTTCTTCGTGAAAAAGTTTCCCATCTCTGGGGAAATGTCTGGTAGATCTAATTAGCTGTGTGCCTTGGTCCTCCCTCATTTCCTCACAACTTGCTAAACCTATCGCTAGACCTTTCAGCTTCAGCCAAGATGGATTGCATTAGTTTTTGTCTGCCTTCCCCTGGCTTCATCTATTTTATGTTCAGACTTTCTCTAGCCCGTTTGAGGAGAAGATTGCAGTAGAGCAGTGCAGAGACAGTGTATTGCTACCAAAATGCAGGGAGGCTGGTGTTTGGAAAAGGAAG
This sequence comes from Vanellus vanellus, assembly GCF_965231255.1. Taxonomy (NCBI): domain Eukaryota; kingdom Metazoa; phylum Chordata; class Aves; order Charadriiformes; family Charadriidae; genus Vanellus; species Vanellus vanellus. The sequence goes on along the minus strand of NC_138905.1, from coordinate 127,047,342 downwards.
TGTTGGAATTGAAGAGCTGAAAATATCAGCAACGTGGGTATTTTCCTTGCATCTGACTCTTTGCTGCCGCTTTGGATCTTTTTTTCTGTTGCACACATTTTACATTCATTTAACAAGGTTGCAAATATGAAATGAAATAGAAAAATGATACCTACAATGAGATCCTGATTAATGAAGCTGCCCTCCTACATCGCAGTCATGTGGGTAAAGAACCAGACCAGGGAAATGCTGAGCTCTTCCCGCTGCTTTTGGAAGCAGTAGGGATTGCTGTGTGCTCCCTATCAATCAGGATTGGGTTCCAAGTTTTATCTTGCCAGAGCGTAGGAATCAAAATAGCTGACATCTGTAATGAACAGGAGGACATGAATTATGTAGACAAATAAACTAGCAATTACTGCTGCACATTTATCTTCACCTCTGTAAATGATAAACTTTAAATATTCCATATGGAAGCCCTGCGTATAAATTAGTTCCTCTACATTTGGGCCTCATGAATCTCTATGGATGAGAGATGTAGTAGTTTTCAGATTTCCTATCTCAGTTTAAGGCAGCAGCTCCCTTTATACCATGCTACCAGTGCTCTGTGAGATTTGGTGTATGAAGACAACAGACTCAATTAGGATGTAGCGTGCGATCATTTTAAAGGAGTACATAGGGTTTTCCTGCCTAATTCTGACAGAATTAAAGATAGTGCACTTTCAAAAGTTATTCTCTGAATTCTCTTCTCTTATTTATGTATTTCATGGCTGTTACCCAGAAGGAGGGGGTTGATAGTTTAATCTTTGTCTTGGCACTACTAAGAAGTAATTCTTAGACATTTTTCTGTTGCCCTTTGAGAAACTGCATGTGTTTAGAATTAGTTCTGATTTCAGCAATGCCCAGCACTATCAGAATATCACTCTCCCTGCCTCCTTTAAAGCTGCAGCTCATACCTTTGTATTAGTGCCATACAAAGGCCATACCTTTGTCTGTGTCTCTTAAAAGCAGATGGTTTATTGGACAAGTGAAGTTAGACCTAGCGTTCAGTTCAGTCATTTTTCTGCCTGCCTGTAACACATTCACTCTTTCACCACATCCAGTCAGCTCCAGAACTGGGGGCAATACTGCAGATAACACTGGAAACAAACATTGGAAACTTCTGTACTAATGCTGAAGGAAGGCAACAGAGCTAGAAAGCCTGCCTTTGACTGAAATCAGTGACTGGTGGGATGTGTCTGTGACACCATGCTTGAGGAGAGGCAGGACAAGGGAAGGAGAGATGCTTTGGTGGTCCATGCACAGTCTTGCAGTCCTACTGAGAATCCCCAGTTGTTTCAGATGCGAGAGTAAATGTGTGATACACGGGGTGAATGTGAGATACACAGAGATGTTAGCTGGGAAGGTGCAGGGGAAGATAATGGTGCTTGGGAGGCCAGTGAGGTTTGAGCATGATGCACGTAGCCAGAACAAGGCATAGAGCTGGTTGGTTGTGTTTTTTTCCCCTTTTTTTTTTTTTTTTTTTTAGCTAGAATATGCTGATTCATCTAGATTAAAACACTCGATAGGAACATCTTGATTTCAGTGGAGTTTTTCTTAGAAAATGACCCGGTGGCATGCCTGCTTCATTTTCTGCCATCTTGCCGGTCAAGGGTTTCTGGGATGTGTTTGCCGAGCCCGAGTTCAAACTCAATGAAATGTGAGACCTGCTAGCACTAAACAATGCAATTTATAGTTGTGTGTAGTCCTTCCCCTACTTGGATATCTCCTATGTTGTTTGTTTTTTTTTTTTTTACCTTTAAAAAATTTGACCTAAATGAAGGGCAGGCTGAATAATGTTTTATTGAATGCTGCATCTCAGGTTTCCTGACTGAGAAAACGTGTGAGTTTAGGGGTTTCCACTGCAGTGATTTTTTATAAAGAAGACATGATCTACTTTTGATGAAATCCAGGATGAAATAGTTTTCTAATAATGTTGAAGGCTGGAGAAAGAGCACAGAATCAGAGTCATAGAATCACGGAATGATAGGGGTTGGAAGGGACCTTCGGACTTTGGAGATCTAGTCCACCCCCCTGCCATAGCAGGTTCACCTAGAGCAGGCTGGACAGGATGACGTCCACGTGGGTTTTGATTATCTCCAGAGAAGAAGACTCCCCAGCCTCTCTGGGCAGCTTGTTCCAGTGCTCTGTCACCCTCAAAGTAAAGAAGTTTTTCCTCATGTTGAGACGGAACCAGAAGTTCAGAAAAGAACCTGAAATTTCAGGGTGGGTTTTTTTTCCTTTTCTGGTCCTGAAAAGAAATAGTGATTCAAGGTTGCTGGTCTTGAAAGGTTGGTGCAGTAATGGTATATCGAAGGGTGTCTTAATTTTCTCAGCTTCCCTCACTTGGGTGTGTCTCAGCCATGAGCAGGTATCAGTAATGTGCAGACCTTTGCTCTGCCAAGAGTGACAGCAACTTCTGCCCCGCCAGGGGCAAGCAGGAGAAGGCAGCGGTGCTGCCCCATCTGGTGCAGTGCTGTGCTGTCAGGGGACAGGAGCAGCCCCAGGGGTCTCAGCCTGTGGGCCCCCATGTCGAGCAGGGCTGCCCTTGCGCTGGAGCCGTGTTACAGCAGGGCTGGTCGTGGGGCAGTCACCAAACCAAAACAAGAACCGCTTTGGTGGTGGCTGCTAGCCGGAAGTGCTGTGGGTGGTGTTGGGGCTGGGGAGTGCTTCAGGCAGGGCAGCAGGCTTTCATGGCTGGGACATTTCCTCACTGGGTGGACTCTGAGGCCTGGGGCTCTCCCAACACCGACGGCAGCCGTGCGTGAGGCAGGAAGGAGAGCGCCGTGCGTCACGAGGGGAATTGAAGTGCTTTGGCCTGGAAACATGCACAGAAAGGGAGGATCCATCAAAATCCTGTGAGAGGCGGGGCAGTTTGCAAGCATTAAAAAAAGCCAGCAAAAACCAGCACAAACAGTGGCTGGAAAGCTGCCTGGCAGAAAAGGACCTGGGGGTGTTGGTGGCCAGCCGGCTGAATATGAGCCGGCAGTGTGCCCAAGTGGCCAAGAAGGCCAACAGCATCCTGGCCTGTGTCAGGAATAGTGTGGCCAGCAGGACTAAGGAAGTGATCGTCCCACTATACTCGACACTGGTGAGGCCGCACCTCAAGTACTGCGTTCAGTTTTGGGCCCCTCACTACAAGAAGGGCATTGAGGTGCTGAAGTGTGTCCAGAGAAGGGCAGTGAAGCTGGTGAGGGGTCTGGAGAACAAGTCTTATGAGGAGCAGCTGAGGGAACTGGGGTTGTTTAGCCTGGAGAAAAGGAGGCTGGGGGGAGACTTTATCGCTCTCTACAACTACCTGAAAGGAGGTTGTAGTGAGGTGGGATTTGGTCTTCTTTCCCAAAAAACAAGTAATAGGACAAGAGGAAACAGCCTCAAGTTGCACCAGGGGAAGTTTAGGATGCGTATTTGGAAAAATTTCTTCACCAAAAGGCTTGTCAAGCATTGGAACAGTCTGCCCAAGGAAGTGGTTGAATCACCATCCCTGGAGGTATTTAAAAGTTGTGTAGGTGTGGTGCTGAGGGACATGGTTTGGTGATGGGCTTGGCAGTGCTAGGTTAACAGTTGGATTCGATGATCTTAAAAGTCTTTTCCAACCTAGAAGATTCTGTGATTCTATGAAACCACTTGCAGGTCCATTCGTGGACACGAAACCTATCCGAGTGTGTGGGGCTTGTTATGGCAGTAGGAACTGACGAAGTGGGGTGGTCCAAAATCTGCTTTAGGAGCGCAGGGCCTCCAGGTCGGGGGTGCCAGCGATAGCAGCAAGTGAGCAAAGCTCCCCAACGCAGCTGGGAGGCCGGACACTGCCAGCTCAGCCGTGGAAGTTGCTCCGTGGGCTTCATTAATTCTGCCCCGAGGGCAGCAGGGTGCCCGCAGGACACCCCTTGGCACACCGACTGTGGGGACGCTCCTGCCTTGCACTGCACCGTGGAGGCAGACCCATCATTAGCCACTGGGCAAGGGGATGGTGTGTAAATATGGGGACGGCTTGTAAATATTGAAAATGGCTGAGCTATCTAGGCAGCCCTTCCCTGTGCATCCTTCCTCTGATCAGCTGCCTCTGTGCACGTTCAGACTCTGCGCTCAAAACCGTAAAAAAAAAAAAAAAAGACAATACCTGAAGTCAGAGGTGCTTGAGGGAGGTGGTGAAAGCCAGGGTTGCCTTCATCACATCGCATTTGTTGCAGCTGGTGTTGCGTAAAATGGGGCCAAGCCTCAGAGAAGCCTCTTTGAGCCTTCTGCCCCACAGGAGCTGTGGGGACAATGGGGTTCCAGCCCTCCAAAGAGCAGGTACTGATGGTCTCCCACAGGTCCTTCCATTTTGGCAGGATCTCTCCTGTAGTTGCTTTTTTGAAGCAAACCTTATATTTTTTTGCCTTTGCTAATACTTGTTTTTCTGTACCACTCCAGATGTCTCATCGGGGGTGTTGTAGGCTCTGCAGCTGCTGGTTTGTTTCTTCTGTGTCTGCTGAGGAGCTGGGGTGGGGTTGTGCTCCCCTTTTAGCACAGGCTGTAGTTGTCATACCATTGCCAGGACAAATCTTAATTCTTGGAGGGGCCACGTGATGGCCAGGTTTTGCTGTAGAAGTGCACCAGTGGAGTGGGACTGCTGCTGTCTTGCTCCGTGTGTGCTGGCTGTTGTAGGTGTTTATAAATAAAGCTGCTCTGGATGGTGAATCTTGTCTCAGGGGGGCTCTAAGAGTCAAAAGGCTTGTGGTTGCTCTCCTCTGCCTGCCAGGATATCTGAAATATTTTGTACATCTCCAGGAGAAGACGTATCGATCATATCCATATGTCTATCTGCCACTGTTTATCTTGATGATTTCCAAATCATTTTCCATTCTGCCACTGAACTATATGATCATCAGAGGGCTGGAGCACCTCTCCTATGAAGACGAGAGTTGGGGTTGTTCAGCCTGGATAAGAGAAGGCTCTGGGCAGGCCTTATAGTAGCCTTCCAGTACCTAAAGGGGGCCTACAGGAAGGATGGGGAGGGACTTTTTACAAGGGCATGTAGTGATAGGACGAGGGGGAATGGCTTCAAACTGAAAGAAGGTAGATTTAGATTAGATATTAGGAAGAAATTCTTTACTCCGAGGGTGGTGAGGCACTGGAACAGGTTGCCCAGAGGAGTTGTGAATGCTCCATCCCTGGAAGTGTTCAAGGCCAGGTGGGACAGGGCTTTGAGCAATCTGGTCTAGTGGAAGGTGTCCCTGCCTATGGCAGCAGGGTTGGAACTAGATGATCTTCAAGTTCCCTCCCAATCCAACCCATTCTATGATTCTATCATGGTCTGAAGGGAAACATTATAGTGGGAAGGGAGTGGGGAAAACTGGGGAGAGATTGTGCACTGCAGGAGGTGCCCTGAGTTTCCTTTTAGACCTTTCAGATGCGAATGGACCTCCATCACCTATTGGGCCTGACCCCACAGGTCACGCTGGACACAGAATTAGGCTGGCCTGGTGGTCTCAGATCAAATGCAGGAATTGCTTCGTTAATCATGTACAACAATACAGGGCTCATTTCCACAGCCTGTTAGGGCCAGAGGTAAGGTAGGAGAAGATTCATGTAGTGATGGTGAGTAGCAGGAGCAGTGTGTATTCCTGCTGCCTTGTTTTCAGGCCAGTGCTATCCTGGTCTTCTGTCTGCTCTTGTGCCTCCTGCTTTTAAAGAAAACAGACCTAAAAACCAAACCAAACAAGAGGCCAGTACATTGATTGTTCCCTTGATTGCATGATGGAGCAGAGAGATAGGGATAAAAAGTGTATCTTGTAAATAAGGAAATAAGGTTTGCCGTTGGGTGGAGGTAGGCATTAGTCATACCAGTGCTTGTGCTCTGTTAAATAAAGGTCACGAAAAGGTTTGCAGGGAAGTTTTCTGTTTTTTCCTCTTCGTGAGCGAAATTCCAGCCAGCATTGCTGCCACCCAAGGCGCAACTGCAGCATGTCTTCGTGGAAACGTCCCATCCCCTCTGCACAGAGCCAGACTTACTGGGGGTTTAGACCTCACCGTGAACTGTGGGATTTCTTTAAAGCCATGTAAATCAGAGGTCTATTAAGAAACAGAAGGGGAATGAGCCACCAAGAGGCTTTGCTCCTTTTTTCCAAAATCTGTGTGTACTGTAAATTGGATAGCCCCCCCCGAGACAGGGGGAAACCCATAGTAAAGGGTTAGCAATTGTTTCAAACAGCCAACTAAAAATGCTCTTTATTACAAGGCTTGAGTCCTCTTTCAAATGTGAAGCTGCTTGTTCAGTTTGGCAGTGAAGGCTGCTTTTACTTCTCCCTGGGGACAGCGGTAAAACTTTCAGCAGCTCAGGCACAGAAACCAGCTCTTTGTTGAACAAGAGGCGAGAAACCAAAAGTTGTTCTGTGGATTTCCGAGTTCCTCACTGCTCACTTTTGGACTTTGCTGATTAATCTGCACCCTCTGAGAAGGCTTTTGTTAGGGAGAAGAGGGAGAAAGGTGAAGATAGCATTGTGTGTGGATGGGACCAAACTCAGTAGAGGCATTTGATGCCTATGGGTAGGTAAGCTACTTGGTGATTTTTTTTTTTCGCGTTCAGCTGTTAGTTGGTGGGGTACAAGAGCGAGGAATCAGCGCTTTTCACGCAGTTGCACTGAAAGATGGACAGGAGCTGGATTTATTCCTATTGCCACCGTGGGCAGCAGAGCAGAAATCCCTGTTAATCCTGTCCCAAAGGTGTGACAGAAATGCTGACAGCTGCCATAGCTGGTTGGGGAGCAGGGGAAGCTTAGGGAGACAGAGGGATGTGATGGGTTTCCCTGGCAGTGCTGCACTCAGGTGTGTTCTGAGTGGGAGCCAAGTCGGGACATGTCTCTCCTAACAGCTCTGGGAGGTGTTGAGGAAGGAAGGGGATGAGCTGGGAAGTGTCAAAATCGCCAGGTGAGATTATTTTCTCTCTGGTATAGAAAGGATCTCCTGTCTCTGAGGACATGTTAATTTGCTTTTGTCTGTCAGGTCTCCTCTCTTTATTCTCTCTTTGTGTGGTTTCTTTTCTTCCCCTGCATCCCTCCCCCTGTATGTTTCTTCAGAGCGTCTATTTTGTATCCTCCCTCCTGCTGGTATTTTCCTTAGGTGGCTCTGATTATTCAGCAGCTCTGCTGAATGCGGTTCCGTCTCTGGAGAGGGAGAAATGCTGCACCGGAGCAGCACTTGCTGCCACCGCCGCAGGCGCAGGTCGAGCAAAGGACGGGCTCCTTTGCCTGCTAGTGCCGAGCAGCAGCACGGTGGAAAGGGCACAGTGGGAAGGCAGTGATGGGGGTGCACTCTGCATAGTCCTTTTTGAGCCAGCCCAGGTGAAAAAGCCAAAAAGCTGCTTTCCTTTTTAGCTTTGAGAAGGATTTCTCTGAATTAATTCACATCAACCTGTATGAAAAGTAGCTGAAAGATCTTACAACGTAGCTCAGCTGGGATTTTTTAGGAGCAACTTAACTGTGAACAAGGATCCCCTCCACAAACAACTGCAGGGCAACCCTGGTGTAACAGTGTTGAATTTCAAGATTTCACGACAGTATAAATATGTTCACAAGAGAAAACTTGGAAAGCGAACAAAAGAATACTGTCAGGTCATTTCTTCTGCTCCTCCCTCTCGGCAGTGGCCTGGAGGTGCTAGTAAGAGGTTTGGGGTGAATTCAGGAAGCATTTTCAGAGCAGGCACTCAGGATTGACCCTTTATGTCCCACCTTTGGCCGCACCATGGGAATGAGTTATGGGTGTACAGTCTTGAAGCAGATGTGTCAGCATCAGGTGATGATCAGCAAATGGTGCAGGCATCATCCCTGTTCTGGCCACTGCTCAATGTCAGTGTATGACACAACATGGGCTTCCCCCACGTCCCTGCTGGTGCTGGGAGCCTGCATGTCCCAGCTGCCCTGTGGCATGGTGCTTGCACATCTCAGGCAAGAGGCTGGGCCCTCCCAGGGCCCACTGGTGTCCTCCTACCCCATGTCAGGAGGGGAAAGCTTCTGCACAGCCAGGGGCAGTGTATAGCTTGCAGTATAGCCTGGGGAGTGGGGGAAGGCTCACTTGCCAGAGTAATGCACTGCAAGGGATGCTCATGTTCCTGAAACTGGCATTAAGAAGGATGGGACGTCAAGCAGTAGTTTTTTTGTGGTTCAGGCAGCTTTTGTGGCAAAACTCAGGAGGTGTGAAGTGGCAGTGGTTATTGTTGACTTTGATAAGTGATGGAGTTGGCCACCTCTCTCAGTGTGCTGTAGGAGCAGAAAGCCTGATCCTGCAGGCATAACACTGCATCCTCCCTTGGCAATCGTCAGCTTTGCGGTGATTAGTCCTAGATGTTTGTCCTCCAGTGGCAGTCTTAACGTAGCATCTGCAGATGCTGGAAATTAATTTTCTCTGTCCATCCCTCTGGAGTTAGTAAAAGTCTTGAGGCTTCCTTCTACCAACACAACACCACCAATGAATCTCTTCAGGATCACCGTGTATAGAATTTGGATGCCTTCCCTGATAGCTCCTGATGGCTTTCTCCTCTTGCTTTGCAGATCACAGGGGTTATCCTTCTCGCAGTCGGCGTCTGGGGCAAGCTCACCCTTGGCACATACATCTCTCTTATCGCTGAGAACTCCACCAACGCTCCCTATGTGCTCATTGGGACGGGTACCACGATCATTGTCTTCGGTCTTTTTGGCTGCTTTGCCACTTGTCGTGGCAGCCCATGGATGCTGAAACTGGTAAGCATGCCAAAGTGCCTTAAGCAAGAGAGAAAGAGGTTTTGTTGATGCACTGAGATTCCTCCCACCCTCTGCCAAGCTTCACCAGATGTTAATGTGTGTTTTTAGGCACATAAGCTCTATTTTATTGATCTTAATGTTCAACACGTGTGTCTTTTGGACAAAGAAGGGGGAAAAAAAGTCTTTGCCAAAACCAGTTGTTGATTGAGTATGAATGAATTTTGCTACCGCACAGCATACAGGCCCATGTGTGGTTGGGAGCAGGGTGAAATGTTGATGACGAATTACTCTGTGAGTAATTCTACAGTAGTTCTGCTTTTCTGTGAGCCAGATAGATAGGTATATTAATAATCTTAAAAATGTCCAAAACGTCATAAATGTAAAATTCATTTGAAGTCTATTTTAAAGGGGTCATTTTAACACTGTTGTGAAATCTGTGGCAAAAATAGTTGGTACCTTCTAAAAGCACACCAGCCTTTCTTTTCCTTCTAATGTTCACTAGAATAAAACAAGTCAACCCCCAAAAGCAAAGCTCTGTATGGTATGGTTGTCCTCTTCTCAAAAGCAGCATGGACTCAATATACACTAAGTAGAAGTACAGCAGCTATCTCTCAGTCCAGTTTAACCTCTCTCCCTGTAAGTTTCTCTGTTCTGAGTTTTCCAACCCACCTTAAAATGCAAAGTAACTATAGGTTAAGCACACCTATATGATAAACTCTGTTTCTAGGAATATTCAGGAGCAAAATCCTACATGTGTAGTGATTTGAAGGGTGGAAATAGCACTTGTGAAGCACTGAGTGAAAGAGGGCTTGACAGTACAATGCATCTCCTGCTACAGTATTTTGGGGCTGATTTTCTAAGGAGATGGGACAATTCTTATCCAATTTGAACTGGATTTGTAAAAAGGACATCTTAAAGAGAGTTGATTTCCTCAATTGATGATACAGTAGAGGAGAGGTAGCAGCTGCAGATGGGTCAGCAGGTATATGCTGGTGGCCAACTGGCACGTACCTAACGCTGTTGTAGGCGAACTGCTGCTATCTGTTGCTGGTGATGTGCTGTCAGGGCACATGTAGAGGCTTGTCGGAGTTACTGCAATCCAGATGGGAAAGGGATAAAGGTGAAAGAAGATCTAAATCCATAGGAATTCAGGCTCTGCTAGTTGCTCTGCAAGTCATGTAACTTTTTTAAAGGTATGCCACTTACGGTGGCACGTGCTGTTCCAAGGACATGGTTTTATTTTTATTGTACACATAAGAAATATTTAAAAACGTTTTTTCTCTCCTGAGCAGAATACAGGCAGTAATTTGACAGCTGCATTAATTGTAGAGAATTATTTCTCTGCTTCTTCCTTCACTGTTGTCGTCCCTTCCCCAACAATCTTCCATTAAAAATAAATTTCCCTCTTTCCACTAAATCCTGCTAGGACTGAATTTAATTTAAAATGTTTCCTTTTTTTAATTAACTGTTATTTAGCATGTGGAGAAAAAAAAGTAATTTTCCCTCCAGAAGATTAAGCCCCAACTTCAAGTTTTACCATGCCACTTTGCATTTTTTCTTTACCTTCTTTATTTCTGTTTACATCCAATTTTAATAGTTTGTGAATGTCTACACTGAAAGTGCTGTTTTCAAGGTTTATTTAGCTCCAGATCCAAATGCTGCTCCTAAAGCCAAACATGGCTCAGCAAAGTATTTGAGGCATCTGTCTAGTATTACCGTGAGAATATTTCCAGTGAAGTCAGTGGTTCAGTTCATTCATTGGAGAAACTTCAGGAATCGGCAGCAAATCCCAGGCTAGCAGTGAGACAGATAAACCAAAACACCTGGAGAAGCCTATTTACTTTAGCAGAGTGCCATACAAACATCGAGGGTCTGTATTCTTTATTGCAAGATCAAAGCCTGAGTGACTTGCATTCATCTCTGGCATGTGAGTGTTTTACTTTATTTGAGAATGCTAAGAAATGATGGAGCAGAAGTGTCAGAAAAGCCAGTAATTAGTCAAAAGGTATGATTTGTGAGTTGTATAAACACAGATAATATATTCAGGCAATAACCTATGTATTGCTTCCAAAAGACCTTTGGTTTACTAACATCTTTAAAGGGTGGCTAAAGTGGAAAGTTAAATTTTATGTGATAACTGAGCAGTATCTGTGCTGAGACAAAAGCCTGTCACGTTCTGACTTCTCTTGCCTCCTTCCTTTTCAGTATGCCATGTTCTTGTCCCTGGTGTTCCTGGCTGAGCTAGTGGCTGGCATTTCAGGGTTTGTGTTTCGCCACGAGGTAGGTGGAAATGTGCTGAGTTTGCACATGGCAGTGCCTTCGCGGGCAGGAGCTGCTGAGACTTTCTCTGGCGTGTGGAAAATGTGTAGGTCGCTGAGCTTGGCGGCTCCATACGCATCTGCAGGGATGTGGCTGATGTGCAACAATAACATGTATAGCTCTTAAAAACTGATGCGATTCCAAATGAAGGGATTTAGCCAAAGCTCTTGGCCTCAGCTGCCTGATAATTTACTGTGGAGCTATCAGGTTTTGTGTGTCCATCGTGTGAGATCTTCTTACTCTTTTACATATGCTGAGGGCTGCAAGATAGTTTAAGTACTTTTCTTAAACACAGCTTCTTCAGCCAGGCAAGTGCTTGTTTATGAAAGGCAGAGAGCACTTCTGCATCAGACCAGAGTTGATGTTTTGATGTTTTGTAAATCTTTTTCTTTTTTTTTTTTTTTTTCGGGGGGGGGGAGTAGGATGGGGGATGGGATTTTGTTTCTATCCTGAGAATAAGGAGAGATTAGAAATGGAGCGAGGTAGGAAACTGGGACAGGAAGAAGCTTTAAAAAAGGATGATGGTCTAGATTTGTAGTAGCACTTCTGCTTTATCCACTGTAATCAGGTCTATCTCTGGCTTTAAGTCTATGGACCTACATGCCATTAGTGCTGAACCAGGACAACCCCAGAGACCCGTTTTGTCTCTCCTCTTTGTATTAAGTGGTTTTCTAGTCTCCTCTTTTAACATGAGATTTCCCTTGCTATAGGCTTTTCTGATGTCTACCCTTGCAAGTGGTGGATAGATTTTAATTTGATCTGAAATACCTGTCCATCTGCTGAGGATTGCCATTTCATCTGGCCTAACCTGCAGCAGCCTCGGCGTCAGGCTGCTGCTCCCTTTTGGGAGAGGCAGCCTTTTGTGAAGGCCACAGCCATGTGGGTTGCCCAAATCATCTGCTACACAACCCCTTTACCATGCATTCAAAGTGCCATTCCTGGTGATGTGCCTGACCTTCTCCAGCTGAGAGACCTCTTGTTCCTTGCCCAAACACCTTCAGTGCTGGGGATGAGGGCTGGCACCTCATCAGGGGATTCATGTCTTCTTTTGATGTCACTGGCTTCTGTCACCAAGGAGTTTGCACAAGCTCCGGCTCCCACCAGGCATCCATGAGCAAAGAGACGCCCTCTTTTAGACTTGGTGCTGGAGCAAAGGGTTTGGGCAAAAAGCATCAAAAGATATCTTTCTTATAGGTTAAGTCATTTTCTGTTTTTTAAAATGTATCAGTTTGCTTGGGTAGTTTTCTTTCTATGTCTGGTAGATCCCACTTGAAAAATGATGTGAGTGACTCCTGAGAATTAAGAGGGAGCTCTGCCAGCTCTGAAAACACGCTTAAAAATGAGTGGGAAGGGCTAGTTTGGGTACCTTGTTAGGTATGGAAATGCATTTGCTTCCTGCGAAGACTGCTTCGGATGTTATGCTTTTTGTTGCTCATGTGGGCTGTTTTTTTCCTCGTCCTCATAGATCAAGGATACTTTCCTTAGGACATATACTGAAGCAATCCAGAATTACAACAAGAACGATGAGCGGAGCCATGCGGTGGATAACGTACAGGAAAGTGTAAGTCTGAAATTAGATATTAAAAATTAATAACTAAAGAGAGACAAAGCATACATTCAGATTTGATCACAGAACATGAAGTGTGGATGGCTCAATCTGCAAGCTGTATATTAAAAGCAAAATTAGAGGCTGGCAAAACTGATCTAAAGAACATGTATTTCAACTGGTATGCTTGTCCAAGATGCCTAAGCTTTAATGAACAAGCTATGCAATAAAGACAGGGCTTGTGTCACTTGCTTGTTAGTAGTCCCAGATCTTGAATTAGGTTTAGGAGGCAGTTTTATCCCTTAAGAACAAAGTGTTCTTAAGGGAATCTGTCAATAGGATTATGAAATGTTGTAAATTTTAGCTGGATGAGACAGGATTTTATAATTTAGCATCCTGTATTGCTGATAAACTGCAGCTGTTCTCTTCACAAGTACAGTGAGAGGCTTGCAAGGGAGACCTGCTGAGTTAAGGGGAGAAACAGAGTGTATTTTCTCCACAGGAAAAGGAGGTGGACAAATGTGCTGCTGAGGTGGGCAATAGAAGCTGTTCTCCGGCTGTGTGGGAGGGATGGATTAGGTGCTCGATGAAAGACCCTTTCTGCCTGCGGTGGCAGGCAATGGGAGGTTGCCTTGCCTTCCAGCAGGGCACAGGGCATGAGCAAATGACACAGCATGGCCAAAATAGTCACAAGTGCCAACCACAAGGGACCAAGTCCACCGACTACAACAAAGCAATAACATTCGTATTTAAATTCCCACAGGAAGCTATGCCATAGCAAGAGTGTATCCTCATAGCTCACCATAGATTCTGTGAGCCAATTTGCTTTTCATATGATTGTAACTTGCTGAATGGCTGAAATTTTAATGTCATTGTATTGATGACTTCTAGACGTTATTTAGAAATTACAACTGTTATGTAGGGCCCCTCAGCATGTTTGAAACTGTGGCTCTAACCTGGCGTCTCTGGGTTAGCAGATTACTGTGCTGATCTAAACTGAGTATATTCTGCCATCACATTGTCTGTTTGCCTAATGTTAACCCTTAGTTTGAATTTCTGATTCCTTGGAGTTGGCTAAACTAAACAGTTTTGAGTAACCGTCTGATGTTTTTGTTGTAGCAAAATGTTCATTTACTTGTAGCTCTGTTTTTACAGGAACTGCAGTTATAGGCCTTTTTCATGTAGGGAATTCAGCACATACTGCCTATCTCTGGGTGACTGCCTTCTAGCTTAGCATCTAGAGCAAAACATCCTTCCAAACTTACGTTTTTTCAGCTGATTTCATAGACACATTCTATGAACATATGGTCTCCTTCTATTCATGTCTCAGTGAATTTTCCTAGAAATTATTTTGGTGAGTTAGAGAGGCTTACTTAACCTTAGCAATTTGTACTAGTTTAACCCTGTATGTGTTACATGTAATTCTACGTAATGCTTTGGGGTTTTTAAGGCTTTTTTTTTTTTACTGCATTGTGAGGCTCTATCTTGAATTTCCAGGATCGTCTTTAATCAAATAAATAAGCAAAGGAAACCAACAAATGAAAAAAAACCCAACAGACCTTCAACTGAAAAAGATGGCTTTATGGCTTGACCTTTGTCAAATGTTACAAGTAGTAATTCTGCTCATAAAATACCTTTTTCTTAGTAGGTTGTCTGCTCCCATCTTCTGTAAATGACATTCCTGATACTTTTGTGATAAATGGGGCAAGGGGTGGTATCTACTTTTCAAAACTGGAGATAATCTGCCTTTGTTTTGATTGTGATTGAGTGGGCAGTGACGATGCAGTTTTAATTCTGTTTAGTTGTTTGTTTTAAAACTGCCTCTCATTCCTCGTAGCTGAGCTGCTGTGGCATTCAGAGCTACACCAATTGGAGCACCAGCCCTTACTTCTTCAAACACGGCATCCCTACAAGCTGTTGCATGAACTCCAGTGACTGTAATACTCAGGATCTGCGCAACATGACCGTGGCTGCCACTAAAGTAAACCAGAAGGTACCAGTATTCTTGTGCCAGAGACAGTTGTTATGAAACCATCCAGTACATCAGTGGAGAATAAGGCTGCTTGCAATTGCATTTTGTTTCAAATGGTTGGTTGATAACGGGTGTATTGGGCCAGAGTGATGGTAAGGACAGGCTTTGCCTACCCACTTGCTTTCAAATTCTTTAAGCTTTAATTCTTTCTCAAATGACCAGGTATAGTGACATACCTCAACACCAGAGGTTGAGGTATGGCGCTGCACACAGAGGCAGTGCTGGAACAAGTGGCACGTGCGCACGATTCCCCTTGAGGGTTAGGTCACTTAGCTCTTCTCTGCTGCTCTGCTCACTCCTGCTGAACGCGGTGGGGTTTTGTTGAGGACAAAGAAAGATGTAGCTAGGTGGAGGGAAGCATACTCTTGCTGATGTTCATACAGTAATTTCAGTGCTGAAGATTAATGTCATCCCAAATGGAGGAAACATAGGTGATGGACAACACACATTGTGCTTTGCTGGTACATTTACAGTGACTCTTAAGAAGATCTTCAAACATGTGCTGCTGCAAGGATAGCGCAGCCAAAGTGACTCCTCCCCTGGTGTCACCTGAAGGAGCAGATTGGGAAAGCAGAATGGGGTTGGGAAAGCAGGTTGGGAAAACAGGAAGAAAAGGAATAATTGGAGAATAAAAGTGCAGAAAACACAAAGAAAGGGAGGAATAAAGAGGAAGTAATGCAGCATATATAGCAGACACTGCACTGCAGAAATACAACTCAGTTTATTGCTTTAAGTGCAGGTGCATCATCAATTCTTTCTTTCTCACTTGAGATTTGCAAGAGAGGCAACAGTTTGTTGGTAAAAGGAATGATAATGTGGCCAAATCACCAAGCTAAGTTGCAGCATAGCTTAGTCAGACTTAAGGATTATTTTCTTTTCTCTTTTTGTTTTCAGAGTTTAATTTAAAAAAATAAATAAAAGTCCTGAGTAGATAACTGGGGAAATATGGAAATGCCTGTCTGTCTTCTGTTTCTGCCTTTTTCACCTCAGTCACCTGTGAATCATGAGGTTGGAGCAGTGGCTGAGCACAGGCTGAAGCATCTTTCTTTGAAAATCAGTCAAGTGGACAACATTCTCTAGCATCTAATAAAAAAAGATACTAGAGGATTACTTTCCACTAAGCCTTTCTTTTCTGTAATAGTTTAGTGAGAGACACTTGTTGCAGACGTATGTGGAACATTAGTGACATCCATCTACGAAACTCACAGTTCCCACCAGCAATCTTGGTGGGTGTCCTGGTTTGAGTGCCACTCCGGTCAGTTGCACTTTGTGAACTTGTAGTAAGTAACTTTTGTAGTACTGGAAAGAAGGTGAGAGGCAGGACAGGGGGATCTAGGGGACGTGCGGTACAGCCAGCATCCCCTGCAAGCAGAGTGCCTCCTGGGCAGCCCACCCTGAGCCCCTGCTTCTGCCCACCTTCCCAGCAGGAAAGCTTTCTGGTGTGACTGGTACTTACCAGCAGGTCCCACTGTTTCAGTTCAGGGTGGTCATGCACTCTGAACCTTTCCTGGCTGCATAACTGAGCAGCTGCCATTTGCATTCCCAGCACCGATCTGGTGTTTCCCCAACGTGCCAGGCTTGCGCTGCATGAGCTGCATGCGCACAGAAATCCCCGTCCGCTTGCAAGTTCCTCTTGGCAAAGGATGCCTGCAAAATTGTGGGAAGCAGCTGAGGGATGAATGAGTTTGTGCTAGTCCAGGGCTAGTAACTCGCTCACTTCCAGCCATGCTTGCTCCTAAGCATTTCTCCTTCAAATGCACAGCTTGCCTGACAGAAAAGGAATGCTGATTCCTCAGGAAGCAGTTGACTTAGTGACTTGATTGAATTACCATGGGGAAGTTTGAGTGTCCCGTGACATCTGAAAAATTGTGTCCCGTTTTCTGAGATAGCCATTTGTAATCAAAGGTTGTAAAGATTTCTATTTAGAAGGTGTGAGATCTCAGAGTTGTCCCGAACGTTTGAACAAGGTGAGATGTTTCTGAAAGGGGCACGGGAATAAAAAGGAAGCAGGAGGAAATGTTGTGTGGCCCTATGCTTTCACAGCAGATAGGAAGCAAATGTCATTGCCTCTGACCCACATCCCTTGCTCATCTTGGAAACAGGAACTTTGCTCTTTGTGCATTGGAGAAAAAGGAAAATACATATTGTCTGTGTTGTGGAAGACCCTTGTTACTGTTCCTGTGGATAAGTGTATTTGGAGCACTTCTTTTTGGTGGATCTTGCAAAACTGTCAGTAAGACAAGTTTGTGATGAGCTAATCAAATTACTAGCAGTTTCTGAGGACTGATGATGAATTATCCAAAGAGGATTAAACTAATGATCTAATTGCAGGACTAAAAGACAACATTCCTGGAATTTCTTTGCCAACTCTGCCACTAACTTGCTTAGTGGCCTTGGGTAAATCATTTAGTCTGTCCGTTTCTTCATCTCAGCTGGGACTAATACCTAACTTTAAAAGCTGTCATTAGGATTAGCTAATTAGTGTTCATATAGTGCTTTTAATCTTCAGAGCTCATTACCAACAAACCTCAAGAAATACTTCTCTCTAAAATCTTAGTAAAGGAACAGATGCGTGGAGTCAAGAATGATCGGATAGTTGCTAAATTGTCACTTCTGTCTTCTGAATCACCACCCAGATGTGCGCACGCAGTGCTTCACATACTTCTGTACTGTATATGCAACTCTTGGGTGCTGCTTGCACTCTCACTCTGTGAGACAGTAAGGACTGAGCAATTAAACCGTATTTATGCAATGTACTTCAGGAAACAGATTATTGTGATTGGGAAAACACAGCCTTCAAATGAGGAGAGTGATCAAAACTCTCTCACTTGCATGGTTTTTTAACGAGATATTCCGTCTCCCTCAAATTACCATTGCTGTTAGATGTTGCCTCGCTTGAAGGCTGTTGAAGAGAACGGATTTCAGAAGAGCTGGGAGAACATTAAGCCATGTCAGACAGAATGAAAGCACTGCTTGAGAAATCTAATCTCATTTCGTAACATGTAAGACACACACAACTATAGTTGCTTGATGTGTTAAACAAGCAAGCTTGAATCTGACATACTGTGCACTGTTGTAAGACGTAATTAAGGATTAATATGTACACTTAAACATTTCAGAACTGAATTACAGCTGTCCTCAGCTACCATTAGGCTTGCCACTTCATTACTCTCAGCATTAAATAAAATGTCTTCTGATATTATAAAAGAGGTTAAAGACATGATACAATTTGGTTCATGAATGGCCTGTCTCTAACAAAGGACATCATCCTTTCCTTCTAGCTGTTAGTATTTACAAGCATCTAATGCTCTGAAGTCATGTAGAGAGTTCCTAAAGTGCTCGCAGAAGTGAGGGGGGTGTGGATGGAGGGGAAATGCAGAGACAATTCTCTCTTAGGGGACAGGAGTCCAAACTGGGAAAGGGAACTCACCGTTATTTCTGTTTTTTCCAACTTCTGGTAAGTGGATAAAGTTATAACATTAAATAAAATGCCTCGGCACTGGCATTACACTGAGAGTGGTGTTGGTCGTGTGAGGAAGCATGGCAAAAGGGGCCAAGAGGTGCCTTTGGATTGTATGGACAGATAGGTTGGTAATGAAAGAAAAAATAAACATTATCCATTTTTTCTTCAGGTTTTGCATCGCTTGGTTAGATTCATTTAGACAGCACAAACTAGGAAAGCTAATTTCAAATGCTTTTTTGAGGGGTAGAGTAGGTGAGGGGAAAAACTTGCTGAAAATTATCATATTGAGGGGGACATCTCAAAAAGCCCTATCCAAGAGAAGGGCAGAAATGTGTGTGAATCTTCTGGCCCCGGTGTGGGCTGTGAATTGAGGCACAAGGAAGCAAGTCAGCTGATGGAGTGAGAAAATTGGCTTTGGGGAGCAGGACAGGGAATTTTATGTCCAAGAGCAAATGAACCAAGAAACTTCATAGAAATCCCTTGATAATTTTGTTACATGGTTTAAAGTTATATACTACACAGTATCTTGCCTGGTGTCCTTTGAAAGGCAAATGCAAGCAGAGTGCCTCACTGGATGCCTGAAGCATGCTTGTATTAAATATCTGGAGTACTAGGAGATCAGCAGCATTTATTTATTTATGACACCTGTATTATGTTATACATTACCTTATATTGTTACTGGTTTGGTTTCAGGTCAAGGCTATGTTAATGTTTTTCAAAACAATGCGAACTGACTTTCTTTAGTGAGACCTATAAAAATGAGTGCAACATCACATTTAATTTCTAAAAGTACCAAAATACGTTTCCATCATTCACTCAGAATTGCTATTAAATAAAAAGGTGACATTGTTGAAAATTACAGCAAAAATATTGTCTATCACGAGTTCATTTTCAATGAGAAATTTGTATGTATGCATTTGTGGCAGGGAAGGTCAGTACAAGGAATGATTATGTCTGTTTTCCAGGGCTGCTACGACTTGGTGACCAGTTTTATGGAGACAAATATGGGAATCATAGCTGGAGTGGCTTTTGGGATTGCATTCTCACAGGTAACTGCATAAATGCTTCCCTTCTCCCATTTTTTTTTTCCACTCTCTCTTTTTTTTTACCCAGACTTCAAGGAAGGAAGGATTATGGAAAGGGACTGAACTCAGCATGCTCATTAGTCCTGAGGTCATCTGTTCATTGATTTTCTTTTTTTCAACTTAAATGAAGTTTCTCCTTGGGAATATCAGTTACGGTTGAGCTAATGACTAGCTCAAGGAAAACAACTTGTCCCTCCACTGGGTCAAACAGAGGTTAACCCAATAAAACATTGGCTTAAATGGAGCATAAACAGCTAAGAAGACAAATAGCTTATCTATTGTTTGGATAGGCTTCTATCTTCTAATCACTCTTATATTTTCTTAAAGGAGTCTAGAATTCAAATAAAAGTGTGCCTTCAGGCCTCTCCATCCTGAACCTGGAGCCTGGAGAGGGCACCAGGTTTTGGTGGCCAATTTTTTTGTTTCCTGTTAGCACTGAACACTGAGCAGAGGTATGCCAAAATCAGATTATTAAACCAACTCCTTGCCTCCCCCAAAAGTAGTTTGGCATGGGACAGACATGAGGAGAGCTAAGAAGGTGTTTGGTGCTCCCTGATATTCAAACTACCTTTACCTAGACAGGAGTTGGGGAAACTAAAGGTCTGGTCAGAATCTTCTGATCAATAAGGGGCAGGAAAACACCTGCGTCTTTGAACAAGATGCTCTTTTATACTAGTTACTTCATGTGTGATGGCAAGGACTCTCCTGGAAACATGCAAAAATAAGAGAGAGGGAAACACGGGTAAACGCAAAAGTGCTTGCAGAATGGTTCAGCAAAACCACACAGCGACGTGTGTGATGCCTGAGTCGCTTCTACCTGAGAGGCAATCTGCCTTCTGTCTGCGAAGAGTATGTAGTACAACTGCAAATGTCATATTCTAAAACGATCATGCAACTTTCATTTGCTTCTTTCACACAATATTAAAAATCTGGGTCCTGAGGCAACACTGAAAATATGAATATATCTGTTGAATGACTTATGTTTACCCAGTGGTTGGAAAAAATGAGGTGCTAGGAAAAATTATTTGTCGACTTCTTAAAACTCATTAATTCAGTTAGCAAGCTGTAGGTTTACGTTGTGCTGCACTGGAAAAAAAAGATTTTCCAGTGCTGTTGCCGGTGATGGGCACGTGAATTAATGGGAGGGCTGTGGCTGCCCTCTTGCCCCTGCTGCCCCACATGGTCAGTCCATGCCTGGCTGACCTCTCTGAAGCCTTATTTGCTCAACAGTTACAATGGCCTCCAGGTTCTTCTGAGTAAATGCCCTCAAGCCTTGTGGAAGATGGCCACCATGTCCTCTTGGTCAACATACGCACAACCTAAGGGAGCCCTAAAACTGTTTGGGCTCCCACCAGCTGACTGCCCTGCCTTGGGCATATCTGGAAGGCTGATGCCTTGTAGCCTAGGTGTGAGATGTGAGAAGCCCATGATTTGGCCCGTCATCCTGTTTCATGTGGCTGTAAACATTGGTTTATCGTACTGCCAGCCACCCAGAGCATGTGCATGGGTGTCAGGTCTTTGGGATCCAGAAGCAGTGAAACCACTAGTCTGGAGCTGCTGGTGCGTGGAGCAGGGGGAGTTTTGGGTTGTTTTGTTTGGGTTTTTTTAATAGGCTATTCTAGTTCTTCTTGAATGGTCACGGTTGTCTTGATACTCTAATTCTCTTGGTTATGACTTGATTGATGCTATAGGACTCTGAGCTCTTATTTCAGTTCAGTTTCTAGACAGCCAGAAGGCTATAAAGCATCTTTTTAAATGCCTCATGTAAAACTATCCAAAAGAAAAAAGGGGTGAGTACAATTTTACAATTCATATCCTGCTGGGGCAAATGCCTCAGTCGGGACCAATGCTACCTGAAAGCCTTCTAATAGGTGTAGTGTACGTACGATAGGCAACCATCATCTTATCTTGCCTGAAAGTTGTTTGCAGCTGGGAAGGAGACTGTAGGAAGCATGCAAGCTGGAATTGTTCGTATTTTGGCACATGCCAGGATGTTTACTCTAGGTCATCAGTTGTTTGTGAGCTCGACACAGGGGGAAGGGAAGCGGGCAGTGCAGGCAGAGCGTGGCCCCTGCGACGGGAGCCCTTTGGCGCAAGGCGAGATCAGCGTGAGAGGCGGCAGTCAGCATGGGGAGGGAGGGCGAAGGCACTTTGCTGCCGCAGCTCCGAGTGGAAACCGAAGTATGTTTTGATGTGGCGTTGGCAGCTCGCGCTGCCTGGTGGCAGTGTGCGCCGTGCTGCCAGCTGGGAATGTCGCTCCCTTGCCGAAGCGCAAGGCTCTGGCACTCGGAGTAGATATCCAGCCGCTTGGGGTGTTTGCGAATGCGTAAAAAGGAGACGGGAAGGGATGCAGGGGAGAAAAACGCAGCTCTCCCGGGGTGTGAAGAATAGAAGACGGCCAGTTATAATTTACTGCCTAATCTGTTTTGCTGGACCCAATTAGGGACGGTGTTTACAAATTGATTTCAGGTTAACCGTGGCTGGCAGTAATGCCAGGCAGTGCTCCAGCTGTAGGCGAGGTTTCGCTGTTCCTACTGAGAATAGGTTTAATCTAAATAAAAGACAAATTAGATCATGTTGCTCTTCTACAGTAAAGCATGCTCAAGGGCCTTTCCTTCACATGATTTGTTAGGTGTTGACTAGCATGGGGAATGTGCTGATTCCCAGAAACAGGGAAAGTTGATGTAATGGCACTGCACATCGTACAGGCCTGGCACAGACCTCCCAATCAGAGTCAGAGTGTTAAAAAAAACTGCTGTGTTGCTGACATTCTCTGCACTGCTCCTCGGGTTTGAAATAATAATAATAAAATACAATTTGATTGTTTTTGGAATCAGATGCCAATGCTGACTTCCAGCTGGAATAATTTCAGTTTAGCAGGTGCTCTTCAGAGCAGCAAAATGATCGCTGTGTTGTTCCCAGCAGAGAATAAAATTACACAAGCGGCATAGATGATGAAGAGTTTTGCCTAGATAAAACTGCAGTGCAGGCATTGGCTTAAGGGACACAAAAGGCAGGGCTTGGGGGGGCGGGGGGTATTATAGATTGTGGTTGCAGTAGAGTCCCTGAGTAGGGGAGTCTCAGTGCAGTGTTAAGGCAAAATTATTCCTTTCGTACCAAAGGACTGGAAGCCAGGCACTCTCCATGTGCTCAAAACCAGTTCCTGAGCATGCACGGTTCCCGTCATTTGAAGATATGTTCTCATGTGGCTACAGTCCCTCTCTACCGTGCAGCATCCACCTGCTCTCTTTACTGTTAAGGTTAATGTGAGTAGCTCTGCCCGACTTTGGACGCAGTTCTGGTGCAGACATCATCCACGTTGTCTGCTGCAACTCCTGTCTGAGTATAGGGAGGCTGAGACTTGGCCCTAGCACAGGATTAGACCTCAGTCACCCCTTGCCACCAGGGTTAGGGAACCGTATCGGGATCCAGTATGTGACTTGAAATCTAATATAAGACGAATTTTGTTGCTTCGAAATACTAATCACTGTGGATCCAGCATGGAGATAGGACCTGTGCCAGAGGCATAGCATAGCACAAGAGGCTCACTCAGGTAAGCGATTTGTGACATGGAAAATTTGCTGTCTTCTAATATAGAGGCAGGGAACCTGGATGCTTGAAGAACTGCACATTGAGAATATGGCAAGGTAAATCATTCAACTAAACAATTATTTGTGACGGATAAAATATCTAGTTTTAGCTTACCTGATCCACTGATGAATTCCCAGTTAGTTCAACACATTTCTATTTATAGAAATTCTCTCAGAGAGTGAGAAATGGTGAAGATACCAAGACCCAAAATAAAATGGAAATTCAAATTGCACTCCAGTTTCTCTTCAGGATAATAAGATGTAATAAATATGTCATGCAGGACAGCTTCCAGTCAAGGTTAACTCCTGCAAAATAACTATATTAAAAAGCCAGTTATCATGTTTGTGATGGGAGATGAGATTGCTAGGAAGTTGCTGTGGATGGATTTCAGTGGTCAGAGCTGAGATATGCATGAGATGACTGCTAGAAACCATGGAGAGATGAACAACACAGGCACTGCATTCCGCTCTCTGGAAAGAGCAGGATGGTAGTAAAGACGCACCTGAGGGATATGGGTTTCCCAGCACTCTAAAGCCAAATAATTTGTCAGCATTTTCAAATTTCCTGCAGAAAGACCAGACATATCATGACAAACTCTCAGTTTTCTGTGTAATAGTTCAGAGGACCAAGATAATCTTGGGAAAAAAAAAAGAGAGAAGAAAGGGGAAAAGTGAGAGAGAATACAAATGCAGAACCAAGTCTGGCATCTTAGCACTCAAAAACCTGGGACTGTTTAAAAAAAAAATAATAATAAGTGGGTAAAAGTTGAGATGGGGCACTTGAGAGACAATGGGAGCGAAGGGAAATGAATGCAACTTCTAGCAGCTAGTTTCTTTGTGGGGACCCTTTTATGCCAATTTCTCTGTTTTTTCAAAGGAGCTGCGGGGACCTGCTGCACAATAGGATAAGGGGCTTCCTCCCGTCTGAAGAGCAGAGGTTGCAAGTGATCAAGCAAATGCAGAGAGCAAGGGGGGGTGGAGAGCGCTCGTTTGTGGTTCGCAGACCAGGAGCCTCTAACCTGATTTAAATGCGGAGGGCTGTAGTTATGACTGTAATGAAAGAGCACCGTGAGAAAAAATCAGCAACTTAATACGGTATCGCCTCTTCCTGGCTACAGGAGGGACGGTGCTCTTGCGGTTAAATGTGGAAGTCTACGCACCTTGGAAAATATGTGGGTTTATATGTGTTCAAAGTACTTCTACACTATTTATTATCGTTCTGCTGTATCCTGGTAATAGCTAGAAATGCTCTATAAAATGTGTATGTAATGGCTCTATATGGATGCCATTCTTTTTGAACTACAGAAGTTTAATATTATGGTACTATAACCATTTAAATGCATAAACCAGCATATGGTCAGAGCCAAGAATTAATAAGTGGGCCAAAGATCAGAAGGATGCATTCACGTGTAACCTGCCATTCATTTTATGAGTAAATCAAAACATTGTCACATCCCTGCAAATGCTGCAAAGCTTAGACACACTGGTTATTAGAGTTACAGCCTGTGTAAAACAGAAGAATCCCTAACTAAAGGTAGCCTGGGAGGTCTGCTACAGCTGAAGGGGGAAAGAAAAGCCCATGGCTTCCTATTTGTACAGGCTGCAGCATCTTTCCCCTTGTAAACCTGATACGAACAGCAGATTGTGGCCAGGAACAACGATGGCCATCATATGGGTGCTCGTAATGGGAAATAATAGGTACCTCATGGCACAGGCCATGACATCCTTGAATGGACATACATTGTTTGCCATTGTAGGATGAGGGAGAAACTTATTTGGGTCTGGGATGGAATTTGCTCAGTGAAAATAAATAGGATGAAATACGCTATGAAGTTCATCTTAATGAAAAATGCAGTGAGGCAGAGAAGTAACCTCTGAGACCAACTGGGGAAGGTGAGAGAAGGCTGAAAGGTACCACAAACACAGAAAAGTGATAGCGAAGCGGGTGGGACAGGGCCACCCAGAGGCACTTCTCTGTTCTGCCTGTCAAAGCACAGAGAAACACTTAACCGTTCTCCAAAATGGAAATCTTATTCTCCAAAAGAAACATCAACACGAGTAAGCAGTGGGAGTGTTAAAGACTCTCTAGTAAACCCGCAGAATGTGGTGAGTTATCAGCAAGACTTCCCAAATGGCCAAATTGATAAAATCATCCTCCTGGTGACTGGAATATTTAAGCGTGCAGCCGGAATATGCTGGCATCCTCATCATCGCCGGTCCGTTGACTCCTGGGCAAGTGCGTGAGCACTCCAGCTACCAAATAAGTTTCCTGTTAGAAGCCTTGTCTAGAGAAGTTTAGTAAAAAACGCAACCAGATGGCTAAAATGTCTTCTTGGTATCAAGTGAGATTTTCAAAGCCGAGGAGGGTTTTCAGCACACACATCTCTTTTGGCAACTGTGAAAATAAAGCCCCCAAAACTTAGTAGCTTAGGTTTTTATTGGAGGTTGGTCGGGAGATATTATCTGTGCCCCACGTCTAGTTATAACCAAGGCAGTGTCATCCTTGGCATTTGGTGCCGAAATCAGGGGTTGCATGTGGGAGACAGTGGGGACTCACACTCCTTTTAAAGATGACTCGAAGCCCTTTTGAGATCCCAAGGCAGTCCTGGTGTACACTGAAACAGGAGAGGGAGTGGGAGTGGCAAATTTCTGGCAAGTGAACTGTGTCCTGACCAGAAACTTGACATCTTAGGGGCAGAAAACAGCTTATCCAGATTTGAGGTACCCTGGCTTGGTCTTGGACTGGGCTGATGCCAGCCCAAATCAAGCAATTGGCTGGTAGAGAAGATGTATATTTCAATGATGGTCGCATTAACAGGGAGCACTGATGGTCTAGGGGAAAGGACACGCTATCCCAAGCGTGAACTAGAAGGAACCGTTTTAGATGAGCAGCCATCCAGGCGTTATCTACGCATGCTCTGCGGGGTTTGAGGGAGTTCCGCTGCTGCTGAAAGGTTGTGATGCCCCTCCGTAAGCACCACTCCCTTCAGCATCACTCTGCACTCTGCCCACAGCAGAAGGAGACAGGCAGAGGTGGTGTCCCACTGGCACGGGCGAGCTGGCTGGAGCAGCTGTGACAGCCCTTGGCTGGAGCCAGGTCCAGGGAAGGCTGGTCCATCTGCGGAGACGGCCCTCTCACCTCACCCCCATAGCCGGGGCTGAGCTGTAACAATCTGGATATGCTCACGAGTTAGTTAATTGACCCATCCAAATGAGAAAAGCGAGGTTGAAATATTTATAGTATATTAACGCTGTTGGCGTATGCAGGAAACGCTAACAAATGGCAAATAGGCAAAACGTTGAAATGACTGAGTGCTTATTGGCGAGCGGCAGCCGGGGATCTGCTTTCAATAATCTGAGTGACAGCCAAGGGAATAGCGAAATTTATTTATTTATTTATTTATTTATTTATTTATTTATGGATTTGTAATGCCTATTTCTCCGGTGCTGCATCATTTGTAAAGAAAGCATAACCACTCCGGGGCATCAGGAAACTTTTCCCCAGCAGGCTGTTAACAAAGTTCGGGGGGCCGCCGGCGCTCGGTGGTGGTGGGTGGTGGCGAGGGACCCCAGGTGGAGCCTGCGAGTGAACCGCAGCCGGTGGTGGGTCGATCCCTCTGCCAGTTTACCCATCCACCTCTGGCTTGGCCAGGAAACGGCAACGGGTTTGAAAAGCAGTAAAAAGGCATGCTGTCCGTCAAATAAATACGTTCTAATAACATCAGGAGGAAGATCCGACGAAGAAAGATTTTAATGCTGTTTTTCTGATGAGAGTGCTCCTTAAAATAAGGCATAAATACGTTGTGTGTAGTAACTCCAGAACATGAAACTTTTGCTCACCACGGCCTCTCATTTGCTCTGCGTTCATTTAATTTAACAATACTTCTACTTCTGTTCTTGTCCGAAACAGTTGATCGGGATGCTGCTGGCATGCTGTCTGTCCCGGTTTATTACTGCTAACCAGTACGAGATGGTGTAACAAGGTAAGCATTCCCCGCTCTCTATGCGGTACGCTATATCCGCTTCGGTATATTGTCGTGGCTCTGCTGCTTCTGCTGAAGATAGCGGGCAAGTTTTAGATGCTTACCGTGTTCATGGAGAATTAAGTCTTCCCACGGGATTCTGTGCTTTGGGATTTTCATCCCAATATTCTGTCCAGTTGAAAAAAAAAAAAAAAGGAGGGGGGGGGGAATACTATTGAATGTTTTGTCATTTTGACTTTCTTCTTGAAAAGGGAGGGCAAAATATCTGTTATGAACGCTGTTAGCGGCCAAAGCAACCCACGTCTTTTCTTTTTATCCTTCCCGACCCAGTCTTTCAGGAACACGAAGTCCAGAGCCTGTCTCAAGATCAGGAGCTGCAGAATTGGAGAAAGACTGAAACGAATGTTATAGCACACACTGTCTCTCGCACGCACGCACGCACACCCACACCCCCACGAGCAAGCACGTGCGCGCGCGCACTCGCACCCCACCTCCCCAACTCTGTCCCATGCGTAGTGTACCATTCTGTGAAGTACCGCGGTGCCACCGAGAGCAGCCGGGTCCCCTCGGCCGCCGGACCCAGACCCCATCCCCGCGGCTCGGTGTAGGACGGCACCGTATGTATGTTCTTGGTCACACAGTAGTTGCATCGTAAGTTAACAAAGGTAATTCATTAACAGCATCGATCGGGCTGTGCATGTAGTGACTGGAGGGCATAATTAGCCTTTCACCATGGTTAATAAGTGTTGCACACGTTCATATAAACCGGTATATGAAATATATATTCTTTTGGGTTTATCTTAATTTCTTGTTTTGTTTATTGCTTTACTAAGGTTTTCATCCTTTCCCCCTTCCCTGCGCCTGCCCCTCCCCCCTTCCCCAAAAACAAAGGAATCAGTAACATAACATAAAGATACTTGAAAACGATGTCAAAATGTTGTGCTTGAAGGGAACCATTATTCCTGATGTTCTTCTACATCTTTGATTCTTACTCAGTGTTGTATGCCTAGTGCGTATCCCGGTAGGCTTTGTCTAGTGCATTTTGCCTCTGAACCTGATCCTGTGTAATACTGTTATTAAGCTGTGTTGTTGCTTACTGTGAAGGCAGGAATTTTGCTTCCTTTATTTTTATTAGGTAGTTATGAACTAATTGAACTGTGCTGTACTGCGGCCTTCATACCTTCTTCCTGTTCTTTCTTTTTCTTTCTTTTTGCATTGAGGTTGCAGCCACCAAATACATTGTTGAATCAAATCAAAATAAAAACACACACACAATAAAAAAAAAAAAAACACAAAAAAACCAGGCATATGAAATATTTTTGGGGGAAAGCAAAAGTTTAAAACCTTTTTAAAAAAATAGGACTTTTTTAATAATGCCTCTGTCTAGCATGCCAACGAGAATGCATTGATATTGTGAGTATTTGTGATATACGTATTAATAAATGGAACCATTACAGATTTCTAGCCGCTTCCTTTTCGTTCTTTAGTCGTAACAAAACTCTTTTGAGGGGGGAAGTGAACACGAAACACAAGTGCACTGCTTGGACTGACGTGTCTTTATGCATATTTTAACAACTAACTTGCTTGCGACAGAAAAATGTTACTACGCTGGGAAAAAAAAAAAAAAAAAAAAGAGCTGGACTTGTTTCAAAACTCTTAGAAAAACCTTCCACAGCTGGTTTCACCACGTGACAAATACATACCCTCTGCTTTGCCATTTTTCTTCTCGTGACTGGTAACGACTGGCAGTGTTTAATTATCGCGTTCTTAGCACTGCGCGTGATTTTCGCCTTAAGCATTTCTCTGTGATTTTGGGGAGGGTGGGGAGAAGAGGGATTTGGGGCTGAGGGGGGTGGGTAATAGCCATCTTTGCTGCGTTCCTGGAAAGGCAGGCACTTGCCTCTTTCTCATTTGAGTACGTGAAGTGTTGAAGATCCGATGGAAAGCCCACGAAAGTTTAAACCTGGAAGTTTTGGACCGAGCCCTTACATCGGCAATGTGGACAGAGAAGAAGACGTGAGGAGGGAAACCCTGTAGCTTCCCGGCTGTGGAGGAGCTGTGCAGCGCCTGTGTCTGCACAGCCCGTACAGCTGCCGGCATCCCAGCCCGTCCGCCGTCCATCTGTCCACCCGTCAGTGCCACCCACCCAGTTTCTGCGACCCTTTGCCCGTGGGGTGCCTGCCCTGCGTGGTGCCTCCAGCATCAGCTCCCGGAAAGCCTTGGAGCGGTGCTGGCGTGGTGGCTGCGCTCTCACCCACAGCTATAAAGGGGCTTGCAGCCGCACGGGCAAAAACCTGTCGGCATATGCTGAGGCAGCACATCCTAAAAACCCCGGTGGCATCTTTGGCTTTATTCAGAGAGTACTTCCAGAGCAGGGAGGGGTGGGACCCTGGTGGCTTTGCCAGGGAGGTGGGTAATCAGTATGCCGTGCCGCTCTTGAACCACAGGTAATGGTTTTTATAGATTTGATCCACTGCCAAAAATGAAAAGCTGCAATTTGCTGCTCAGTCTCTGCTTCTCTATTTGATTACAGCTCAGCGCTTCACATTTGGCTTCTGTCACAATTTGCACTTTTTCAGCCCAGCTCTAGTATGCACAACCCCATCGTACATGGTTTTCGGCAGGTTGCGCTCCTGTGGTGCCCAGGAGCCGAAGCTCCGGCTGTGCTCAGAGCTGGGCGCACTGTAACGCGCTTCCACCGGCCTGCTTTCTTCCATGAAAAACACGAGCAACTCATATTTTCTTCATCACTTACCTTTTCCCTGGTATAAGTTGTTGGTAATGGGGACAAAAAGGCTCAGTATATTTGTGCGAGAGGGGCATTAAGGTCTGAAGTGTGTTTTGTGGCAGGATGCTGTTATGGCTGGGGATGCATCGACTCCCAGCAGAAGACCTGTTTTCCCAAGATCCGTATCTGAGATACTTTCCTGCCACTGTAAATTAATAGCACATAGTGAAGGTTATAGCACTTGTCCTATGGAAGCGTGGAAGTCATTTTACTGATTTTTTTTTTCTCTACCAAGCAGATGGCTTTACCTCGGAGCAAGTAAAGCACTCACAAAGGCGAGTCGCCCGTCCCCTTCCCCCTTTGTCACCCCCATAGCCTGTCCTTGGGGTTCAAACCTACTCTGAAACAGAGATTTGGAAATAAGAAAAGAGGAAGCTGATCCACAAATTTAAATCTGCCCTCAATAAAGCACCTACCGCGAGGGAGCGGAACACCAGTACAGTTTGTGTGTACTTTGCTGGGGACAAAGCTGCTGGGCGCAGGTCGCAACACTCGCATTTGCAGTCCTTTCCGAGGACTGAAAAACAGTTGCAGCCGGTCGCGCGGTTGCTGGGGCTACGGGGTGCTGGAGCGATGCCCTTCTCCCGCGGGCGCAGGAAGTTCGCTGAGGGGTGGATGTTTTTCCACACCAGAAAGAACTGGCCCACCAGTCGCCCCAGTTTCCCTCCCCTATTCATCCCCGGGCAGGTCTCCCCTTCTCTCCTGCCCCATGGAAGGGGGAGGGCGAGGATGCCGCCTCCTTCCTCAGGAGCCACCAGTGACCTTCCAGAGTGGAAAAGCACCAGCCTCTCCTCAGTTTTCTTTCCTTGTTTTTCTTTTTTTTTTTTTTCTTCTTCCTGAAAGAAGGAGTTGTTTGTGCCAAGAGCTGTTTCTTTTGAAGACGCTGGTGTTGGGTGACAGGTCAACAGGCCCCCAGACTGCCCCAGCTTGCCCGTCCCCATCCAGTAAAGCACATGCTCGGCTTTAAGGCGCGAGCGTTGAATTAAGTCCATTCAGCGAAGCCCTTCAGTGGGTGCTCAGTTGTTTCCCTCAGCTCAGCAGCTCTCCTGCTTGTATGGGGTCAGTGTGTTAAATGGGGCTCTCGACAGCTTCCGTGGAGAGGACCAAGCTGGTTAAGGACCCACCAAGGGCTTCCCCGGCCAAATTCCCCTGGCTCGGGCTGGGGCTGCGCAGCAGCCCCGGCGGGGAGGGTTGCACTAGCCGGCACCATGGCATCCCCTGCCCTGGGCGTAGTGTCCCCACGCTTCCCCGCCTCCATCCTGGGGGGAAAAGTGAGGCGGCGGAAAGGAAACAAATCCGGAGATGCTGCATACGAGTTAATGTCAGCCGGGCACACATGTGAGGGATTTTGCCTCCAGAGGTGAAGCTGCCACAGGGCACCGGGGGGGGCTTTGCCTCTGGGGCTGAGGTCCACCCTCTGGCATGAACTGGATCAGTGGTGGAAGGGGGTGGCTCCTGCTGGGCTGGGCTGGCTCTGGCTGTCTCATCCCTCCCCAAGCAAATGGTACCCACTGCAATCACAAGGCAAAAGAAGGGTGGGCAGGTTTGGGAATCAAAGCAGGTGATGGGGTGATTGGTGAGTCCCAGGAGGAGTGGGCGGAACAGGGCATGGCTGAGGGACGAGAGTGGGAGACGGAGTGGGAATGTGGGAGGAGGAAGAAGGGTTATTGAGACCATCTTGTTTTGGCTCTGGTGAGCTGTCAGCTTGGTTTGGCCGCAAGGTAGACCAGTGGCCTTAGGTGGCACGTGCATCCCATCCTGAACTGCCTCCCAGGGCTTGCTTCTGCTGAGGAGGACAGCCCCGAGCGCTGCCAAGGGGATAATGCGTTGCTGTTAGGTGATTTTTCACACTAGCATCAAACCACGGCCCTGGGAGCAAGTGGCCGTGCTGGAGGGCCTTGCTGGCCACCCACCCTTGGGCGAGCATCGCTGCGGAGGAGACCGGCTTTGCAGGACTGACTATGGGATTTCAGACTGTTGCTCCTCGAAGGGCCCAGTGCAGGGGCTAAAATGATTTTTTTGTCTGTGGCTCTTCCCCTTGACCTCAATGGCTCGTTATCATTTAAGATAATTTTAAGGTTAGCAAATTAACTTGCTGACAGCCGAGTCCCATGCACTATTTAGTTAATGCCGTATAAAATACCTGACGTCCCACTGGAGGGGCAGGATTGATCAGGATGTCGGACTTCTACCAGGGCTGAGTTGGGGATGCTTCAGTATGAACCTGTATAATAAATATAGAAATCTTCACGATTCAACATACAAATGCCACTCCTGCTTTTTTTTAAGTAAAAGTGTTTTTCCCTACAAACGTGTGAAATCTGCTCAACCTTCTGCAGGCTGCTTTTACCAGCTTGGCCCAATTCTGAAGAAAAAAGCTGTTGCTTTTGCCTTTTGCTTGTCATTACACCTGTTCCTGTTGCAACCAGTATGGGTTTCATTCAAAGGGGGCTTCATTTTTGCCCAACGTGACCGGAGGTATTTGATATGTGCAAGCTCATTAAAAGCAAACCATGCTGAGTCAGCAACTCTTCGAGCTCTGGAGTCTGTTCTGCTCTGCGGTAACTGCAGTGTGGCTATTTTTGGTCTCTACTGAAGCTATCTATAGGTCACACAGAGTACTTAGATTGTCGTCCTTCCCTGTAATCAACAAATAAGGTGTGTATATATACACACACATAGAACATCCCTGGTGCGCTATACAATGGTGTAACTCATAATGTGATGTATATTCCCAATGCAACTACTGAATCACCAGAATGCTATTTTTTATTCACCATACTTACGCATCCCTGGCCAAGCCTTTCAGAAGCATGAGATTTCGGGCAACCCCCTGGAGGTATTTCCAAAATGCTCTAGCTTTCAGACAGTGCCGAGTGACCTACCTTTGGGGAATCTGGCCCTTTCAAAACCTCTCAGGGCACTCAGAAGTGAAAAGTCATTTTTGAAAGCCCTATCTGTCTTTAAAATGGAAATTATTCATCCAAGTAAAAAACATTAGTATTTTTTAAATCACAATTATTTCCAGAGGGGAAGCGAGGACAGCTTTCTGGCTTGCATGGAAGCTGTGGTTTGCGTGCTTTCTCTTCTTGAGTAGAGAATTGGCAATCATGATGTGAGAGAAGGTGAAGTGGAGAAAGAAGAGCAAAAAATATGTAAACCTCTATTTTTTCAGTCAAAAGGGTTTGAAACGGGAAGTATTTCAAGCCGATTGTGTGTCGGACACAGTGGTGCAGCCATCTCCAGCTCCGAGCTGGGCAGGGTCAGCAGCTCAGGCCAGCAGCAGGAGGGTCTGTGGTGAGGTCCAGAGGGGACTGTCGCCTGCCGGGACACCCCTTACGTCCTCCTCGTGGTGCGGGCAGCCTTTTGTGGGAGCCGGCAGGAGCCAGACAGGTAGAGACTACCATGGTTCACATGCAATGAAATTCAGGGCCAGTCTCAATTTCGGGGCACTACCTGAGGCTTTGCAGGAGCTGTTTGACACTGGTAGTTTCCTACTGTGGTTCCCAGTGGCTTCCTGTGCTTCTGTGGCATTTACCTCTGACGTTCTCTTTTTAAGTCACTGCTTGCTCAAAAGAACTCGTTGGTGCTTATGTTGATTATTTGGCATCTTCGGGGCCTGTCATTATTTGTAATTAAAAGCAAACAAAAAACTGCCCAGAATTTTCTGCACTGTGACCCAAATATCAGGTGAATGAGTCCTTCTCCCAAATATAGGTACCTTGAGCCCGTGGGTTATTGCTGTGTGCTCCTCTTGTTCACCTTTATGCAATCGCGGTACTTGCAGGGCCGGGGACTGCCTCAGCCCCGCGGGGAACCAGCCCCGAGCCCCGCACGCTCCCTCTGCCATGCCGCCGGCACTGACGGCCTGCCAAAATCAATGCCGTGCCTGGGGGGAGTACGGAAAACAGGTCTCCGCCTGCTGTGGGGAAGCATGAGGCGGCGTGAAGGTGTGAGACCCAGGAAAACCCTGTCCGGCACCACACACAAGCTCGAGCACTGAACTGAGGGTAGACTGGAGTGGTCCACCGGTCTTTGTAATGGTGGGGGTTCCTCCCGATGCTTATCCAGATAACCTAGATGCTCCCTACTTGTTTGGGCTGTGCATTTTAAGTGCTTGAGTGTGAAAGGGAAATCAAAAAGCCGGTCAAAATCATCTCTGTGAGACCCATTCAATAAAAAAGTTATTGGCAATTAGCACTTTTTTTATTAAAAAGTAATTAGCCCTCCTGCCCTGAGAATTAATGAATGCTTTTCATTACACCCCAAGGGGCAGTCAACCCGATAGTAATCCACTTCAGATGAATGTTTTTCTAAACCAACACTGTTTGACAACGCAGGCGGCAGGATGGTCACAAACAGGAGGCAATCCTGCTCCGGTGGACGCTGGAGCTGGTTGCTTCGAAATGAAAAGCCATTAATAATTTTCTTGGATTAGTGCAATAGACTTGACTTCTTACTCATTAAGGAGATGAGGCAAAGCATACAGAAAGAGCAGTGCCTCACGCGTCCCTGGGTGCGAAGCCCAGGAAGCCAGTGGAGACGTACGAGTGATGGCTACCAGCTTTTGCTGAACGTGTTCGTAGAGCTTGATGGGGTGGAACATGACTTGGCTGCAGGGGTGTCTGGACGTGGCGATTTTACTGCCTGAGAGGTGTCTGGCAGCCGAGTGGCAGAGGGTTGTGTGTCCCTGCTGTCTCCCCTTCACTGCTCAACCCATTGGCACCACAGGGAATGAGCACCAGGCGGTGGCATCCCTTCCCCCCTCGCCCCTGTTTGATGGTTGGCATTTTCAGCGAGATACGCGTTGCTGCAGATGCAAAAACCACACAGACTTCTCAGTTCAGTGGCTGTCCTGCTCTGACAGCCCATCCACGGTCATCACGGCCGCCTGGTTCTCCTCGGGGTGGTAAGGCATGGCTGTTTGAGGAAGCCACGACAACTGGTTGTCATTCAGACAATTATTCTATCACCCGATGACCCCTCCCCACCTGGGAAGCAGAACAGAGAAAAAACAAGCAAACATGCGGGTTGAAATATAAACAGATTTAATAGAATAAGACTAGACGATTAACATTAATAACACTAAAGAACTGATATTGATTCCGATACCAATATGAAATATACAAGGATTATACTCAGCCAATTCCATCAGTCGGAAGCTGTGCACTCCCAGCAGTGACAGCAAATGTCAGACACTGCGAGTGCCACGGCTTCGGGAGGAAGGGAAGGCCTCAGGGGTCCGGCACCAGAGCAAGACGTTCTCTGGATCGCCATCATAAAGGAAGAGAGAGCACTTCACAGCAAACTTTCTAATTTATAGTGAATGTGACATTGATGGTATGAAATAATCCTGTTGGGCAGCTTGGGTCAAGTGCCCGGGTCTCGCTCCTCCTCATCTCTGCACCTGCTGAGCTTGAAAACACTGAGACTTTGAAACCCACACACTGCAGCTGGCTACGAAGTAAATAAGTCCAAAAATTCAGACACTACAGTCTTCTGAAACGACAGTTTTCCCAAGCATTAGAAGATATTTTACTGGAAAGTAAAATTACTGAGGGAGAAATTAGTCCTGTGTCTTTCGAACGAGGACAATGGCGCAGGCAGGTACCCCCGTCAGAGGAAAGCCCTCAAAGAGTGACCAGATGCTCGACAACTTCCCTTCCCCTGCCCTGGGAGCATCCTGGCCGCTCCCTGGGGCAGCGCTCCCCTCCGACCCACACGCGGTCTGGCGGGGACCCCAGCTGCCACTGCTGACTGGGGGGTTGATGACACAGCTTCCCGCAGCCCAGCTTTAAAAGCTTGCCCGGTACATTTACAAACCTGAGGATTCAAGTGAAGAGCTGATCCCTCCCCTCCAAGCTGGGCTGCCCGATTAGGAAGAAATGGTCCAGGATGAGGCTGGGAATCTTGGACCCCAGGGCTTTCCCCCATAGGAAGACAGTAGGTAACGGGAGGTCTAATTAAGGAGGCCAGGTGCAAATTTACATGCTGCAGATAACATCTTCCTTGCCCACTTCTCCCCCTGCCATCTCACGCTTATTTGCTCGGGAGCCCGTTCCCACCCGGAGGCAAATAGACTCCTCCAGCCCTCCCTGTGGTCTCCTGAGGAGCAGGGACCTTCCACCCCATGGAGGGGACAAGGACTGCCGGGAGGTGGTGCTGCAGCCCCGGGGGCAACGTGCGAGCACTGGAGGCAAGCGTGGCGGCCAGCTCAGGAGCCAACACAAACTTTAATAGCCAGCGCTACCGAACGCCTCTGTGGTAGCCATGTCCCCGCTACGGCTCCGTGCTGCGTGCAGCGAGATAAAACACCCAGATGAGCAGTAAACGTAATGATTGCTTAACTCGCATCGCGGTGCTGCCTGGAGGCGATAGTGGGGTATCAGAGCACCGTCTCGCTGGATATGTCAAGGAAATACAGTCATCCCACGGAGCTAAAGCTGTAGGTGTAAGGATAGGAACAAACGGGCAGAAAATAAGAAGAGAATTAGGCAGCGTGGAGGCTATTGGGATCAGTGCAGTGAGCACAGGGTTGTGTTACTGCTGCTTTAGGCAATCTCAGTTTTGGCGTTTTGTAGATTAGATTATGGATGCCTAATTTTCCGGCCGTAAGCTTCTCTGAGCACACATTTGTTTTGATGTAATTACTTAACTTCAAAAAAAAAAAAAGTACATGGGGAAATTTTATTTTTTTTTCATGTGGAACCATAACCATCCTGAGGGACCCTTGGCAGGGCTGCAAGCCCTACATCAGCCCCCGCTTTACTGACCGGTCGCACCAGCTCTTTGTGGGATGGCACAGCGGGGCTGCTCAGCTGCTGGCCCGCAGGCAAAGCTGCCTGGGCTGCAGAGAGTGGGGATTAAGGGGGTATTCACACAGAGGACCCAGTCCCCTGGGGGGACTGATTCCCATGCTGTGTCATGATTTCTGTATAAAGGGAAAAAAAAGGTCCCTCAGTTTAATATTGGCTAGAGTTTTATCCCCCCTCTTTTTCATGGAATCACGGAATCTTCAGAGTCGGAAGGGACCTCTAGAGATCATCTAGTCCAACTCCCCTGCCAAAGCAGGATTGCCCAGAGCACATTACTCAGGACTGCATCCAGGCGGGTCTTGAAAATCTCCAGAGAAGGGGACTCCACAACCTCCCTGGGCAGCCTGTGCCAGTGCTCTGTCACCCTCACCATAAAGAAGTGTTTCCGTGTATTTGAATGGAACTTCCTGTGTTCTAACTTGTGCCCATTACCCCTCGTCCTGTCACTGGGAAGCATTGAAAAGAGCCTGGCTCCATCCTCCTTCAACCCACCCTTTAGATACTTGTAAGTATTAATAAGGTCTCCCCTCAGCCTTCTCTTCTCCAGGCTAAAGAGTCCCAGCTCTCCCAGCCTTTCCTCATAAGGGAGATGCTCCAAGGAAGCTTTGCTGGAAGGGTTGGCAGAACTCTGGGTTAAGTTTTACAAGGGGGGAATTTTATATTTTATATTTTTTCCAATTTAGAAGTTTTCAAAAGTTCAACTAGCTGTAATTAGCTTTGAAAAATGAATTAGTAACCATTTAACAGCCACATTTAAAGTATCCAGGCTCAAGGATTACATTTTTGGTAATATAATGGTATTTCAAATTAATGTATTTGCATTTGCAGTTTTCACTTTTTAGAGAGTGGCCCTTTTATTTGGTTGATTTTTGCTTTTTTGCAAAGACTTGGTGTGAACTACAGAACGAGGAAGATCGGGGCTAGGTCTCCTACGGGTTCATACAGCGTGCTGGAGTCCACATTTTCCATCTTTCATTTTCTTGCGATAGCAGGAAAGGAAATTTTTGCAGGAATGTTTGAAGCTTGGAAAGGAAAGTATCCTTTAATGCCATCACAGCCACAGTGC
Organism: Vanellus vanellus; assembly: GCF_965231255.1. Lineage (NCBI taxonomy): Eukaryota > Metazoa > Chordata > Aves > Charadriiformes > Charadriidae > Vanellus > Vanellus vanellus. The sequence continues at coordinate 127,009,923 of NC_138905.1, read as the reverse complement.
CAAGAAACACTAGCTGCTAGTATCTGCAGGTAGGACAGGTCAAACTCTAAACCTAAAGGCAGCTCCAAGCTCAAAACCAGGTGGAGTTATGGGGTGAGTATGTTTTGGTTCAGTAGGAGCTCTGACCCAACACACAGGTGCACTTAATGAAATGGGAGATGCTCATAAACCCTCCCTATAAATTATTTGCCTTGCAAAACTCCCATTAATGTAGCACTTAAGGAACCTATCCCAGGTAGGCACAGCAAACGTAAAGCCTGAAAGGCTATTACCTATGAGCTGCCCCACACCAGCCCCTGTGGGCCAGGTCTGTCAGCCCCTGGGGTGGTCACTGTGCTTCCCAGGATGCTGCCACCACCGCGGGGCAGCACGTCCAGCACCTCCCCTTCCCCCTGGCTCCCCGTCTGGACAGCTTTGCCAGGCTTCCTAAGGACGGCCGTGCACGGCAGCGATTCAAGAGCAAAGGCTGACAGAGTAAAGAGATGGACAGCTTTGCTCTTTTTTTTTTTTTTTTTTTTTTTGCATTTTATCCCGAGTCTTTGAATAGCTTCCTTCGAGTCCTGAGGTGAATGTGATGTGCCCGAGTTTCCCGATTAGAAAGGAATGTCGTGATGGTAGGGTGGGAGATGCACAGAAATGCCGGCTGCCCCTGGGCCACTGGAGTAAGGATCTCAGCTCCTTCCAGCTACTGAGTTGCAGTCTCCCTTAAAAAAATCAAAACAACAACAAAACCAAAAAATGATAGTAATTTCTGAACCTGAACTGTTCCTCTGCTGTTTTTTAATTTTTCCTAGCGGATCAACTGATGCTTGTTTAAATAATGGCAAATGCGGCTCGCTTTGGATGACTGAGTTGATTAATAATAGCTCTTTCCTGGAGTCAGGCTGTGTTTCTGCAAAGGCACTGAAAGTCCAGCCCAAACAAGCACCAACCCACCGGTTCAGATCATGGCTGCGGCTGCAGTGCTGCTGGTCGAGCCGTGGGCTCCAGTCCCCGGTCCCTGATGGCCAAATTCTTTGTTTTCCCCGCGAGCAGCCTACGGCTGGACGCGCAAAGAACGGTTATGTTAAAAACGCATGCTGCATATGCCATGAACTATCTTCTCCTGGCCTAAAGTGGCACAGCGATGTGACAGCCCATCATAAAGTTGAAGCTCAACCTGCCCAACCGGCAGCCAAATCCTCGCCGATGTTCTTGCTGCATTGCTGCCTGCAATGAACTTGCCTGCAGCGTTGAAGGCGGTTGCACATACCCACCTGTCCCAGCAGAGTTTCATCGCTGGACACCTTGCACACTTACAATAGTCAGGAGGCAATTTTTACCTGAGGCACAAATGAGCTGTTGTCTTTGCCCTTGGCTTCCTCCCAGATGGGGCAAGCTACATCTGATATGGTTCCTCGGCCTCCCTCATTCTCTCTTGCCAACCAGCGTCTTGTATTGGAGAATAATTGGAGCCCCTTTTCTTTATAAGTAGGATAAGTTTTCCAAGGCCGCACAAGTCCTCTGCTTGTGGTCAAAGAAGGCATGCCGTGTGCACAGGTGTCCCAAAACTCACAGCAAACTCTGTCATCTCACTGCTTTTAAGACATGGGATTGCAGCGAGGCACTATACATAGTGCCTTCCTGCTGCACAAAGAAGGCAAGGATAGATTTAGCAGGTGAATAAGGAGGACTTTCCATCTATACAGTCTCATTGATCTTCTGACGAGGCCATGTTACTGGGCTGTGCCAAAGGGCGGCTGTGCATGGCACAGGGTGCAATACCCACACTTCACCCAAGGTTCTGCAGCTCACCTGGGCACTGGCACGCCAGGGAGCTGCTGATAAATGGCTCATCGGTGTCCCCCCTGGAGTCTCCATCCCTTCCCAGCAAACACACAGGCTGGTGGAGAGCAGAGCTTCACCTGGCAGCATTATGGAGTCCCAGCACCCAAAAGACATTTGGAAATTCAGCCCTTCTGCATTGAGTCTGCCAAAACGGCATGAGGGCAAACAGCAAAGGGCCTGGCTTTCCTGCCATGCTGGAGTTAGTCTGGTCCCTCTCTAGCTGGCTAAACTTGAGCCGTGCTTTGGAGGCCATGACCCGCAGGCCCAGCTGCAGGGGTCTAGAAGAGCCACATTTCTCAGGCCTGGCAGTCTCTTCCAGCCCCATGTTTGTACCAATGGTGCAATTTTCAACATCGCGTTCAAAGACCAAGCATTTGGGGTTTTTCTTCCCCAATTAACATTCTCAACGTTTTTGATTCCTTGAGAAAGATGCATATCTGTGCCACCTTGGGAAGGTACTAGTGAGGGTTCACATCTCTGCATCTAAGGCACAATCCCAAGACAGTCCAACAACCAAGGGCTGATTGCCTAAACTGAGTATATATTAGTAGCAACCTAATGAACTGGCCTGTAAAATCTTTAAAGTGGAAGATGGGCACGATACACCGTCCCCTTGTGTGAACTATATCTTCTCTGTTTTGTGCAGGTTAATGAGCAGAAGAATCCCCAGCCATGAAAAGCCCTATATGGACTTTCCAATTTATCCATGTTCTTTATTTTTAGCACTTATCCTGCAAGGAAGAAATATGATCAGATAAACTATGCCTAGGTGACATTTCATATGCTGAGTATTTTCTGTAAAGTAAAAAGTAAGCATGTGGTGGTACTCATATATGTGTGTAAAAGACAGCTATTATGCCATGCGTGGTCATCATTGTCATTGCATAATATACCTGTATACTTTATACTCTGACTGAAACGGAACACATTTTTTGCCTTATGGGAAGGGAGAGCATGTGGCAGGGGAAGGACAAGTTAAAAGTGACTGAGTGCTTTTAAAGCTGATGCATGTTTCCGAGAGGTAGCTTTCCAGGGCAGCAGAGGTGTATTTGGAAGGTCAGCAAAGTGGTCCCAAGCATGGATGCACCGGGGCCTTTCCTTGAGGTATTCCCAAGTCGCAGCAGTCCCCTGCTTGTACTGGACCATGAGCAAAGGGGATGCTGACTTTCGCAAGATCTGTGCCTGAGCGCAGGACTGTTGCATCCTTGGATGCCTCAGTGGAGCCATCAGGCAGTGCCTCAGTGCAATATAACATTGCATCGCCCGCACACCCACGCAGGAGACCGGGAGGTCTCATTTCAGGTCTGCAAGCTCCGACAGTGTCCCTTTCAGCGCTATTGCAATTACACCTGTTACACCACCGCTCTTTATTCCCACTTAATGTATTGTGGCACTCGCGGTGGTGTTGCAACGACAGCTGACAGATCCCCTGCCTTTGCAGAGCCGCTCCTGTCGGGTTGCAGGTGCTCGCTAATCGGATAATGCTGTTGTTTTGGTTGCACTCACGTTTGTCTCTGCTAAATGACAAGCAGTAGCTTGTACTCTGCTTTCCGGCGCTTCCCTTTCAAGCTTCACAGTTGTACTTGCCATTTCACCTCCTGAGCGTATCAAAGTTGTTCTCGCCGCTTTGTGATACGGTGGCAGTTCAATCACGGGGAAGGATGCGCGGCGGCAGTCCCCGGCAGCGCCTGGCACCCGGCAGCCCTCATTAGCCTGTCACAGAGGCAGCCTTGAAATCGATGGGAAACAAAGGGCAGTCACCTGAAACCAGTCTTGGTTTGGTTTCTGCCAATTGATCTGCCAACTCCACTGGGGGAAAACAAGTTACGCGGGATGCCAAATATTTGTGGGTCCACTCCCTTCACCCCAGGAGCACTTTTAGTTAGGAGCCAGGGAGGTAAATGCAGGAAGAGAGGAGCCTCCCCCTCTCCAGCAGTGGTTGTTTCTGTAAATCTTGCTCTTACTAATGAGCCTGGGTGTAAACGAGGTACTGCTGAAACACACAGATAGACACTCTGATCATCATTGGGGACTCAACCCGGAGATTTCAGCGCCAAAACCGCAGGCTTAAAAAAAGATTCCTCATTATATAGTCATGACCACAGGCACAAGAACAGGGTTTTACATATTCCTCCTGTTAGACAAGCTTGTCTGCCAGCCTCTGAAGCCCAGAGCAGCTCCAGCCTCTCCCAGTAAGGCCTCTGCCCATCCCGCCACGCGGCCAGCTCTCCTTAAGGGCTGTCGCTGCTGGACCCGAACTTTCACGTGGCTCAGGTGCTTGAGAGAAGACAGCCTGATCAAGGAAGGGTACAATTAATAGATCGCCCTCCTGCTTGAGATCAGAGCGGCTAATCTTGCTAATAATACAATTTCCCACTTTGTCACAGATAAAGGATGTCTCATTTAGCGCAAGTTGGCAGAGCCTGCGTGGTGCGAGGCTCCGTCTCTGCACACAGAGGTAATCTCCAGTGAAGCCGTAAGCCTGGCAGCAAGTCTGAAGCGACCGTGTTTCCTACTGGGTTATTGTGGGGCACCAAGTTTCCAGCTGGCTTTTGCAGTGCCTCGAACACAGAGCTGGGAAAAGGCTCCAGAATACAGCCAGGCTAAAGCACAGTGGTGTTGGGGGGCGGCTCGCTGTACGAGTTTACTTTGCTTACTTTAGAAATCTTGCTTACTACAGATCAGCTGCCGGGATTAGAAGATCGAATATAGGGAACACGGAAGGGTCCTGTGGAAAAAAGTTCAGATAAAGGCCTGCCTCTTGGCAGGAAAATGGGAAACTGCACAGTCAGTGGCACTTTTTGTTGTTTTTAGTGGTGGTTGGAGCTGCAAGGCTGAGAGTGAGGGTAAGAAGGGAAGAACGTGACTTCAGAGATGACACATTTACATAAGTGATCTACCAAAGACTGATGTTCTGCATAAGAACTCAGAAATAAATAAAAAAATCCTACGTATTTAAAACAGACTTAAAAGAAATAATTAGCCTTGTTAATCTGACATATTAAAGAAACTCCATAACTCCAAACTAATCAGCTCTCGACACATCTTCATTTAGCACCCTACGGGCATGCAGAATGTCTCTTTATCGGGCTATAGAAAATAAAGATGTATGGAGATGTATGGCAGTCTCTGCATGGGTGCAAAGATCACATTGGGCAAAGCATCGTGCCTGCAACAGAAATGAATAAACACAACCGTAATGTGACATCTAGAAAGTGTCAAAGAGCATGTGGCTGGAAATGCCAGAGTAAAGCAGACAGAGGAAAAGTGCACCCAAAATCCAAGGGAAAGGGGGAGACCTTTTTTACAAGGAGTGATAACAAGGCAGATGGGATGCATACTTTGAAGAGCTTCCAACTAGAAACAGTTCAGAATGGGAAAAGCTGGGAGGTGAAAGTAGAATGTGAAGGGTCTTTACAGGAAAGATAGGAGCAAGTTCAAGCGCAGTGTGAAGACAATCTGCCAGCTTTTAAGGCTCTCACTGTTGAAAACGTATTGCGATGGTCATAGCTAACCACAGCCGCACAAGCAAGCACAGGACCAGAAAACTCAGGAAATTTAATGTGAAGATTAAAACTTGCAATGTCAAACTCTCCAATGAGGGACATCTCTAGATTGGGTACCTGTCACTAAATCCACTAAAGTCAATGAACTTGACAAAGAAAAGCAGTGGGTGATGAGATTGCGTGTACCTGAGCTGTTAGGCCCAAGACCAAGAGGGTGCACATCACCAAAAGCTACAACAATAAGTAGCAAAAAGCCTTCCCAGGAGCAAGGGGACTAACTGCATCCTTACGAAAGGCACAGGGCTGTCACCCAGCAACATAAAGGTATGTCATGGAAAAGACGAGCCCTGTTCTTGTTGCCACCTGCACTGTTTCACAAACCTGAAATTAAGGGATTAAAAGAAGCATTGCAGAAGAAGAGGTCGGATAGCATAGCTTGCAGCATACAAAACAAGAGAAGGCTTCGTAAGAGCAGAGGAGAGGAAGGGGGACAGGACAGGTACCAGGTCTTGCCTTGACCCTTGAGCAAGATCAAGGACAGCAGGAAGAGACCCGAGTCTTCCACAAATCAGCTAATTTGGCAGGATATTTTCAGCCTCCGAAGGGCCAAGGGATGCTCCAAACCAGAGCTGCGGCTGGGTGTGAATGGGAAGACATCACCCCTGGAGAGCTCACAGCCCTCCTGCGAAGGGACAGGGACTCCTACAAATTGCTGTAGCTTGATGCAGTCCTGCTGGAGGCTCCAGCATGCACAACAGGCACCACAGCTGAGACTGTCTTGAAATAACCTTCCGGAGTGCTTTGAGAGCCAAAAGTACTTCACAGCGTTATTGTAGGCGCAAGAGAGTCTTGCAGGAATGAAAGCGCCCATTGACGATGTGCCATGCAGGGGCAGGCACTGATCAGAATCCCAAATCAAGGAGGACACTGAGGCAGCCAAGAAGATACAACCCAAACCTCAGCAGAGCCAGATGTCAGTCCCAGACAATTTAATTATGTCTGGAGAAACCAACCACAAAGGCAGTAAAGCCTGCTGATTATAAGCAACAGTGAACAAGCTGAGAACGAAAGGGATAAACAAGGAAATTTAGAAATGGCAAAGGAGGTTGAAGTAGGTCAGCGTGTTCACACCCAGTGCTGCAACTCAAACCACTTACTAAAGAAACTGCATTGCTCAGATACAGAATAAGCTAGACAGCTAGAGCAGTGAACGTAGAGGAAGGGTGAGAGCAAGGATCTGAAGCACTTACCAGCGTCACCATGCAGTATTTCCTCCTCCTTCCCCTTCAACCACTACAATCAGGCTCATGCTACAGGCCAAAATGCAGTTGTAAATAAATAACAGGACTTTGCCAAGCTATGGCAATGACTGTAAAATGTTCCATGGTCTCTGCTTCCCACCTTCACAAGTGCCTATTTCATTAGGATGCCCATATTTTCACTCTTAAACTATAATCCATCAAACAGTGTGACATTTGTTGGTGTGCAGCACAGACTTAACATGCTTGGTGAAGCTCAGACGATGATCAAGTGTCTCTGCTTTTGGAAAGCTGCTAAACTGAAAAAAAAGCCATTGAAAGAGGGCAAGATATCTACAGGGAGAGCTAAAGAAAGGAGAGGTGGTGTGTCATGCCAGAAATACAGGCCGTAGCCTGTTGTGAGCTTCGCAGGTGGCACAACAAGGACAGGGTACACAGTTTGGAAAGTTGTGCTAGGTCACGTAGGTCACTGTGCAGTTTTATGATGGTCATCCCCTTGCTCTGTAGCATCCTGGTAGAAATTGCTACGGTAAACTACGGTATTGCCACAGAAAAGGAAAAGGTAGGGAGTAGCACCCCAGCAAGTAACCGTGAGTGCCTTTGGAAGTAGGTTGGAAGTTTGAAAGAAGAATGATGTCAATTCAAAATACCAGCCAGCGTGCCACGCGGTAAGTGTCAGTGTGTTCAGCTTGATAAGACACAGTCAAATGATTTGGAGAAAGCAGAAGCCTTCCATGTGAACACCATAAAGCCTAACGTGCTGTATCTCCAGCAAAAAGGTGAGAGTGGGGAAAGAAACATGGCCAAAGAGGAAATACTGTAACCAGCAACAAACCCTCAAAGTAATGGATGGAGTAATCAATCCCCCTACGCATCCCCAGCATGAACGTCCAGTCATTTAGGAAGTATCCATGGAAAGTGTGGACACGGTATTTCCCACGATGCTGAAAAGGAAAGCGTGCAAGGGGGAGTGTGGGAAAGTGCTTTGCGAGGACTCCACACACTGACATTGAAATGGAGAGAAAACAGCCTGAAGTCCAGGGATGGACAGTGAGAAGGACCTCTGTGTCCACCCTGAACAGCAGTCAAGTGGGGGCTCTTCACCCTGATGCAGCTGACTGAGAGGCTCAGATCAGCGGTGTTAAATCCCTGCTGCTCCTCCTGGCATCCCGATGCCATGAGCAATGCTCGTACCCAAGTACCCTAGTAATGCTCCCAAGTAAATAACTTGTATCTCCAGCATAGGAGAGCTGTGGACTTAACTATTTACAAACTTTTACTGTAAGGCTGTGATTCTTGGATACTCATGGCTTTTTTAGGTCCAATCTGTTCTGAGTGATTTGTAGCTGGGATTTTATCACAGCCTGACTATCACCGTCCTTTCTAACTACCAAAATCTGATTTCCGAAAGGGCCTCCATCTGTCTCGCATCTTACTTTAATTTGCTAAGTTGTGCCCTATCCCCATCTGGCAATTGGCTGGAGTTTTGTTTTGTTTTGTTTTGTTTTCTCTCCCTGAGTTATTCAAGGAGACACAGAGCTGGCTGAGTACATTAGATCATTATATGTCTCTTAAAGTAGTTGCTGGATTTATTTGAATAGAGATTAGCACGATTAAGAATGTTTTCTTTAAATGACTATAGTAGCCTACAATTTTCAAATAGTAATTTTTGTCCATTATATTGATTTGTAGTTAAAGAACTTTCAAGTTTTTTACTACAGTATGAAGAAAGCAGTTAAGTATTGCTGCTGTGAAAACCAACAGTTTTAGAATTTTGTTCAAGACTGTGAAACAACAGATGCACAAATCCCATTGAAATTCAATGAAAATTGACCCCTCACCCCTGTAAGTTGCTTTGAAAAGCTCATTTATAGAACTTCCAGAAGTAGCTTTACACACAATTAGTATTTCCTATGAAACATTCTTCATATGACTTTACATATTGCTATTTTGGGGAAAAAAAAAAAAAAATTGCAAGGGCATTCCTGACACATTGTTACTGACATGGAAAAGTGTTTCAGCCCTTCCAAAAAGTGTTTCAGCCCTTCCTTTATCCGTCTTTATCTCTCCGAAGTCCTACACCTCAGTTTAGCTATCTGTGCTGCTTGCATCAATACAGTACAGAAGAATACCTCAGTCTAGTTTACCCTACTTTCATCTCAATTCCACCTCCAACTGCATCCACTACTTTATCCTACGCCCTTGCAAAAAAGAAGCGAGCTTCTGCAGCTCTAAAGAACTTTAAAGAAACCGTCTAAGTTTCCTTTATCAGAGGGGAATATTTGGATTGAGACCTGGCTGGTCAGGATCCCGTGCACATTGCTCGATCAGCTTCCCCACCTGGAGTACTGACTCCAGCTCTGGAGTCCCCAGCCTAAGAAGGACATGGACCTGTTGGAGTGGGTCCAGAGGAGGGCCACGAAGATGATCAGAGGGCTGGAACACCTCTCCTATGAAGACAGTCTGAGAGAGTTGGGGTTGTTCAGCCCAGAGAAGAGAAGAGAAAAGAGAAGAGAAGAGAAGAGAAGAGAAGAGAAGAGAAGAGAAGAGAAGAGAAGAGAAGAGAAGAGAAGAGAAGAGAAGAGAAGAGAAGAGAAGAGAAGAGACAAGACCTTATTGTGGCCTTCCAGTACTGAAAGGGGGCCTACACGAGAGCTGAGCAAGGACTTTTTACTAGGGCATGTAGTGATAGGATGAGGGAGAATGGCTTTAAACTGGAAGAGGGTGGTTTTAGATTAAATATTAGGAAGAAAATTTTCTCTTTGAGGGTGGTAAGGCACTGGAACAGGTTGCCCAGAGAAGCTGTGGAAGCCCAGTCCTTGGAGGTGTTTAAGGCCAGGCTGGATGGGGCTTTGAGCAACCTGGTCTAGTGGGAGGTTTCCCTGCCTATGGCAGGGGGGTTGGAACTTGATGATCTTCAAGGTCCCTTCCAACCTAAACCATTCTATGATTCTACGATTCATGCTCAGCACATCACAGCTGGCATTAACACCAGCAGCTGGTGTAGCCTCACTGTATCTGAGGTTGCTCCAGCATCTCCTAACTATCCTTGTGTCTAACTCAAGGAGATGGACATGGGTTATGTTATTAACTTGCTTTCATATGAACCCAAGGAAAGCTTCCTTCCTCTGATGCTTGTAGAGTTCATCCAGCTGTTGGCCCCTGTACAAGCCCCACTATACTTTCCTGTTTATGCCCATCCATCAGGCTTTAGCTGTGCTGGGCATCGACCCTCTGACACAGATCAGGTCAGTGAGCAAGCGCTGACCGCGTGCAGCCCCCTTCTACACTTGCCGGCACACCGGTAAGCGAAAGCAGCCGCCAACGCCTCATTTCTGCAGTGGCATTATCTGCGTGTTTGCAGACAAGACCTAAGCTGGGCTGTAGGAAAGGAATGCTTAATTATTTGCTGCCTGTCTTCTGCACAAGGTTCTGCATGAAAACCACAGGATTTTATTCTTCTTGCTGGAGGGAACGGGATGGGGGAAAATGAAGTGCTTGGAAACCCTTTTCTTTCCCAATCATGCTGTGTCTGTCCAAATTATTTAGTCGTTCTCTGTGCACACTCACCAGGAGAATAATAGTAACAATAACAACAACAACAATAATAATATCTTAATGAAATACTGTAAAGGGAAACTAATTAGTAACTGTTACTGTACCCTTTCTGTGTGTTCGCTAAACTGCAGAGGAAGTCCTCACGTCTGTATGCTGAGGGCAGGTGAGTAATGAGAGCTCAGCCTCCTCTCAACATGTAACTACCATCAACATCTGTAAGGAGTAAAATATAAAGCATCCCATATTTTTTTCTCTCTGTCTCCTTGTATATACACATCCTCATACATGCAGAGACTCCAGAGCTAATATTTCTGCAAGAATACACACAAATATAACCCGTCTTGCCCCAGAAGTTAAACGGAATTGCTGCTTAGCAGCGCTGCTTTCAAAGGCTTTTCGATGGCCGCTTCTCTGCCTTTGAACCCACCTTTGGCACTCAAGTGGAAGAGGAGCATTTACAAGTTTGGGTCTGAGGCATTATCTGGTGCGTGCTCTGTATCTTTTAGGATCTGTGCGATCGCAGATCACCGCACATCTCATAAAATCAGCTCGGCTGGGCTTATGCATTCACTGCACAGCTCCGATCCGAACCCAGCTCCTTGCATTGATGGGAGATTGGGTGTCTTATCTACAATAATGCTCACAGTTTGCCTAATGTGGCCAAGAAAAAAAAAATGAATAAGACATCTACCGTTTAAGTCCTGGCTTCCTTGCTTTAATATGAAAGAAACCCTGACATTTTATGTCGGAGCAGGAACCTACCTGAATGTCTTTGTCTAAAATTTCCTCTCCCTCCACTGACGTGCAGTGTGTTGCAATCCATGTGATTGCCTTTGTCCTATCCAAGCAGGGACGGGACTTCAGCAACGCTGCAGAAATGTAATGCATTTTGAGAAAATTACTCTAAAAGCGGAAAAAAGAAGATTGAAAAGCACTTTGAGATGTAAGCTATTACGTAAAAGGTCGGCTGTTATTGTTATTACTTTATTAGTCATTATTGTCGGTAATGATGAAAATGCTCGCCTGGCTTCAAAAAGGTCATCCTTTCTGCTGTGATTCAATCCCATTTTGAAGACTGAAGTCTTTGTCCCTCGACTCTGCGTTGATTAACTTTGAGTTTGCTAAGGAAGCAAGACTAATTCAATCCATTGCTTGATTTTCAGTCCCGGTAACCTCAACAGTTTTTAAACTCACCGGCCAATTTAACCAAATGTGACAGAGGGCCAAAGATGTCCAAGACAGAAATTTCCTGTGGGTTACATGAAAGCAGGAAGGTGGATGGAAAAGACCCTATTAATGTTCCCAGCTGAGGGAAAGGGTATAGTGTGAGCACAACTGCTATTACGCAGTACAAAGTCCTCTCAGGTGCTCAGCCTTAAGCCACGAATCTGTAGAAAACCAGGTCTCACTGCATCCTGTCTTCAAACACTTCTTTGTTATTCTCTCTTGATAGCAAACCCAATAACCTCCTAAGCAAAGATTTGAATTGTAGATGGCAATATAGCCTGTGCTAGCATGTAAAATTAAACCTTGGTATTACTCATAGCTCACCAAGCCTACAGGGTGTGGTATGGCTTTACTTGAAAGCTGCCAAGTTTTCCTCATGGTGGTATGGCTGTTGCCTTGCTTTTCTGTGCAGCGGCAGAGGTGTTCTGAATACAGCTCGGTAGTTCATTAACGCTGCCTTCAGTCTTTCTGACTACCTCTCAGTCCCCAGTTCAACTCAGTTGCTTTTTGCTTTGCCCCATCATCATCATCATCTACTTTTTAACATGTTGAGCGCATGGTTTATATTCTTGTCCTTTCCTCAAGCAATGGCAACTTTCCCCTCTGACAAGTTCTCCTACCTGTGAAGATGCATGTGTGGATCCAACTGCAGAAGGAATTTTTACATAATGAAACCAGAAATTATTTCTAAAGCTCCTCTGGAAATTGGTTACCAACAAAGAGATTTTTTTTTCTCTAAGGGAATGATATTCTAAGTACAAATCTCTCCCTTTTTTCCCCCTGTTAACTTCAGTTCATGAAGCGTGAGACTTTTTAGTTCTACATGCTGGGAACTGATTGTGGGGCAGCCAAACTCACTTATCTCTGCCCTCTCCATTTCGGAGGTGACTAGAATTTGCTGAAATTAAACCTAAACTTAAAAGGTTCAGCAAATATTAATTTGTATTTTATAGGAAATCTCATCGGACTGCATCGCAGGCATTTTTTCGTATCTAGTTATAGACTCAAAAATGACACAGCCCCAAAGTTTGTAGACACAGCACGCTCTAAATGAGCAGGGATTTTAGAAAATGATTTTAGAAAGTAAATCATAAATCCACACAGATGAGTAACCCCTGTGTGTCTTGACTGAAAGGCTTAGTACAGTGCTTCTGTGCTTCCAGTCAAACAGCTAAAACCCCTTTGACTCCAGGGCTCCCCCCATAAACTGCTCGCGCATCCTTTAAGGATGCCCTACGTTTGCTGAAATGATTCACCAAATAATTTAGAAGAATGAATAAACGTGAGAAAAATCGTGACCTACTCATGGACGATCACCAGAGGAGGGGGAGGGCCCGCAAAATTGATCAGAGTCATTACTCACTGTCACTGAAAGCGATTCACCTGGCTCTGCTCCAGAGCCTCCCTGTGTAAATCACATCCCTCACAGCCCGAAAGGAGCCTCATTTGCCAAACACGCTGAGCAGCGGCAGCGGCACTCAGCTAATGGCTTCAGCCTCCGTCACAGTTTCAGCCTTAAATCAGGAGATCCGAAGGACACTAAATATCTACTTTTAGGCGATAGCTAATTGGCAAGGGAAGGGTTTCACAGATAGCTCCAGCGGCGACCGGCGATTTATCCCCTTTCCATTGCTATCGACAACGCAAAATACCGCCTCTTTGAGCCCAGGTTATCCAGCCATTACGGCGCATAAAATATTGATGCAAATTAATGTCAAAAAAAAAAAAAAGCAAAAAAAAAAAAAAGCTGAAGTTCCTGTAATTCTAGCTGGGCCATAAAACTGGGTTTCTTGGAGAGCCTGGCCATGCGGGAGCGGGAAGAGGGAAGATGGGCTCTTGCAATGTGGACCCGCGGCACTAGATGGCAAAACAGCGTCAGTTTTGGCAGCTCGGCCCGGGCTGCTGCTGCCGCCGGTCCCCCACCGGCCCCCCAAAAGCAGGTGGCTGTGGGCACAGCCCACCCGTGAGCATCCCGCCGAGGGGGAAATCCGTGCACCCCTTTCGCCTGACCTCCCTCCCACCTCCCAGCCGCAGGGGCAGCCTGCGACCGCGAAGATCACTCCTTAAAGGTCGGATGCTGCTCTTAATTACCATAGATGAGGAGACTGTCAAGGCGCGTATGGATGCATAGGTGCCTGTTTTTCTCATTGCTGCTGCCGGCGTTACTCGTTTGCTCTGCAGTTGCCCTCAGGAGCTCTGGATCCCGCGCAAGACAAGCAGTCCTCGCTCCAAAAGAGATTACCCAGCAACGGGGTGGAAAAACTTGTCTCGTCTCCTTATTGAACAAAAAGAGATTTACATTTAATAGTCCCACGGGGAAACACCTCTCCTTTCAATTTTATGTCAGTCTATGCATTGGCTGTTTTACTATGTGAGGGAAGCTACCACTTATACAGTTAAGCTGCAAGGCATTTTTACGAGGAACCTGTTCTCTTCCTTGTGTGCAGATAATACCCGTTTATGTTAAAAGGAGTTACAGAGAAAAAGGTGGAATCTCCAGAATCCAGTTTCGGATCAAATAACCAAAATCTTCCAGGTCTAAGTCAGAGAAAACACTGATATCTGGGCAGGCCAATAAATTACCTTTCTATTTTTTGAAAGGGATTTAAGATTATGGACATGTCAATAAACTCCTCCTTACAACTGCAACACTGTAGTTTATCCCATTTTAGGGATAACCTCTGTTCCCACACTGTATCTAACTGTTGGACTCAAAGAATCAATTTAAGTTGGAGATTGCAACTTTTACAGTCTCATCTGAAGGCAATATCCAAACTGCTCTGTCCTTTTAATGGTTGGGGACTCAGCGAGCCAGTGGCAAGAACGCTGCTCCTCACCCTTACAGCTGCAAGACAGTGCGTGTATAAGGCTCTGGATGCTAATGGTCATGACATGACCCCCTTGGAGATATCTTATGTGTGATCCCCTTCCTTGGGAGCAGGTAGCCCATATTGCTGACGCGTGACTTCTAAAACGGAGCTTTGACTCAGAAAATTTTGCAGAAGCTTTCAGCTGCGTCCCTCCCTTTAATTTTTCTCTCTATCCTTGCAATATTCAGTCCTTCCCCCTCTCCCCTGCCTTCCATGAGGTGCTGCAGGTCAGACAGTCCCAAAATGACCTTCCCCTCGGAAGCTCAGCATAACTGTTCATCAAACGATGGGGCCGTATTGATTCCCATAAAACTTTGCACTTGGGGATAGAAAGGCAGCAGTAAGCCTGAGTGGGCAGCGCACACGTGCTAATCAAAGGGTTTTTTCTCTTCAGAGTTGAAAGGAGTCATGACAGTTGCCAAGTCCAGATATTTTCTACCTTTAGGACAGGAGGGAGCTAACATGAAAAAATCCTGCTTTCTGTTGGTGTGGGCTTTCAGCAAGTGAGATGTATTATGCTCATCGGCTATTTAAGTAACGCTGTCTCACTCTGTATAAAACAACTTATAATATGAATGAAAAAAAATAGCTATGGATCGCGAAGCAAGTGGGAATGGATAATCAATTTTTATCACTAATATTGTGGGTAAGACCAATAACTCTGAATGAGTTATGAAAGTTTCTACTCTGAGCAGATGCATCTCCTTTCCAAGCAATCTCATTTTAGCCCAGCCCTAATAACAGGAAAAAGTGTTGGCTTAAACACATTGAAACAAAACAAACATTTATTTTCGTTGTCCATCATACTTCTTTTTAAAGTGTAGGAATGGGAAATTCTCACAGGTGGGCTGGCCACAGGAGGCACAATAACGATGGACTAGAAAAGCCTTTCAGCTTTACAAACATGGGTTCCAATCAAGCTTAAGTAAGTGACAGGCGAAATGGGGCTATTGATTTCAATCTAGTCCTGTTTGGCTACAGCAAAAACTCGGTACAACAGTGTCTTAGCGCTTAAAGGGATGCCGTCAGCTAAAAGATAACGCTTCTGCTGGAGAACATTTGCAGTGTTATTTAGACCAATTGAGGTTACTGGACCAGTCGAGATTACTAGGGGTGAAAGACATCAGAGAGTAAATTTACCTCCCCCTATTTTGGGAGGTATGTTTACTTTGTACTTTTTGGCAGTGCTTCCTGCCAGACCTGTGCCACAAATCTCCTTTCCAGTTACACGGTAGAGCAGACAAGATGCATGTGTGCAGGCCAGGCTGGGAAACCCGTTCGTGAAAGAAAAAGCTTCACTCGGAGTCAAAAGTCCTCTGATGACCAGGTAAGGTCATCATCCTCTTTACCAGGCAAGAGGTAAGGTCTACCTGATTTTCCTTTCTGCCCATGCATCCATCTGGCCAGCATCCCACCTGGAAATCCACTGAGAAGCTTTGGCTACCAGGCCTGTGGCAACCTGCTGCCAGCAGTGATGGTGGAGGGGGACAGCATTGCCCTCCAGCCACGTTACGTGGGGCAGATTCATCTCGGGGGGATTTACAAAGCGAGCACTGATGAATCTGCACCCGGATCAGGAAGCCTATGTGGGAGGAGATGATCTTTTTCTGCCTCGTTGTGCACGTGAGTAATTTTGTGTTGTTCAAGACTACACCTTCAGTTAAGGTCTGGTACCCACAGAGGTGAAAAACCTGGTGTTTGGTTCATGATGGTCAAGGATAGATTGCACAAGGCACTGAGAAAGAGAGAAGACAGAGCTTTATGCAAAAGGAAACACAACTGTCGGGCTATAAAATCTACCAGGAGGCCTCACAATCAGGTGTACTGCCTGAAACTCTTCGTAACTTCGTTTTGAAAAACCCCTAGATACCAAACAGAGAGAGGGCACATCGACAGCACAGGATGGGGAGTGGTGCAGAGGTCCCTGAGCTAGTCCCAGTGCCATGCAGGGACATGATCTGGCACCTCGAAAGCCATCAAGCCCTGCTCGCACAGCAGCTTGCACCATCCTTACACTGAGGGCAAAGCGCCGCACCGATGCTGGGCTGCTCGCCATGATGGAGACATGCTGAGTCCAACCAAGGAGGTGGGTCCCATGGGCCCTGCTCCTGCGAGAAGGCCCCAACAGGTCCTTGAAGCAAATGCAGTGGCCAAGGTTGTGTTCCTTTGCTGTCGAGAATAAATGAGTCAGTCCTTGCCTTGCCTGAGGGGTAGCAAGGGCAGGGCTGTAAGTGGGACACGCTCACAACTCCATCTTGAACTTGCAAGATCCGACCTTAAGGACCCTATTTCAAAAGACCCCAGCCTGCACTGTCAGGACTTGTTTTTTAAAGACCTTGGTGTTCTTTTGGGTGCCTAAGTCAGGTCCAAGGGCCTCAGGAATGAGCACAGAGAGCTCCGTTTAAAGCCTGGTTTTCACCGTGACTGATTAATGTCTGAATCTCTGGTCCGAGGTAACTAGCTCAGGACCAGAGCAGGAGTCAGAGCAGGGGTTAAAATGCAAAAGTTTCTTGCTCCCACACTGCTCTTTATCTTTCTGATCCCTGCTCATGGTGCACCTCTCCTGCTGCTGTTGGTGGTGCACCTCTCCTCCTGCTGAGGCAGTAGGGCTCAGTGGAAGCCTGTGTGGCTGCTTGCTCGATTTCCTTACACTGTGGGATTTTTTTGTCAGAAGTTTGGCATCTCCAAATATCATTTTGAAAGATTTTGTAGTTCTAGATTAATAAACTGCTTATCATCACAGAGGAACTGAAGCACGCATTTCTCCAGTTGCTACAGCGGACCTTTTTCTTAGTCATGTATGTAAAATGTGCAGTTCAGAATGATTCTCCATAGCTCTACATTTCCAGATTCACATTTTTAATTAAACAGCATTTTCTTTCTTTTGTTTCCAAATGCGCATGCAGTGTCGTTTAAATGTCATGGACCTCCACGACTGGAAAATCTCAAGACCTCATAACTGCAAAGCTCCACTCTTGCTACAGAGAAGAAAATATCAGAGAACAGTGAAAGGCCATAGCTTCCACCAAGCAAGCTCTCTGTGCAATTTTTGTTTTTATTAAATTACATGGAAAAACATCTTATCAATTCAAAGTCTCTTCGTAGTGACCCAGCTTCAATATTATCTGAAGATTATGTTCATCCCTTATTTAGTGTTTGTTAGTTAAGCGGGGGAATGGAGCAAAACTCCCCCCATCCCTGGGAGAATGAGGATGAGTGTAAAAAATCTGCTGGCAGTTACTGTCTCCAATGTAGTATGGAGTAGTAGTATGCACTACGAACCTTCTTACACGTGTAAGAAGGTTGGATTCCTAATGCTGCTGTGAAAATGACCTTAAAACGTATGCAATAATATGCTTTATAGATACACAGACGTGTATCCCGATAGTTTCCTTGATGCTGTGGGAAGTCAAAAGCCTGGTGATGGAAAAGTTCTCTTTTGGTGCCTTAGACTGCTGAACGATATACGTGTCATCTCTGAAACCACCATTTACTCTAGTCTGAGACGAGGAACGTAGTTTAGGATTTTTTACCGACTTTCCTAGGTGTGACCCAGGCACAACGAGTACAAGAAGACTGCGGATTTACCTTTCAGTAGCATCCTTTCCCTTGGAAGCTGAAGAGGAGCCAGCTTTTGTTCTGAAGCCCACTCAGCCCTTCACCCCGCAGTAGTGGCGGGGAGTCTGGCAGCTCGTCTGCCCGCTCCCATTTCTTCCTGCAGGCACCACGTTATATATCCCTCACGAGCCTGACCACAGCTTTCAGAAACATCCAATAAATCAACAGTTAAAAGGGAAGAGTAGACATGGGGAGCAGGTGCTTATTATCTGTGCATCTCTGGAGAAGAATAACCCACAGTGTATTTCCATGCCCATTTGAAATGGAATATGACCATGACCCTGCAAGTGGCTCTGCTTGAATTGTTCCTGGCATCGTGTTTTACTCCTAATATTTTCATTGTCTGCCTCCATCAGTTTTACCTCCCACTGTAGCATTAATTTTGTATGTGAATATGGAGGCTGTGCTTTAAATAATACAGCATATGCTTTTTATTTGCCATGTAGAATAATATTTTTTTGGCTGATTTATGTTCCACCTGGACAAAATTATTTTTTATGATGGGTTTATTTCATTTGCTCCCACATCCCCAAATGGGGTGGGGGGGAGAGGGGGGAAGAGAAATCTTGTAAACCACCAATAATGACGGACACAGAAAACTGCTTTGAAATACAAATTTACTGCAAAACCAGATTGTCTCCAACCATGCAAATGAAAAAATGCTGTTGTAATAACTTTAAGCTCGCGAATGCATGGTACTACCGGAGAGAGCAATCTTCAGGCTCTTGTATCGTCCCTTGCACAAGGCTGGGAGTATGGAGAAATTCACTGACAGCTATAAGCTATTCCAGTAGAACAAAATTACACATATGGCTAGAGCATGGATTTAATTTAGCTCTTTTCAGAACTTCATCAAGAAACAAAGCCAGGACAAAACCCTGTGGTCTTTTGGTCTGCAAATTTGCCACAGAACTTCATAGGCTAAGCTGCCAAATCTACCTCATTTCCAGTCTTCACAAGGACTGTGGAAAAAGATGTTACTTGCTATTGAAACAAGTTCATTTCAAACAGATAATTTGTGTTTCACTAACAAAAAAAAATGTACAATGTACCTTGGTTTGTGTTTTACAACGCTGGAACAGGTTGGCATTTTTTTTTATGTTAATCTATCACCCACAGAAATACTCATTACGAAAAGATTTAAAAAAAAAAAAAAAAGCCATATGTAATCCCGAGGACAATTTAGTTCTGATTTTGACTTCTAGCTTTCAGTGCTTTTTGTAAAGCAACTAAATATTAATCATACAAATCCATAATAGTCATAGCAGTCAGAAAGCTCTGGTTCTATTTTTGGTTCTATAGCTGTCTTTAACCATACAACATCCTCCAGCCAAAACCACATTGTAATCGGAGTGCATGTAATAAGGACACATGACCCCTCCATGCCAGCTCTGAACCGCCAAGCTGGGACAAGCAGGATATTCCTTCGGAGCAACTTCCCTTTTAACACTGAATGTAACCAGGCAGGACTTTCACAGGAAAATCCTCCTGCTTCTACTCCCACCCCCTAACTACCCATCAGATGGTAGAAATCCAAGTTGATGTCTCCCCCTTGGCATCTCCTGGCAGCAACTGGAAGATTTGTTCCCACGCAGGCCCTCTTCTCCCCACACAAATCTCTGCTCCAGCCCTCCATCCCCCATCCCTAACTCCTTCTCCACCAGCCAGCACGGAAAGCTTCAGTGAAGGTGGGCCACCTTTGTTCTGCTCCATCTTCTTTTCTTTCTGAGCACTGAGAAGAGTGTAAAATTTACCAACAGCAAGTCTAGGCACTGACAATCAGGTCAGTGGATTTAAACGAGGAAATACAAGCTATAGGATGGACGTGTATTGTATTTGTTTCACCATCGCCCCAGCCCCGGGCCTTACAAACAAAACCAGAGCTCCCGTTCTTCCATGAACTCCTCGGGATGAAGGCAGCTCCTGCAGGGATGGTAAGGCTGCGGATGGGAAGGGAAAGGAAAACAGTATAAAAAAGCTACAGTAGATGGTGCTAGACAGGTGCAGAAGACATCAGCTAGTCATTTGAGGATACCTGCGAGATTTACCCCTAAGCTAAGCGGTTTAGAAAATGTGCAATTTAGATTTATCAGTTCAGAAGGGAGACTCTGATGAAAACAGTTGAGCTGGCGAGATGATTAAATGCAGAACCCCACACTGAGACGATGCTCACCTTGCTACACGTGCTGAGGAACGGGAAATAGGGTGCCGGCACCCCTCCCCCCCATCCCCCCGGCTGCACCCAGGTCAACATTGAAGGCAAGCTGCTGCAGGGTGATGCGAGGAGAGGGGCCAAGATGAAGACAGAGATCTTCTTCCACCCAGGAACCTCTCCCACCCAGGAGCTTGAGGTGGCACCCTTTCTGCGGTGTTGGGACAGGGACAGCAGAAGGAGTGGAAATGCTGCAGGTTATGGTCAGAGTGGGAAGTGCAGACTGGTATTCCCTGATGTCAGCCCCTGCGTATCACATCGTTAATGTCACAGAAAGGTGGGCTTGTGTATTAATTTTATCAGGTGGAAGAACTCTGATATATGCTGCGCTTGGTTCACCGCTCCCCTGCAGATTTACTCAGCATTTTAGCATGCGTGCTGCCTCGCTGACAGAGATTAAAGGCTCTCCTCAGAGCCCCAGGTATTACGCTCAAATGTATAAATCAGGGCTTAATATATAATATTTGTCCATAAAAATGTATCATGGTGGCATTCGTTTGGCTACCTGCATATTAAATACCATTACAGAAAGTCACGAGTTTATTGAGGATTATTTTGCTGTGCCGATAAAATTTCCTGCGATCTTAAACAGGTATCTTTTCTGCCAGAGAGCATGGGCAAGGTTGCAAAGAGGAAGGGACAGATTTTGCTAACGCCGTTCATGACCCCACATGTGTCCCAGCCGTGTGGTGCAGCACCGGGAACCTGCTCCCGGGCCGACCTCGGGCGCTGGCTTAGCAGCGGTGGCCAGGCAGGGCAGGGATCACGGTGGAGATGACACCAGGGGCCTCTAAAGGAGAAAATTGCATGATGTATCACCACTCAGGAGCACCCGCCAGAGAGCTGTTTAGAGTGAGATTACTGTCTCAGAGGAGAGTCTCATGCCTCTCGGTCACAGGGTTACTACGATGATGCAGTTGCAGCTTGTATGCGGGAGGCAGGAGGGATTTAAATGATGGCCGGAAAAGAAAAGCTGGATCAAACCTCCACCAAACCCTGTTCAGATTAACCCAGATGCCCAAGTCCCCAGCTTTGAGGGACTTGAAACCGGACAAATTGATTCTTTTCCCTTAAACAGAAGAAGAAAAATGGAAGGGAGAGGATGAAGTTTATACTGTGGCCAAGAGTTTACAAGCAGCATTTTAGACTGAAGGGAAACACAGCGCCCCAAAATAAGAGTTTGTGCACTCCAGAGGTCTTGATCCTACTCACACCAATTCCATCTTAGCACGGCTATATGGATTTCTCTGTGTTTGCTGCTGACTTACAGAGATGCAAGGGAGAGAAAATCAGACTCAGTTGCAGTCTTTCCCCCTTCATCTTTTTCATATTCAAGGTCTTTTTTTTTCTTGTAAATTCCTATTATTAACACAGGAGAAAAAAAAAATAATCCCTGGGATCCCTGGCGCATCCTTGGAGTGGCTGCAGCCTCATCGTGGATGACTAGACAACTGCCACTGTGCCACATAATGAGGAGCACACATGCTGCACCGGGAGATACTAATGAGGGAGCTACAGCCCCCTTAGCCCTCTCCAGTAAATCCGTGTCTGCAAGCCATGTTTTATTTATCAGGCTTATTATGGCAGCGCTAAGGAGCCATTTGAAAAGGGCCGCCGTCGTCCTGGGCACTGCACACCACAGTGCCTGCTCCGACCAGCTCCCAGGGGAAAAAGATGAGGCTGGCAAAAGGCAGGGGAGAGGGATGCTACGCAAACATCGTGCAAACAACGCCGTGGCAGCATTTATCCCATCGGTTCCTTTATGGGGGGTTTCCAGCCTGTTTTGACCTCCTGGTGCTAGCTGAGCACCACTTGGGAGGGATCCCAGGCCCTGCAAATAAATACACACTGACCGGCGGACAGATTGAAGCTGAACTTGCGATGATTTCCAGCAATGCTTCAGAGGAAGTGAGGACTTGGTGGGCCTGGAGAGACCTGGCTGCAACCTGCAGAGCCAGGCGGCTCGGAGGGGCTTCACAGGAGCCGCCTGAGATGGCTGCCTCCTTGCTCAGCACTCCTCCCTGCTCCTGCTCCCAGCAGAGATCCCGCCTGACTCCTGTCCTTTTCACCACACACACAAAACACTGCTCTTCTGAGCTGTGCCGCGACGCCACAGAGCCCTCGCTGTGCCGCTTCTGGCAGCGCGCGGTGTCACTCAGATTTGCATGTGTACCAGAGGGAAAGGGCATTTATGATTGCCACTCCCTTCTCCAAAGGTCCTCTTCCTGACCCCTCTGCACACCTTCCCAGAGGTTTCTGTCTGCTTTGGAGAATCTCTCCGCTCGCAAAGGACCAACAGAAACAGGAGTAAAAGGTGGTTAAGTGAAAGATAGAAGAGACATGAGTAAATCTTTGCAAAAGTTATGCTGCAGGTCTCAGCAGGACTCAAATTGGTGTGCATTCCTTTAACATACTGGATTTTGACTTACCCTGTTCATTAGCACATTAAGCTACAAGGTCTGATTATATGAAACTCATGGAGAGGCATCAATTAAGATGATAAATTTACATACATTCCTTCTGGATGAGAAACGACGGGTTTCCTCGGTTCAGAGTTTGGTACAACTGGACTAGGTTTCAGCAAGAGAAAGGAGAAGAGAGAAGTGTTAAATGCGTGCATCTGTACTGCCACCCAAAATGATGGAAGCAGTTCACAAGTTTGAGCAAAAATGTATGTCAAATAGGAATAGAAGGAAACGACTCACAGTTTCCGAGGCTGAACTCTAATCTACCATGTCGCATTGACAACAAATTACAAGAGGAAGTGAAATTCCCAAGAGATGTTGCTCTTACAAGGCCAGCCCAAATGGTGTTCTCAGGCTGCAGAATGCAACACTAAATATTTGCACATATTTATCACTTTTCGCCCACACAAGATCTCATCTTATTTTGCAAACACTGTGCAGCAGAACAACTTCCCAACCGCCAAAGTGTAGCCATCGCTGGTCTGCAATGTGCCAGTGGCACCTATTTCATGCCAGCACGCGTCCTGGGAAAAACTGTTAACAAAGACTGTTTGTTATCCTGTTGCCACTGAAGAGAGAATTTAGATAGGCCTTGCAAATGGTACGAAAACCCACGCAAGTTGACAGAATCATCTGTCTTTTCTTGAAAAATACTACGCAGCTGCTTACGTCGCTGGAGGAGACGGGACACTAGCAGCATTGCTCCTCCAGCTAGCCTTTGTAGCACTAACCTTAGTGCTGCTGTGGCTAAATACTGATGTACAGCTAAGTTAACCAGTTAATACTAGCAATGGCTCAGTAACAGTAATAGCTAAATAGTAATAGCGATGGTTCATCCCTGTTGTTCTTCAGGAGTTGGCCACAGAAAGAAGGCCCTTGTCCAGAAAGGGCTGAATACCACTACTCTCATTCACTTCAGGGAAAATTAAAGGGTTTTTAGCTAATATAGTAACTTACATGTGACTCCCTTCCTGAATAGTGGTACCAAATGTATTCAAGCAGAAAGGCGTTTTCACCCCCACACTGCTGGGCCTGTACGTCAGGAGGGCTCCATCCAGTTGAGGTGCTGGATAAAGGATAAAGACTACTGTTGCATGTTGTCACTTCGGTTTCCTTATCCAGGACCCTGTGCTGGGCGAAGGTAAGTATTTACACCTTCCTGGACTGCCAGATAGCAAATATGCAAGCTTCCTCATTGCTCGGGACACGAGATAAGGGGTTTCCAGTCGATTCCCCTTCCAGGCGCTGCATGGCCGTGATAATCGGATCATTCTGAAGAGGAAATATTTTAAATAAATGCCGCCTGCATATAAAAGTTTGTGCCACAAATGGGATCATCTTTTCTTAACAGGAGGGGAAAAAGAAAAGTGCCGTTTCTGTTTCTCTTGTGTGCACAGCCATCGCAATTACATACCACTGGAGTTAGAAATACGTGCTCCTTTATTTCATTCTAACCGAAGAGCAATCAAACCTACTCAGGCTTGTGTTAATGATATACATTATACGTACCACAGACATTTACACTGCATATCAAAATCGATCAGAACATAAGGAAGTTAAAAAAAAAAAGCGTCAATTGCCTTATGCTGTGAAGTTTGACTTGAGTATGATCTATGTCAGCCTAATGGGTTAGACACACGCCTGCACAGGCTACAGCACCGGGGTAGTGCTACACTAAAATGAGGTAACATTTACAAAGTTGGAAGCAGACCATGTGGCTATACATTTTGGGAAGCAAAGAGGGCAGGCGGGGGTGAAAATCATGGTATGCTCAGGTCACAATTCGTGGCACAGAAGACATGATCCTTCCTCGTTTGGTGTTTTTGCTATGACCACTTACTTCCCCTGTTTGCAGCTTCAAGCTGGGTCATTTCTGTCAACTTTCTCTCCTCCCCAGCCAGTATCTTCTGACCACAGGTAAAGTCTTCAGTTTTAATTTGTTCCAACGTTTGACTTTTTCGTTTTAATGTGGACAGGAAAGTTAGCCAACAAATACATTCCTCTTGTTCCTAAAGATTTATCTTTTCCAATTTATTGAATGTTCAGCACGCACTGTATTTCAATTAAAAGCAGCAAAAACGCTAATGGTGTATTAATGACACACTGTGTCTATATAAAGATGCAAATTAATGTTGTGGCCAATTTTCTGGCCTGGTGAGATTATTTTGTTCTTCTCTTTTTTTTTTTCTTTCCCCGTAGTGAATTATCTGCGAAGAGGATCATCACTTTAGGCCATCCCGTCTCTATCACCACTGCAGCACCACAAGCACGGCACAGCCCCCGCGCCGCTGGCGAAGGGCACCACCCGCCTGCCATCCCATCTCTCACACCGCCGGCTTCTCACCCGGTGCCCCGGGAACCGGCCTCCCCCCACAGGGCTGCGGCCTCAAGCAGCCGGGGAGCAAAGGGGCCGCCGGGAGCGCAGCGGCCCCCGCCACGGCGGGGACGGCAGGCCGGGCCGCCGCTACAGGCAGGCACTGGGGAGGCGCAGGCGGAGCGGGAGCGCGGTGCGGCGGGCGGGCCCTCGTGAGGCCGAGCTCCGGGACACCCGCTCCGCCCGCCGCCACCGCTGCCGGTGGCACCAGCGCCTCCTCGCACTCTCCCCGGCGCCGCGCAGGCCCCGGCGGCGGCAGCGGAGCCTCCGCCAACGCCTATTGGTTGATCCGTTGCCACGGCAACAGGCTCAACACCCCACCCCCCCTCCCCAAGCCGTTCTGCCCCACGTGACCCACGGCGGCTCTTGCAGCCAACTCGCCTGTTACCAGGGCCGCGCGAGCCGGCGGACGGGGCCGGAAAGGGGGGGTTGGGGGGCGGTAGGGGGGTGCGGGAGAGTGTTGTTGTTTCCGATTGGTTGCTGCTTCCAGGCTCGCTGATTGGCGGAGGGCGGCAGAGCCGGGCCGCTGGGCGGCCCGACGATTGGCTGGGCCCGGAGGTGAGGCTGTGGGGTGATGCCGGCCGCCCCGCGGCCGCTGCCAGCCGGCCCCTCCGCAGCCCTGGCCGGCACACAAAGGCCGCCAGGGAAGGGGCGCGCCGGCTCCCCCGGGGCTGGCACGGCGAGGCGAGGCAAGGCGAGGCGCGGGAGGCCGGCAGGGAGGCGGCCAGGCGAGCCTGGCCGGGTGCCCCGCCGCCCTCCCTGCGGCCCCGCTCGAATCACCGCTGGGGCACGCGAAGCGGCGGGCGGGCGGGAGGGCGGTGCGGAGCAGCGCAGCACGGCCGATCACGCTCGCCGCGCGCCCGGCAGCCAATGAGCGGGCTGGGCGAACGCGGGCAGCACGCGGGTCCCGCGTGTCCCCGCCGCCTGCCCTGTCAATCACTCTGCCCCCGCCCCGCCCCGCTGTAGCTGCGCCTCACGCTCCCCCGCCCGGCGGGGAGCAGCCCGGCCGGGGGAAGGCGGGGGGGGCGGCTGCCTCGGAGCCGCTCGCCCTGGGGGCTGAGGGAGGAGCGGGCGGTGGTGAAGCACCGCTCGGTCAGCAGCGCCATGCCACTCGCTGCCGCCCCCCCGCCCGCGGGGTGGGGGGGGTGGGTATCTGCACCCGCCGGTCCCTTCTCTGAGGGCGGGGGCGCGGGACGGAGCTCCCCCGGAGACCCCGCAGTTTCCACCCCGCGCCGCCGGGGTGCCACTCGCCAAGCGGGGTGCCCGCGGGGCCCTCTGTGCCGTCGGCGCAGGCGGGCCGGTCCCGTCCCGCCGCTCTCCCTTCCCCCCCCCCCCCCCCCTCCGCCTTCCTCCCTCCCCGTCGCGGTGCCCTCCCCCGGTGGGGGGTGAGAGGCGGAGCCGCGGCAGCGTGGCCGCCGCCCGCCGCCTTTATCTGCCGTGGCGGCGCGGGGGGTGGCACTGGGGAACACCTTGTTTGAAGATAGGCGCTTATAAATACGGCGCCGGGGATGGGAGCGCAGCCACGGGCGGCGGCGGGCTGACGGCGCGGCGGGGAGCACCTCCCGGGGCACGGTGGGTGCCTTCCCCCCACCCCCCCCCCACCCCGCGGCGGCTCGGGGCCGGGTCACGGTGGGGTGGTGGAATCGCTGGAATTTTAATTTGCTGGCTGTAGCTCCGCGCCACGCGTGGGTCCCGGGTGGGGTTGCCGGGGGGGGTGGGTTGGGGTGAGTTTCTGCCTTTTGGCTTTTTTTGTACGGCGGGGAGCAGCAGCAGCAAGCCCCGGTGGCGGCACCGGGAGGCCGGGGCGGGGTGCGGGGTGCGGAGAAGGGGGGGGAGGCTAAAAAAGGAGATGGGGCCGGGGATAAAGGCGGCGACGGGAGGGGACGGGACGAGAAGGCGGGCTGGGGGGAGGGAGGGAGAGCAGCCCCTAACCCGGCGCCCACCGTCTTCCCCGCAGGACTCTGCTCGCCAGCAGCCGCCCAGCACAGCCCGCGGAGGAGGAGGAGAAGGAGGTCGTCGCCGCCGCCGCCGCCGGAGGGATCCCCGCGGTCCGACGCGCTTCGTTTGAGGTCGCCCTCCCCGCCCGCCCGCCGGCATGATGCAGATCTGCGACTCGTACAGCCAGAAGTACTCCCTCTTCAACGCCATGAACCGCTTCATCGGCGCCGTCAACAACATGGACCAGACGGTGATGGTGCCCAGCCTGCTGCGCGACGTGCCGCTGCTGCTGGAGGAGCTGGACGCGGCGGGCGCCGTCTGCCCGCCCCGGGAGGCCGCCCTGCCGCCCGGCGACCCCGGCGCCTACTTCTCCCGGCGGGACATGTACAGCCACTACATGCTGCTCAAGTCCATCCGCAACGACATCGAGTGGGGGGTGGTGCAGCCGCCGCCGGCGGGGGAGGAGGCGGCCCGCAAGAAGGACAAGCTGGAGGAGGGCGAGGGAGAGGAGGACCTGGAGAAGCAGTTCCACTACCACCTCAGCGGACTTCACTCGGTCCTCTCCAAGCTCACCCGCAAGGCCAACGTCCTCACCAACAGATACAAGCAGGAGATCGGCTTCAGCAGCTGGGGGCAGTGAGCGCCCCGGGGGGGGGGTAGGGGGTGGATGGGGGGAAAAGGGGGCGCCCGGCCCGCCGGCGGGAGCGGCAGCGGCGCGTCTGTCCGTCCGTCTGTCCCCCCGTCGCCCCCTCCCCCCCCCCAACCCCGGCAGCGCTGCCGCCGCGGGCGGGGGGCAGCGGAGGGCTGCGCCTCCGGGGCTGGGGGCTTCCCCTGCGCCCTCCCAGGACTGCAGCCGGTTTTCTACCAACGCACAAGCAAGAGAGAGAGAGAGATGTAAATTAATCAGTACTAGTTTATTAATTATTCCCCCTCCCCCTCCTGCTTTTTTTTTTTTTTTTTTTTTAATTGTACGGTCCGGTGTGTGTGCCTCCCCCGGCGGGGAGGCCGAACCCGTACGTGTACGAGGCGGTGGCGTAGCTGGCGGATAGGAGGCTCGACGCAAGCCGATGAACGTAACAAAAACTGGCATAAAATTGTTTCTGTTACCCCGGGCGGGAAGCCAGCGGGCTAACGAGCATCCCTCCGTCGCGGGACGGATGGCAGGGCCCACGGTTGTACATGTATTGGAGTTTTATTTAAAACTTTTTTTACTCAGATGTAGAGTATATTCTAAAATAAATGCAAATGTATTAACTAAAAGTGACTTAAACTTTTTGGTATGATTTACATTTCTTTAATTAAATGATATTTTTAACATCTGGAATTCTTCTGTTCTGAGTTATTTCCAGAGCTACCTTACTAGACACAGCTCTGCATGTGCAAGAGAGGGCTCAAGACAGGGCTTTTTGTGGCTTTTTTTTTTTTTTTTAAAGGGAGCAATTATGTAGTGATGATAACTCGGCATATCTAAAATGGATGAATGACTGTATTAACTGCACCGTATATGGCCTGAGTTTTGATAAGCTGTTCCCAGCCGGACAGTCCAGTTGCTCTGTGGGAATGCTGGTGTGAAGGTCAGTGCCCCTTTAACAAAATCCGAGAAGATCCAGTCATGGTTGCATTGCAGGCAGCGATTCATGGAGGTTGGAGCAAAGCCGAGGAATGACTTGCTTTTTTCGGGAAGTAGCTTAATGTACTGGGGGGGGGGAGCTCTTTTCTCTCCCTCCGAATAGGTCTGGGATACTTGCCGCCCCCATCTCTTTCATTACTTTCTTTCCTTTGTAATCCTTGGATACTATGAATTAATTGGTTTTATGTTATCCAAATGGTATTGATTTCTTTCTGCATTTTTTTTTTCATTTGCTGAAGTAATGTGCCTCGGAATTGGGTGTCTATCTCGTGTTCTAATACTAAGTTCTAATATTAAAAGTGTACTTACCGATTCCAATACAATATGTGCATATCACGGAGGATAGCCATTTAATAAATATGTATGTCCTTCCATAACGTATGAAGTTTTCTTCTCAGGCACTGAAATGCCAAGTTTGTAGACCTCTCCTTATACTGAAATTTCACTTTGTAAGATTGCCATCAGATTTAGAGCTTGTTTGGTGTTGTGTTGTTTTTTTTGTTTTTTTTTTCTTTTAAAAACAATAATTTTTCTCTCAACTCTAACGGTATTTTTGCTTAAATCCAGATATTCCCTAGCAATTTGTTTTTCAGCACATGTTAGAATATTGTAGTAAAGCCTGAGCAGTCCAGACATGGTACTAGTTGGCAGATGTAGGCTGATTGTTTTAACTATGCAAACATGTATGTTTAAAAATACTTATTTTGGAAGGCTTTTCCCTTCTAGGGTAAAGAAGAACTTTGTAAGGCTGGATGATTTTTTAGCTTGGCGACGCTTATTCTTTTCGTAATGTTTTTAACTCCTCTTCCCCTCCTCTCTTGGGAAGATGCCAGGAAAAAAAGTCAGGAACGAGGAGAGGGATTACCCTGGTTTCCTAACATGTCAGCTCGCCAGTCTTGCTGTAGTCTCACTAATGCAACACGAAAGATGCAGTGCCCTATGCTGAACATTGGAAGTTTTGTTCTCCCAGTAAAAGTTTTATTCTCCTGAAGGCGAGGGTGGGAGGGAGAGCCCATTCTGCTGCCTGGTGCCCTTCTGCCTTGCACTCAGCCGCCTGAAAACCACATTACAGCCTCTGCTCGTGAGCGCTGGTAAAACTTCAGGCACAAGCAGCGAACACGGTTCCAGCAGCGCTCCTTTTGAATGCCCGGTGACTTCTCCTGGCGCGGATTTAGACAATGCTGTTTAAACGTTGCACAAGAGACAATGTGATGCTGATTTAGACTATGAGTAACACCGGAAAAATTAGTGCAGTATCACCGTGAATATTACATCCATTCCCTTTGCATCCTTAAAAAAAAAAAAAAAAGGCGAGAGAAAAGTTGTGGTGAGGGAGCAGCTGGAAACCAGCGCTGTGCAGCTAAAAAACAGTGCTATTTGGCAGCAAAGGAGGCGTTTCCTCACAAGTAAAGCTCTGGGTAACAGAGGAGGAAGGATGGTGCTGCGACTCAGGGGTTTGCCTTGCCGGGGTGACTAACCCGTGGCTGCCGAACTGCGCATGCGGGTGCCCGGCCGCAATGGCTGGCGACAGCCCGGGGGATGCCAGTGCAGCCACAGCGAAAACCGCTGAGACTGAGGGCAGCAGAAGAGACGCCCCCACCTCCCACCTGGGGGCTGCTTTAGAATTCCCCTTTTTCAAGGCGGCGGGAGAGGATTGAGGCGCTCGGGATCAAGAAGGCGATCTTGTGATGCAAGGTGGGGGGGGAGTGAGGAACCCAGCAGATAAAACTGAGGATGTATTTTTCACGTGAAGGACGAGGGATGGGACTGGGCTGTTGGCTGCTGAGGAAAACAACTTGACCTGAAAGACGGGGTGGTCGGGCAATTATGGAAGTAGCTCCTGACGCTGCAGTAAGCAAAGATGAGATGGCAGAGGCTCAGCACTCAGATTTTGTGCCTTGGATGCTGAACTGGGAAAAATTTCCATTAGTGGTGCTACATAATACAATTAGGTTTGTTATTAGGAGTTATGTTTTCTTTTGAAGGACAGGATCATTTTAAGTGCTCCTGATTGGATACCGAGTTCAGCAAACCTTTAGTCTGCCCCGGTAAAATGATTCTGATATGTGTAAGTGATAACGACAAATGACATCAGTCTAACGTAAAAGTATCTTTATGATGTCAAATATTTTGATAAGCAACTTTGTCTCCAAGCCAGACACGGACAAACAGCTGACTTGCCAAACTGCAGTAATCAGGCACAAACCAGGGGAATATACATATGCACCGTGAGAAACAGTTGTCATTTTTAGCTCAATAGGCTCAATGTACAGTAAGGCAGACATTAGAAGAGTAATAAATAATGAGATTCAGAACAGTTTGCACTTACAAATTGATTACAGCAGAAGGGTATGTTACAGCCAAGGAGCCTCAAGGACATTCCTCATGGGATGCATCAGTTAATATATAAAAGTGCCCAGTATGTGTCATTATAGTTCATGAGTCAACTCTGGGGTTTATGTATACAAAAGAACGGGAGAGCAAATGGGGGGGGGGGGGGGGGAAGAGGTGAGTGGCAAGCTTTTGTCTCAAGGTGTGTATATGTGTGTGTATAAAAATCAGGGTGTTGGGGATGGGAGTGAGTTCCATGGAAAGAACAGCCTTTCAAAGGCTGGCAGGTGTGCTCTGGGTTACGGCTGCCTTTCAGGAACCGTTTCTGCCTCTCTGGCACCGTAAGGTTTTCCCCATTCCCCTCCAGAAGCCGGCTGCCATGCCCCTTTCTGCCCAGGAGCGGGTTAAAGGTCTGAAATCGGTATCGTGACACCCACTTGGAGCAGACCCACCTGCCGCGTTTCTCCTCGGCTTCCTTCCCGGCGCACGAACCCCGGCTGCTGCTGCTGCTGCTGCTGCAAAGGGCACGCTCTGGTCCGTGCATGGTGGACGGGGGCAGATGAGGCTGAGTCAGGCTTGGCTGTCATCTTCCTACTTTCCCTCTGAAAGCTTTTTCTTCCAGAAGGTTTTAAATAGATCAAGATATCTGTGTTTTGTGGTTTGTTTCCTGCTTCCCACCCCCCACCCCCCTCCTCCCCATGGGCTCTTGCACCAAGACGCAGGAGTCATCAGTAGCTCAGCTTCGCTGAAAGATGCGCTACCGTTAATGGCCGGATGGAAGGTTATATTAGGTTCTCATTATTACGGAGTTAAGCTCTGCACCCTGTTCTACCAGGAAAAAAAAAAAAAAACAAGGAAAAAAGAAAGGGGTAGAAAGCCTCTCCTCTTTGTGCCTATGGGTTTGGTATGCGGCTTATCTCTTTGTGGAATAGTCTGCAGTGATTTTCTCCCACTTCCCCGAAGCACTGAATATGGGGCGGGGATTATCTGGAAGTGCTCCTTTTTATTATTTATATCTTTAAAATTCATATATTTTTATTATTTATATCTGGCTAACAGTGTGCTGGGTACTATATTCCAAAGAGCTCAAAGATCTGAGCTGATAATACACACAGGGGAAAAAAGAAGAGCATGGTAGGTTATAAACTGCCATAAAATCTGAAGGGAGTGCAAGCAAGGTAAGCATTGCAAAAGCAGTTCCAGCTCTGCGTGCATTTTCCTGTTATTAGTTATTGTCACCTCAAAACAAGAAGAAATACCTGAATGCATTAGTTCTAATGTTGCAAAATCATTTTCCTTCCAGACCTCAGTCTTGCATGACGGGTTTGGGTCAAAATTCGTTTGAAGGAACGAAATTATAAACTCCTTTCCAAAAGGAAATTTGCAAATAGGACTGCAGTAATTGTATATCTTTTTGTTGGTAACCAGCTGCCGGAATCGATACTCTTTATAAAAAGTAATATTCCTTCCCTGTTCAAACACACTCATACTTACTTGACCCAGAGTGACGGAATGAGGAAAACACCTTCTAGTTTTTGTGCATGTGAATTTTGTTCCAGAAGAGATGGCACAGAAAAAGCTCGGAGAGCTCAGAGACAAAGCAGGTGCCTCTGTATTAAATCACAAAGCAGTAAATGAGCTTGCCTCGTGATGTTTGTAAGGTTTGTCATAGTATCAATTAAAGCATTGTATCTTTTTATCACATTTATCTACATATGCCTGATTCTAATAGAATTCTTTCTTTTTGTTCTGGCCTGTTTTACCTTAGCAACTTTGGGTGACAAACAAGAGGGTTGATGTCCCACAGGCACAGACACACCACTTAAGTCTAGCTGAGCCTTCTTAAGTGCATCTCCTTCTTCATCCGTGTTTGAACTGAGCAGACGGGCAGAGCGCCTAAAGCCGTGATTCAGAGTATAGCGCAGCAGCACAGCAACCCCCTGCTGTGGGATTGCTGTTTGGTCCTTGGCATACGAGCTGGAGCGGGAAGAGGGATGCAAAGTGAAGCTTTCCTTCAGGGACTTCGTCTGGATCGTGCTGTGGTGGGGAGGGAGAAAGGCAACGGGGAGGTTTCTCACCCCATAACTGACGTGTTGTTTCCCTGGGAGCAAAGAAAGAGAAATGATGGAGCATCCTTTCACCCCTCCTGAGCTGGAGGGCTGGTGCCCATGCACAAAGGCTTTCCACCACACGGAGGGCAGAAAACATTTATTTGAGGTCCAAGTTGACAGCTTTGGTGGTTTATCAAAACACCTGGGATTTGACAGACTAAAGACTTGCTGAGTCATCTGCCAACAAGCAGATGTTGCATGGATGGAGGCTGTTTCAGTGCAGAGATTAGATATGTTAGATAGACTACATCCTTCCTGCTTTTTTTTTACGGGTCTGTAGGAAGCCTGACCAGTCAGCTGGTTTCACTTACACCACACGCGGAGGAGATTTTACTGGAATCTGAGAGTGATTTTTTTTTGTATGCAAAGAAATAGTTTTAGTTCTCAAATATTTCAGTGCAACATCTTTTTTTTTCAGGTAGACCGTCTAAATGCCGATCCCAGGAGACACAAGGTCTGAATTAGACATACCTCAGCAAAAGCATTTTTTCAACTTTTAATACCTGTGCTTCTGAGAGACTGTTTCATCTCAGTCACATTTGAAATGGCTTCCCCAGACTTGTCATCACAAAGAGGGGAATGAGCGTCCTCCCCTGGCAACCTGGAACTGAAATCTGGTTTTCTGCCGTTTTCAGGCGGGATAAGCAACCTACAGAGCTTCCTGTGCTCTGGACCAAGTTAGTTGGCATTTCGTCCTTATTAGCAGACCCTTTTGAAATGGCAATGCGTGTACTTCTCATGGCGCGTACTTCTTGGGCCTGATTGTGTGCCACTGACTGAAGAGCTAGGCAGGCACGCACGAGAGTACGCTGACAAGTACAGCAGTATTTGACTTTTTTGCAGGGCTAGTTACAAACTCGCCCACGTAGAGCGCCAAAGCTAGAGGCCGACAAAGCCACCAACTCAATACGGTTATCAAGCTCGCTAACCACAGAGGAGCCTCCGCCTGCAGCCATGAACAGCCCACACAAGGGACGTGCCCCAGCCTTTCTTTGAGTCAAACAGTTATCGACTTCACACAGATTTTTTTATCTGAGTCCCCACCAGTGGGTAATACTCGAGATGTCTCAAGCCACCTGCCTTGCTTCTTGCTTTTCCACGTGTGCTTCTCCTTCTCTTCTTCCGTCTTCCACGTCTCCTTCTCTTCTTCCGTCCCCTTCTCTTCACATACTCTTTCTTCATTCCCTGAAGGCCGTTTCTCCTATGGACTTGTCTCTGTGTCCCTCCCAATTCCCTTTCCCATCTCTCTGAGACTTTGCCTTCCTGAAATTCCTAATAAACCGAGCTCATTTCATCACCCAGACAGCTCTCCGTTTTGAACTGAACTGTAATTGGTAATAACAGCGTATTAGGTGATTTCATTATATTTCCTTGTTTGAATCATGTAATTAAACCTGGCTCCTTTTATTAACCTGTTACTTTTCATGCGGAGGCACTGCTTTTTTGGAAAATATTTTAATAGTGATGGCTGATCACCAATCCGTACTTGGAGAAATATCAGAGTGCCTAAATAGCTGTGCTGAAGGCAGAGCCAACAATGCAGAAAGCTGGTTTCTGTTGCTAGTGTGTGTTGTGCTCATCTTTTGATGTGCCCTAATAATTGCCATTAGTATTAATTGTAGCGTCACACTCACACTGA
Source organism: Vanellus vanellus (assembly GCF_965231255.1). NCBI lineage: Eukaryota > Metazoa > Chordata > Aves > Charadriiformes > Charadriidae > Vanellus > Vanellus vanellus. The sequence goes on along the minus strand of NC_138905.1, from coordinate 126,975,358 downwards.
GAGGAAAATACACCCTGTAGCGAGCCTGTACAGCAACAAGGAAAAGCAAGGGAGCTGGCAGATCATGGTCTTTGCATTTGTGATGCTGGTTTTTGTATTCAAGTTCAACCTAATGCCAAAAATGCCTCATTTAAAGAAGTTGAGATGTCTGGTTTTAATGAAAGAGATGGTGGGTTTCTTTCAGCTTTCACTGGTGTTGTTAGTACAATATTTAGCAAAGACTAAAATAATTCTTCATTTAGGTGAATGCAGTCATGTAAGTCTTATTTTTAAAACCAAACCGAGAACACACATGCGATATTTTCAAAGGGCTATGTATTTTATGACCCAGAGGTGGCTATTTCTTGACTGGCTTCAGCCTATGCAACATCAAGAGGGCTGGTCCCCACCCCTGTCCCTGTGAACTCTCCGTTCCCGTTGTGCTGGCACCAGTGCTCATGCAGCGATGGAGTTACCAGACCAGGGAGCTGATCCAGCTGAAAACTAGCAGAGGAAAAAAGCTTTCAGCTGTACTAATTCCCTCATTCAGCAGAAGATGTGGCCACATTAGCTGTGGGACCGGTAAGGAGGAAAGGTTGGGAACACGCTGCCAGGAGGCAGAGTGGGACCTCTCCCCTTGGCAGCCACTTCCACGTAGATCGGATTAAGCGGGTTGTAAAAGTGTTGTCTGAGTCCCTTCTTCAAAAGAGGTTTGTACGCTGGTGAGTTTGAGTATCCCTGAAACCGCCGGCTGCTCAGGCCCAGATCCCGAGCAGAGCTCAGGCACGGCAGCGTGCCTGAGCCACCTCTGTCCCAGGCACGGGATCCTTGTGCCGGAGCCTGCGGTCCCTAAGGAGGCAGCATGGGCTGTCCTTCTGTGCAGACTGGAGCAGGACTTGGCATGAACCACTTGGTGCAAGCACTGAGGAGACGGGGCTGGTTACACCTCCGCCCTCTGGTGCTCGGATGCCTCCATCCCCTCACGGTGGCCGTCACCAAGAGGAGATGCTTCCATGTGTTCTTTAAGAGCAAGGTACTCGGCTTCTTCAGAGCACAGCCGACAGCGATGCTGTTGCCCTGCTACAGCTGCCAGATGTCTTCCCAGGGAGGAGAGGCCTGCGTGAAGTGCTGTGTCCCAGCTCCCTGGAGAGAGCACCCAGAAGGTGTTATGGGACAGAGATGCCAAATACACCATGGTAGCGATTTCGCTCAGTAGGGGAGGCTTGAATATTTATGGAGTGCGTGGGAGGGAAAGAGGAAAGAACAACAGGAACACTGGGTTCATCTTGTGTGCAGGCACCTACGGCACGCCGAGTCCCAGGCCTTGACACAGGGATGGGAGCCCAGGAGTTGCCCTCCCTGAGAGTGCCCCGAGCACAAGGTCTCTCTTGCTCTCTAATTAAAGGATTCCATGCAAAATAAGGCTGCGACCAGAGGGCTGAGAGCCAGGAGAGCAGGTTGCTCCTGAAGGGACTGAAACAACTCTTCAAGGAACCTCAAGAAGTGAACTTGAAGCCGCTCAGAGGATTAAAAATAAGGTCTCTGATAGCCCTCAAAGTTGCTACTGGGTAAAAAGGCAGAGGATTTTGTGGAGAGCCCTTCTCAGCAAGCAGCCTTGGAGACCACTGATGAGGCAGAAACCATTTCTCTTGGGGGCTGTGATTTAGAGGAGCGCAGATTTCTGCACCATTCTCTCCTCTGGCTCAGCTGGCCTTCTGCAGGAAGTGGGATCTGGCTGTGCAACAGGAAGAACCAGGCTTCTTCTTTTGCTTCCCCATTGCTGTGTACGGCGAAGTCTTCTGTTGCTGCAGCTGCGACCAGAGCGGGTGGAGAGCTGCGGCAGGCAGCCTCTCCCAGCCAATTTTGCCCGATTATCTCTGCTGGGTAGGCAGCGCTGCGTGGCGATGGCTTTCCCAGCCAGGCTCCCTCTCGTCCCCTCCCTGTGGCACTGGAGTCTTGCCATGGCCCGCTCCACCTCTCGTCTTCTTTCTCCTCCTTACTTTTAGAGCAGCTGCCTGGAAAACACAGGAAGGTGCAGGCAGGAGCTTGTACGTCAGGAAAGAGGAGGAGAGATTGCCTGTTGATATTCCCAGGGGATGCTGCCTTCGTGGGAAGGGAGAGCAGAAAGGAAACCGCTGTAGTGGGAACAAGGGTGCTGATCCACAGTGCTCTTCCAACCTGATTTATCTCCTCTGGGTCCTGAAGTCAACCTTGCATAGTATGTGAACTCTTTCTAAAAGAAATGCTGAGCAGTTCAGTGCTTGCAAGAATAACATGCTTTTGTCAGGCTGTAAGCACCATTTTAGAGAGCTGAGAGCTCTGGTGTGAAAGCACGGACAACTATGTTCCTTTGCACTGCCGTGGCTTGTTGGGTGAAGAGAATGGCACAAGAATCACGGAATCACGGAATCACGGAATTTTCAGAGTTGGAAGGGACCTAGAGATCGTCTAGTCCAACTCCCCTGCTAAAGCAGGATTGCCCAGAGCACATTACTCAGGACTGCATCCAGGCGGGTCTTGAAAATCTCCAGGGAAGGGGACTCCACAACCTCCCTGGGCAGCCTGTGCCAGTGCTCTGTCACCCTCACCGTAAAGAAGGTTTTCCATGTATTTGAACAGAACTTCCTATGTTCCAACTTCTGCCCGTTACCCCTCGTCCTGTCACTAGGAACCATTGAAAAGAGCCTGGCTCCAACCTCCTTCAACCCACCCTTTAGATACTTGTATGCCATAATAAGGTCTCCCCTCAGCCTTCTCTTCTCCAGGCCAAAGAGTCCCAGCTCTCTCAGCCTTTTCTCATAAGGCAGATGCTCCAAGCCCTTAATCATCTTAGTTGGTCTTCACTGGACTTGCTCCAGCAGTTCCCTGTCCCTCTTGAACTGGGGAGCCCAAAACTGGACACAGTATTCCAGTTGTGGCCTCACCAGTGCAGAGTAGAGGGGGAGAATGACCTCCTTCGACCTACTGGTCACACTCTTCCCTATGCAGCCCAGGATTCCATTGGCCTTCTTGGCAACAAGGACACATTGCTGGCTCATGGATAATTTACTGTCTACTAGGATCCCCCAGATCCTTCTCCTCAGAGCTACTTCCCAGCAGGTCCGCCCCTAACCTTTATATTTTGAAATTAAATGTTTTTATTCTGCCTTTGCATCCTTTACCAGATCTCAGGCCTGGAGATGTTGTAAGCCCTTCTGTGCCTGACAGTGCCCAGACACTGTTGCACAGACCAGGGAGCTGCTGTGGAGGGCTGTGTGACCTTGGCCAACCCTCCTGCCCAGCTTTCCTTCGTACTGAAAGTAGGAGGCAGGGGAGGATGTTGTTCACCAGGCCCTCATCTGACGTGGAGTCAGCACGTAGGGCGAGGAAGATGCCTTGACGTCCACGGTGCCCTTTTGGTCTGCATGTACGTAATGACTTACCCAGAAAATCCTGGGGAAGAGTTCCTATCAGATACGTGGCTAAAGGCCCTGGCCTGTGGGCTGGACCAAGCAGTCACGCAGGGTGAGGATGTTGATGATGTTGATGGTGGTGGGAGCTTTCTCTCTGCGGCAAGGGCTGGGCTTCAGGGGCTACCAGGCCGGCTCCCTCCTCCTCCTCTGACCTGGTGGCCAGGGGACATCTCCACATGCAACGGCTTTCTCTGTGAAAGCTGGGCTCGGTGGAGACTGGCTGTCAGGCTCTGAAGCACTTGCTGCTTGTGACTGTGTGTTTTGGACAGAATCTCCTTCCATCTGCATTGGTGCAAGTATTGTTTGTACACACAATTTTAAGGAGGGATTTCCCTTCCTTCCTCCTCCTTTTAATATCGTGTAGCAGCTAGAAGCAAGGAAGAGAGACTGGCACCATATGACCAACCAGCTGTCTGGGGACTGTCAGAGCATATTGTGGGGAACACGATGTGACTACCTTTGATGCTTGATGGTTCAGTCTCTGTTGGCTAAGCTTTCTTGTCTTGTCTTCTTTCCATTCAGTTACCCTGAATGTCATGTGCTGGGTCAGTGTGTGGTTTTCATGGCAGCATTTTGAGTAAAAAAAAATAAAAAAAGGTAATGTGGTCCATCTCCAGTGCATAGTAAGAGCCCCTTCCTAGAAAAGCAACGTGACTCGTGCTGTCTGAGCATCTATTCCCAAGTCATCCTTTCTGTTGTAGAGCAATGTCTTCACTTTTCTTTGTTTCCCTTTTCTAAATTGTTTTTAAAGGAACGAAAGCAGGCCACCTTTGCTCCAGCCTCAAGGTAGCAAACATAAGTGGTTAGGAGCGAGAATGCTAAAGGATGTGGAGCAAAACTAAGTACAGATGCCACATGTTCACTAATGTCGGAGAGAGACGGTGAGTTGTCTTTGACCTCAGACCTCTCAGTTTTCTCTGCAGAGGAAATACAAATGCATTTTAAAGGTCTTTTCCATTATTTTTGAGTAGCAAAGATATATGAAGATACAGAAGTATCCTTCAGTTTTCACTAGCAAATCAAGATGCTCTTATGGAGGGAAAGAAGAGCACCCTGAGGTGCATTAAGAACATAGTGCGTGATCTGTCACTTCTGCTGGGGTCCCTTCAGTGCACAGCAGTAGGGAGAAGCAGTTTGTGGGCAACAGGGAAAAGCTGATTTCTGTGCCACTCAAGGCATTTATCAGATAGGGGCTTTTCTGAGGACACCTCTTCAGCTGTGGCCTCTGACGCAGCCAGTCTCCAGAATTGTTAGGCACAAGCTCTTCGGGTTGAAGTTTGATGTGTGGAGAGCCCAAAGAAATTGACCCCGAAAGGGGAGACGTTCTTTCAGGAAAGAGAAAAAAGTCCTTGCGTTACTAATCAGATGAAATTACTAATTTCTACGCAGCCTCTGAATTGGCATTTTAGGAATTCTCATAATTGGCAGATCTGAGTTCCCCCAATATACAGATGACAGTATTATACAGTGCTACTTTGCCAGCAGACATACTGCCTCAGTTACTCAGAAATATGTTGCGCTTTATTTGACAAGTGGTAAAAACATGGTCTGCTTTACTTCTCTTTAACATTCTGATTTTTAGGCCATGGAGGTGCACTCCTGTGCATTCACCTATTCAAGGAGAATAGGTTCTCATAAAAACTGTACGATGATTGTTATTGATTTTTACCAATAATATGTTCTTTTCGTATGTCCCTTCTTCCTTCCCTCTTGCATTATTTATACTGCAATCCTTTTCCTTCTTGTGCACATCAACATAATTATCTTTCTTCCCAAACTGCACACTGCTGTTTTTGAAGTCTACTGATTTTTGCAAACAAGTTTCCAGCTATTATTTTGGGGTTGTAATTCATCTGAATGGATGTAGAATTATTGTCTTTTCCTTCCTGCAGATATTTCTCTGAATTTATGGAAGTCTGTGGAAAAACACACTATATTAATTCAGCGTTAGGCACTGAGATTAGGACACGCAGTCGGTGTCATGTTGTACGTGCTGCAAAACCTCAACATGGCAGAAAGAGCTACTAACTACACTGCCTGGAGTAGAAAATTTGAGTAATCAAGAGAGGGGAAATGGTGAGTAACATATGTGTAGAGTTGTTCATTATTTCCATCTCAGCTTCTGCTGTAGGAAAGGAGGCGAACCGAACACTGCAGAAACCTAATTCTGATTGCAAGAACATCATAGCAAATACACATAATTTACAGCTGGTGCACTTAAAGAACTGTGGTGTCTAGATAAGGCAAGTCAAGGCAGTTCTAACTTACTAGCACAATTTATTTAACAGAACGTAGCTGATTTGAATTTTGGTGAATTAAGAGATTTTGAATTACATTTTCTATGACCCTGTTTTTCTTACCTTCTTTCTCCTTCTACATATTCTCTTTCTTCCTCTCTCTTTCCTTTTCCTTCTTAAAGAAGCTTGGTGGCAACTTGGGGGTGGTTTTTCTGACTGCATTTTTTGCATTTAGCCCCTGTGTTTTGTTTGGAGAAGTGCTTGCCTGCAGCAGCCTAGCCAGGCTTCCAGGGCTGGACGCATGTTTTCTAAAACGTGTATGAAGATTTCTTCCACCTTTGTCCCTTTTCCATGGTGGAACTGAAGAAATCTCTGAGCTGCAGGGCTGTGTTCATTCCTTGGCTCCCCATGTCATCCCCAGCACCCTACCCTAAATGTTCTTGAACATAGGAAGTTCCATCTAAACATGAGGAGGAACTTCTTTATTTTGAGGGTGGCGGAGCACTGGAACAGGCTGCCCAGAGAGGTTGGGGAGTCTCCCACTCTGGAGACATTCAAAACCCGCCTGGATGCTGTCCTGTGCAACCTGCTGTGGGTGACCCTGCTCAGGGAGGGGCGTTGGACTAGATGATCTCCAGAGGTCCCTTCCAACCCTGACCGTTCTGTGATTCTGTTACTGCTTTTTACAGGCAGATGCTTCACAGCCCACAGAGAGACCTAGAAGAGGCTTTCATCCTTACTTCACATCTCCTCTCTTCCCATCTAGGAAGAGTATAGGAGACATTTGTATCTCTCCACCCTTGTTGATTTCTGTTGTTTCCTTTCCCTCCTGGTCCTAGGGAAAGACTAGGGACTCCAGTAAGGGTCTCTCTTTGTCTTCTCCTGATGTTGGGGACAGAGAGGAGCAGGATCCCACTGCTCTTTGCTATTGTCAGGGCTACTGAATCCCTTCCAGACCTGCTTGTACCTCTCCTATGATCCAGTTCGGGTTGAAGCACGAAGTTGCCCATTTCTGCTTTATTTCCCAGAATAGCAGAGATGTCCGGGAGAAGCAGTGGCTGTGGGGAAATTACTTTCTTATGAACTATGAGAAAGAAATAGCTGAGATCATGAAGGGTGGATCCTCCTTTACCCTACTGTCTAGGTCAGCCTCCTAGAATAAAACCCCCTGGGAAGTGCCAATTTGTTTTGGTGACAGATTTCAAGGGAGGTCCTCATTACAAGGGAGAAGATCATGTTTCAGGTAACATGGGCTTCCTCTTATGTCCCCTTTTTATTCCCCTATCTTCTACAGTCCTCTCTCACACCCATTTCTTTGTTTCTCGCATCCCCTGTCAATCTCTCTCATCCCAGGGGTCCATTCCTGCTCCTGGGGAGTCTCAGTCTTTCCATTGACTTGGATGACATTACATCAGGCCTCATGTCCTTTTTTGGAGGGGGAGAGAGAGAGAGTAAAGTTTTCTTGTATTTAAGAGGGTAACTGGTAACTACAGTTTTCTGTAACCCACATCTCTGGCTCTCTGTTTCTCCGGGAGAGATAGGGAGGGGCATGGAGGGAAGAGGCAGAACCACTGTGAAAACCCACACACCAGTGTTTTCGACATAGTTTGGAAAGAAAGGGGGAGGGAACAAGAGAGATCCTAATCTTAATATATATTAGGTGCTCACATACAACAGCGGTGGGTGTGGACTGGAAAGCTTAGTAGCTGGCTAGATGGTAGATTAGAGATTAGGCAGATTGTTTGCCTTGAGATGGATAGATGGAAACAGAGCAGGAAAGACTCGAGGAGGGGCTGGAGCAGAAGGGTGTGAGGTGAGCGATGGAAAGAAAAGTTCAAGCAAGTTGCAGAGAAGACGGAGATGGGGAGAGGAACTGGGATGGGGAGGACAGAGAGAGGATGCAGGGGAAAAAAAATGATGGGAAGATGAAAGCCGTGGGAGTTAATCCAGCTCCTATTAAAGTTGACAGCACTACTCTTTAGAGATAGTAGGCTTGGCTCATAGGGAGATTTTGAAATAGGACAGAAGGAGGAAAGGAGGATTGGTAGACAAAAGACAAGATAAAAGAAAGAGCAAGGAGGAGTACACTGAAACTGAAACGGAGAAGAAAGAGTGTTAAAAAAGAACACTGGGAAGCATGCTTCGTATTTTAGAAATATGCTGGAAAAAGGGAGGGAGATTGAAACCAGAGCAAAGAAAAATGCATGAGATCATTTTGTGATTTCAGATTTCCATCCTAGGGGATATGAGAGTCCTGGCTGTGGAGCTGAGGCCTCGAGAAAAGCCTGTGGCACATGTGAGGATGTGCAGGGGAGAAAATAATTACAGACTATAAAATGTATTATTTTATGCAGATTAGATGTGACTTCACTTTTCTCTTAAGCTTTACACCCCAGAAGTGGAGCAGGCTGGTAAAGCATGTTGAGGGACTGGGTAGGAGAGCTGAGGAGTAGCAAGGAAAAGGGCCGATGACCGGATTGACTGCCCGAATGCCTCCAGGACGGGTGCTGAGACCTGCCTGCTGTGAGCTGGGTGAGGTCCCTTCTGTGAGTGACCTGGGATGAGGGAAAACGCGCTTGGAAGAGTAAGCAAGACCCGTGCCTGGGGGCAGCCCGTTGGTTTTGCTCTGGTGTTTCTCTTCTCCTCCAGGAGTAGGTCAATACACTCGAGCGTGAAGGCGCTGACTCCCACTCACTGCAGTCATACACAGAGTCCCGCGGGCGAAACTGCCGCTGGAGTGGGCCAGACCCGCTCAAACAGCCACAGTTGGGCTGTCAATGTGAGATATATTACTGCACCCCATGGACCAGCAATGCAGCTGGTACCCCTGCGGAAGGAAATCTGCCGTAACGAGGGGGACGTTTGTGCTGAGACAAGGTGCTTTTCCATGTGCTCTGTCTTCTTGCACACACGTTTTCGAGGCATGGGCAGGGTCTGGTGAGATTATCGTATTTTTCTCCTCAGCCCCGTGGCAGGCATCGATGGGAGCGGTGTATACAATCCATTGTCTGAGCTCCCTGTGCTCAGCCCAGAGCTTAAAGCACGTCCCCAACAGGAAAAGAGGGTCTTACAAAAACAGGATCCCAAGCTTGAAGAAGCCTAGCAGGTTTATGGCAACGTACTTTGAAGAAAAAAATACAAGCAGATAAAAATATTCCATTACACACACTTCTTAAAAACTTGGTGTGGTGCTGAGAGCATTTGGTTGTATACAAATCACAGTTACAAACTTCCCAAGCAAATTCCTACGTCTCCTTTTCTTGTAGTGTCCCTTCCCACCCCATCAGGCCGGCACAGCCCCGGAGAGTGGCAGAAAACAGCTACACCGACTCCTCAAGGTTTGATCCCAGTCGTAGAGAGCTTGCCATAAGGTAGGATATGGGAAATAAACTTTAAGGTCTTTTTTTAAAGTTGGGAAATAAAGATGTGCGGAGTTTTGGCCACAGCCATCACACAGATTTAGATCCCTCCGTTTTTCTTTTCCTGGGCCATTGCAGCTGTATATGCAGCACAAATTCCCCAGGGCTGGAGGGTTTTTTGTTTCATTTTCAATCCCGGTGCATTTTGTTCGCTGTTCTTCAGTCTGTTTATTGATTCTCAGCTTTTTTCAGGACTTTAAGTGCCTCTTACTTGGTACTCCTCCCTTTCCTCCCTCCCCCTCCCCCCAAAACATACCAGCCTGCATTCTTTGAGGCTGAATCTCAGTTTATTTACTGCCTTTTTAGGAACATGGCTTTTTTCCTAAGGCTTGCTGAAAGAGAGCTGTCCGTTAAGTTGTTGGGTTTTTTTTCCACTGCAGAGAAGGCTTTGCCCTGTTTTCTCATGGTGTTTGTGGCAGATGTGAAACTGTTGAAGAGAAAATGTACTTTTTTTCATCAGTACAGTTTTGAATTGTTCAGGCTAAAGCAACTGAGAGCTGTGTGCAGGCGGATGGAGGAAAGGTCCCAGTCTGGGTACTTTTCAACTCTGGGATGGGGCATATCAGTTTAGCAAATCGTTGCTAGCGCCTGTGTCTGCACGGGGCAGTTCTCTAGCCCCAAATAATCCCCACCGAGTGCCAGGACTGGCTGTACTGTTTGGCTGCTGATCTGTCGCTTCTCAGCGCTCAAACAACTGCTACAAAGCAGCTATTCCAGAAACAACATTACCGCGAGATGAATGAAGTTATTTAAGCTTTCTACTTTATTGTTGAAAAAGTACGGGACTAATGCATGAAATTTGCTCTGTGTTGATGCTCATGATAAGGAGTAAGATAAACCTTTGCCAATATTTTACTCTCTTATCAAAAAAAATCAATAAAAGTGCTTCCTGGCAAATAGCGTGTTTGACATGTGGCCTGTCTGTCGGGGTGTTCGAAAGGCTAACAAATACCCAGTATCTAGAATACTGTGCCTTCCTGGAAGACGAACAGCTTGGGGGACAGAAGGGGTTGTGCAGCTCTGCAACGCGCTGTCTTTGTCCTCGGCATCGGCTGAGACGCTGCAAGTCTTAACACATGGATCCTGCTCCTCCCCCTGTACCCTCTTTCTTTCTGCTCTTTAGGTCAGTAAAGGAAACACTGCACAGTCCCAGCCTTACTCAACATGGTGCTGACCCACCAAGGACTTTTCTGGAGTCTAGTGCAGGCTATTAGTGCTGGACTAACAAATTATGATTTATTCATGATCTTAAATGTGCTTTCAAATCCAGGTAACACTTTTCAGCCAGCATCCTTCAACCTCCTCATCATCCCTCCCCCTCATTTCCTACAAGCCGTGTGTTACTTGCCCTGAAGTCAGTGCAAGCCTGAAGGCACAGCTTTGATGGGAGGGACCTACACTGCCTTCACGCTTGCTTATGCAGGTCCAGGTATGGTCAGCAATCCTTTACTCCTCTCACATAGTGCTCTGCAATGTGTCTTCTTCGTTGCTGTTTTTGATTAAGGTATGCTGAAAACAGTCAAAGTGATTGGATTGCTCTCCCCTGATTATCCTCCTGCTAACATAACTCATTGTCATTTAGAACATTATTCACTGCTAGGGATGTGATTAGCTTGGATTAAGACACCATTAAATAAACAAGGCTAGATAAGAATAAGATGGCTACAAAAAAAAAGAGACAGAGTCTTTGTGCATTGGCTCACATCTTGTAATTAGCCGTGGTGGAAAAAGAAATAACTAAAAATTTCTTAAGGGCTGAGGGAAGTCCTGAAGCAATCTATCCACTATGTTAGAGTTAGTCTGAGCGTGATCAGTGGCCTTAAAAACAGTCAGTATGTAATGGTTGACTGGGGAGCACCTGTATACCTCCCACACAACCCCCCCAATGGTTTCCTCATCCTCCTAACCTAATGAGTGATGGTGTAGTGCTCACTGGATGTGAACACCCAAGTGTCTAGTTGAAGCCATGGCTCTCAAGGACTCGTGTACTCCATGTCCTATAAAACGGGAGAGTTTAGGGAAATTAAAGTCTCATCCTTTTTGGCACCCTTCTCTGGGGTACGTGGAGGTTGAGGTGGTAGTTCATTGACTCTCTAACAATGTTATGAAGGCAAGGAAGCTATTGCGTCCACCCACGAGTTGAAGGATGAGTTCTGCTTCAAGAGCTTCTGGTATTCATGTTTCTATTATACCCAAGTGGAATATTGGAATTTCCATTTTTCCAATGGCTGCAGAAATATCTTGAAACAGCTAGACAAAGTTACCATGGCCATGAGCAGCAATAGAATACAGTTAACTAAACATGGGAACAAACACTTATGTTACGTGTCAAATGAGAGTTTATAACACTTTCTATCTGTCCTGAGTAAGACCTAAGGACAGATTTAGCCAGGAAGCAGAATGCATCACTGTAAAAACTAGCCTTTTAATTCTCCTCAGCCTGAATCTCTGAGCCCAAGTCTCCCTCCCTTACAATAAAAATAGTAACGTGGTTCTGAATTGTTCAGAGGGTGTAGTTCCAAGAACAGTTATCTTTGTGAGGAGTAATGTAGGTGGGCTCCCAAACACTTGTTTTGTAAGTTATCTGACCTGCTGCCTTTTGTTTTCATTAATTTGGCTGTTAAAATTGATCCACAACTTCACTGAGAATAGATCTCTTGAAATTGCAACTCGATTGCCCAAAACTCAGGAGCTGCACAATAAGGTGTTTAAGAGCTACAGGTTTTGACACTGGTCCACAAATTGTGACAGCTAAGCTTTCTTCAGCGTGTGGAGAAGCTCAGAATTAGAAACTTAAATACAGAATTGGCTGGTGTACTTTGTTACCAACTCGATAGAGTTAACAATGTGGATTAGTCTTTTTTGCAATGCTTTTATGCAGAAACACAATAAACAGAGAAAATTTTGTACTGTAATTTGGCTAAGTGTGTCTGAGCTAGAATTAAATTTGCTCAGTATATATTTTCCCAGTTTGAAAAATTACGCTTTTAAAAAGTCTGAATGAACTCAGCGGTATCATTTGTTGACCCACCTGGAAGAGGTGACCTGTCGGGGTCTGTTGACTTTCCCGGAATAGCTGGAGGAGGCTGGCAGGGGGACGATGACCTGCAGACCAAGAGTTTTGGTGGAGTATAATCTTTCTGTGTTGACTTTTTGCGTGACATTAGAGGTGGCAGTGACATTCATTTACATACTTCTGTTAAGTAAGCAAATGGTTCTTGTGTTGTCTTGGCCCTGTGCAGCACAGCCACGGGTACTTTGGGTATGTGCAAGGATATGAGAAGCACGACTACCATACCTCGGAGGGACACAAGGTGGAATGCTTGTTAGGAAATATAAAAAGCCCAGCTATGTCTGGATCCCTCAAAACTTGATTTGAACGGGTGAAATTCCTTCCATCGATACCACTGCATCTACTTCCAACAACAGCCTAGGGGATTAAATCTTAAAGGAAAAAATTCAAAATGTAATATAATGAAAACCTTGAGAGGAAACTGGCCGTGCAGCATACAGTAGACATTTGGTGTGACCCTTCGCTTGTTAGCATTGCACGGGAGCCTTGTGAAAGAACCCTGGCAACACAGCATTGTAACTTTTTACAGTACAAATCTACCCTGAAAAGGGTCTGGTTAACTTCAGCCTCAATTGTTTTGCTTCCTGAGCATGTCCAAACTGGGGCAGCTGAATTTAATGACAGAATAAGTTGTTATGACTTCATTGCTCTTTCTCTAAACCAGATCCAGCTATGCTTTGGAAACGTGAGCTGTGCTGGCCTTTGCTTTATAAACTGGAGCATTCGATGGATTCTAGCTGTAGCAGCTTGACTTTTGGGGTAGGTGAGCCAGAAATCATCCATCCCGATGAAAGGGTTGGTTTGCAGGGCCAGTAGGGTTTGTGGCATCTAAACAGTGGGAACTGAGCACACGCTGCGAAAAGATGAGGGTCCACGGCAGTCCCTCCGGTGGCCTCGATTACATTACAAGGAAACCTGTGTACGCAGGCAAGCAGGGAGCTGCGGGACGTACCAGTCTGCTCCGAGGACCGAGACCATGGTAAATAGAGAGCAGACCTGCCCCACGGTTCAGGCACAGGCGCAGGGGAGCAGGGTGCAGCTCTGTCTACACAAGTGCTCCAGCCAAGCTCAAGATCTCTGTCGGCTGGACTTAACGTGTGTTAGAGAGGTGGACCAAGGCTGGCCGTGTCCTTCCCGTGCCAGGCAGCTCGTTCAGGGCCAGCTCAGCTGGATCTGGGCAGTGCTACTCTCAGCAGTGCAAACAGATGCTCTCAGCCCCACATTGACATTTTCAAAGCATCATTACTTCCAGGACAAAATTGTACCTTAGCATTTGCTGATGCTTCAGCCGGAGCTGTCTTCCTCTGTCTGTGACCTGGGGATGTCTCCGGCAGCAAGCAATCGCTACGTTGCAAATGAGAGAGGATGACCTCGAAGGCAGGCAGGCAGGCAGGCAGGCAGACAGGCTCGCTGCTCGACTTGTTTCATACCCGTTGGTGTCTTTCATCAACAGCAACAACGAAAGCCCAGTAGATTGTGCATTTGCGTGAAAGTCCATATACGTCTATATATCCCAGCACAGATTGCCAGGAGCCTGTACTTTCTCATTATAAAGTTTGCTGTAAAGTTGTAAATTGCTCTAATTTTCCTCCAGACTTGTTCCTTAAAAGAGCAGAAATGGTGCCGGTAGAGAGGAAAACCAGAAAGCTTGGCAGGACTTTGCTGTCTGAGACTCTGCTTTTTCACTCTTATCCCCAGGTGGGGAAGTCTCAGGTTTTTAGTGAGCCAAAGAGGTGGTGAAGTGTTCTACAGGAGCTTTCACCCTGCCCAGAACTGAAGCCCTCAGTTTGCCTCTGGACCTCTGTAGCTGCTGAAACCAGAATTTCAGATCCCACAGGCCCAGGAATTTCAGGAGTGTGACATCTGGATGTGTTTCCAGTCCACTTCAGAACAAAGTCAACCCGGGAAATTAACATCTCCGTCACCGGGAGAGTAGACTCATCCCTTTGATGTTCCTCTGAAACCAACCGGAACCCATCAGACAGCCGACTGCTCGGTCCCCGGTGAGAGGGAGAAAACTTCTGTGATTACTTGTTATCAGGTTTGATGCAAAGTCGTAGAGTTAAACTCAACAGCCTAGTGAGGGGCTCTGCTGCAGAGCTACGTACTCCACACACAGCCTCGGCATTTCACGTGTAACTTGCTGGGTACAGTGGTTTTATTTGTCGGTATACGGAGAATGATACCCCCAGCGTCTTTGCTCACAGAACCAAATCCCGCACACATTGCCGCTATATGCCCCTATGGTAAATACGTGCAAGTTGCTTCTGTAACTTCTGAATTAAATCGGCTTCCTGGCCCGTGCTGCATCACAGCTCAGCGCTCTCCTGTGTGACTGGGTGGCACAGCGCGTATTTTGGGACACGTTGCTTCTGTTAAAGGCAGATCCCTTTTCTCAATGGAAAATTTTAAGCTATTTCCACCAGTGACATCACGCCTTCTCCACTCCCACAGCCACAAAGGCGTATATTGATAGGCATGACATTTTCCTTTAATGCATTCATTGTTTCCAGCGTTTCGTTCGAGTTGTTGTTGGAAGCCAGAAAAACAAGACAAAAGGCAAAGTATGTTAAGAAGGAGACCCGGCCTGCGTGCAAATATGTTGTGAGAGAGAATCTCTGGCTCCAGGCAGTTTTCAGGGAATTTGCTTTCCACCAGGGCTTCTCTGGAGTGGCTTTTAGGATGACACTGTCATCCAAGCCCCCCGAAACGGCCACCTCCTTACTGCAGCTCACTGCAATCCGATGCTTGGGTTTTGGAGCACCGTGCAAGGATCTGGCATGGGGCTTTTAGAGCCTTTTAAAAAAGATTTGTGTCACCTGCATAGAAGATCATACTTATGGGAGTCCCCGAAGCCATGACGAGTTTGCCTTGTGAGCTTCTCAGGACACGACATCCTCAAGGGATATTTGTGCTTGTGGTACAGGGCACAGCAGGGAAGGGTAATGCTGCCCTTTGCACCATGTACCTTTCTAAAGTGATAGCAGAGGTTTTGGACTTTGGTTTTGCTTCTTACAATATTGATCCAAGTCCCATATTGTTGTCCTTTCAGAGAAATTTGGCAGGGGGCTGGGTAGGGTTACCAAATCTCCTAAACATGTTAATCATCAGGAAAGAGAGGGCTGATGAGTGCAGCTGATGGAGGTGAGCTCGTGGGCTAGCTGTGAGGATACTTGTAAGCTGCAGCTCCTTCCACAGCGAGGCAAATCTTTTCCACGCAGTAATAAGCACTTCTGTAGATGAATATTCCAGAGTTTTCTGGCCATCCTACTTTTCTCCCTACTTGCCTCTTTAGATGACTCATTTTTTTTTTTTTCCTGAGAATTACCCACAGCACTTCCAATGAGCTGCTGTCCAGAATGATGTGTTAGTTTATAGATAGATAAACCGACTGTTACATATTTCATTAAATATTCTTTAAGAGTTGCTTTGGGTCTAAGGGAGTTTGCAGACATCCATATAGACCCCTCTTAAAAGTTGATTCGTCTGGCAGTCTGGACAAAACAATACTCCAAAGGTTAATAAGCATGAAATGAATGGCTTGGTAAACCCAAGCTAAATGATCATTTGGAAAAGAGAGCTGCTACTACTCTATTATATACTGTTGCTTTTAAACCTGAACAAACCTGCTACCTAAGTGAAGAAGAGCCCAGAAGAAGAGAGGAGGCCCTAGGTCTTGTCTCTCGACAGCCTTTGGCCTTGGTCTCATGTAGTGCTTGAACTGCTTGACAGACTCATGAGCTCTCAGAGGGGCCCTGTGGGGTTTGTTTGGTTGGTTTTTTTTGTTGTTGTTGTTGTTGTTGTTTTGTTGTTTTTTTGGTTTTTTTTTTCACAAATCAAGATCCAGTTAGTTGAGATGTGGTGTGCAAGCACCATGAGGGCTTGCCAGTGCAACCTCCGGCAAGGAGGGGAGTCCGCAGAGTGTGGCTCTGCTCACCCAGGCTTGCCAGTAGCCAAGAGCCACTGGAGGTGCTGGGAAGACCACCAAAAGTCTTCTGGGGCTTTGCTTTGCCCTTTATTTTAAACATCTAAGGGGAGGTACTCCTTTTTGGTTTGTTTTTGGTTTTGTCTTTTTCTTTTCCTTTTTTCAAAATGCATCTGAAACCCCCCTGGCCTGTTGCCTGTTCCCTGCTGAGAGGGAAGTAGGTGAGTGCCTCCTCGCGGGCCGGCTGCAGAGAGACCTCCCGAGGACAGAGAGGAGAAGGAAGCCTCTCCTGGCAGCAGCCAAAAATCTGCCTCTGTGGCAGCGGCAGTGAGATCAGCAGCCGCAAGCAGAGGCTCCGTGCTGCTCCTGCTCCTCCCCAAAAGGCTGTCTGCTCTTGGCGCAGATGGGGAAATTGGGCAATGGAGGGTACCAGGGTTGGAGAGGGAGAGTGAGCAGGATGGGGTGCGTAACCCTTGTTGCAGGTGGTGATTAGAGCTGACCCACCGTTCTGGGGGTCCCTCCACATCTCGTCAGCTCCTGACACCGAGAAACTTGCTTGGCCTTTTCTGACTTGCATTGGTCATATGTGGCTGACTGACAGATTTCCGAGTACCAAACATCTGACTGCTGCCCGCACTCCTACAGAGAGCAGGGTGGTGGCAGCTGTGTTTGTGTCCCGGTGATATAATAGCATACTTCTGCAGAAATTGTATTTATAATTTTGATGGCATTTCCCTCCCCCGCTGGACTGACTCAGAAGTTAAATCAAACTTGTGGTCACGTAGAGTTCCCTGTGCTTTACATGGACCATTTACTCAGTCTGAGATACTGCTGCAGAGGATGACTCGTTCCATTCTCCCTGCTGCCAACACCAAAGGGGACCGGTGAGCCTGTTACCTGGTTGTGTGGGGTTTATCAGATGCAGATAGCGTCACTCTGGGTCCAGCAGATACTGGCACGGGACCGAGGTTGCAGGAAAATGGTATGCCAGAAGATGGGAGAAAGGACGGGGGGCACGGCTGGTGCGCAAGGGGGAGATGTGAGGGGAAGACCTGGCAGCAAGGCAAGGTGAGGGTGGGCCAAGCCAGGGCCTTACTAAAATGGCCTTTGTCACTTGGCAGCAGCAATTCCACGTGCCCTTTTTATTTTACTTCTTCCGTTTAATTACTTTAAGCAAACAGAAGTGAACCAAAACGACCTTGCCTTTTGCCCCGGGTTTGGCTTGGGGAACTGGCCCCTCTCCGGTGAGGCTCCATGAAGGTGGCTTGTGTCTGTGCCTGCACGTGTGCTCTGGTGGATCCTGCTCCTTACTAAGCCCTGGAGAAGTCTGTGGATGCTTTCATCTTAAATCCTGGCCCCTGGCCCCATGCATAGCAGCTTGTCTGGAGCGAGGCTGCGTGGACAAGGGTGAGGGTAATGGCCATGGAGGGTGGCTGGGGCTCTTGTCCTGCCCCACCAATGCGTAGCAAGTTAGAGAAGCCCCCAAAACAGTCTTTGGCACTGAAAAAGCAGCTTCTTGGGGAGGAGCTGCATGGCTGCCCAGGTTACCTGTACCATCTCCTGTCCTGGAGCGTCTGGCCCCGGGAAGGGGCTTCAGGGCTTGCCAATCCCAAGTCACAGCTCAGGTCTGCGTCTCCAGGACTTGAGAGCTGCGCCTTGACTGAGACCAGGGATTTCAGGATCTTGGCCGAGAGGAACCAGCTAATAACCCTAGAAAAGCCAGTGTGGCCATTTCTGCTAAAATTGCAGGTCCCGTGTGGAAGGCTACTTGACAGCTCAGGATCCTGCTCGTGGATGAGGCTGCTGCCGGGCAGACCCAGGTGATGCCAGGCAGGGCCTGGAGCATCTCCCCTGTGCCCGCCTTGTTCCAGGCTACAAGCGCTGGGAGAAACCCTCCACGCATCCCCGGTGCCTGTCAGCAGCTGGCCAGGGGAGCTGGCAAGCATCCCTGGAGCCCCAGGGGTTTGAAGGAAACACATCTAGACCTCTGAATTGACAGCTCTCTTCTCCTCCTGGCTCCTCTCATCTCGAGGAAAGGAAACCAATTTCCTTTGCAAAGTAATCTGAGCTCCAGGAGTTAAAAGTGCTATTTAAAGAGCTAGGCAATGTTGTTGCACAAGGAGCTTACAGGCTGGAGAAAGCTCTCCGCCTCGGTGTGTAAAAACTAGGCTAATAATGGTTTTCTGCCTCACACAAGCTGGTGAGAATTAATTAATTTTATAAGCAGATTGAAACGCAGCCACAACATAAGTGCTAAGTTTTATTTATTAATATTTCATATTCAAAATATAAGGCTAATTACTTATGTGCATGGCAAAGAGTGCATTTCTATGCTATTAATTCAGTCTTAATGGTTTAAGTAGTACTTACATTTATCTGTACCTTAAAAAAAAAAGTGTTGCACGAGATAAATATTGCGTGCAGGGCTCTCTTAAGCGTGATCTTTATTATGCTGTTTCAAACTCATTTCATGCTGAGCTTGTCAAGACCAAACATCTGGCTTTTGCTGTAGTATGCGATGCTTCCTGAATTGCCAACTCCCCACCAGGAGGAAGAAGCTCAGGAGAAGTGCGTGGAGGTGGAGGGGTGGGAAGGAACAAGATTTGTTCCCTGTAGTTCCGTTGCCAGTGACTAGAAGGCAGAAAATTTGTGCTTGCTGTGGAGTGGGTAGTGGAGCCCAGGCAGGTCTCTGAGCTTGGGATGTAGAGGTCTTCCATAAGACTTGGTAGGGATGCAGGGACACACGCTCACCAGAGGGCTTTAGGTAAGTCTCTGGGTATCACAAGGTCTTTGCCGATGCTTTATCCTGCCTGAAGTTAAACACCATTTCCAGAACTCTAATTACAAACAAAATAGTGGGATCTTCCAAACGTCTTTTTCCAATTGACCCAGAACATAGGTTTGGGTTTAGGTGGGCTTATTTATTTCTCTGTGTGTATGTGTGTCAATGGTTTAGGGAGGACATCCCAGTTGTACATGCCATGAGGTAGCAGTTGTCTCTTCCTACATGCTTGTAGAGTAATTAATTTAGAGGGGCCTGGCTCTGAGTGGAGCCCCTGGATGCCCTGGCAGTGAATATGTTCCATGTTCCACTCTAGAGAAAAAAAAAACTTTTAAGAAGCTCAGAAATGAAACTGAAAAATAAAAATATTCTTTGGAGCATTTTCTCCCTGCTGAGTCAGATAAAGTTGGAGAGGGAAGAGGAAATCCTGGAAAATCTAGCTATGGAGGAATTGTAGCTATAATGAGATACAGATATACACCCTAATGTATATAGGAGATGAGAACGAAGTTAGCTGCTCCAATTGATCTAGGAGTTGCAGTGAACTCTGATGCTTCCTAGTGCTTCAATCACATGGACAACAAGGACTTCATCTGACAGACGACAGATATGGATGGAAAGAATCCTGTTTGCTCCCCTTGGCTTTGAAGAGACCCGGAGTCCAGGGAGCCAGTCACCAGGCTTAAGGAGGCTAAAATTTAAGTGTTTTGAAAGTAAAATGGCCTCAGTTTGGGTGATTTTTAAAAGAGAAATAGGTCCCTGTGAAGAAAACTTGGTAATGCACGAAGTTCAAAGTTGGTCTTTGCTACAAGAGCAAAAGAGACGTCTGAAGGGTGATTCAAAATTATAAACAGAAATTGGAGAGGTGCCCATTGTGATAGTCTGAGCTCAGCTTAGATATAGATAAAGAAGGAAAGTTAATTTTTAACTTTAACTAAGATTTTTGCACGTTAAAAGATGTGTTGTAATTCCCTGTGATGCGGTGTAATGAGAAACAGAAATACATTTAATGATTTCATGTTTGTCTGAAAATGTGTGAATCTGAGACTTCTGTGTTGACTGTTTGTCACTGGATTTATGTCTGTCTCATCCACGCTTGCCGCTGCTTTTCTGAGAATTGCTGTTTGCCTCCAGATAAATTCATATTAATACTGCCTCTCCCTTAGTTACCCACACGCTAAGGGAGGGAAACAACAGGCAGATTCTCTCCATCCTGGAGGAAGGTGCCCATATGCCGATGGTATCCATTTTGCCTGTGCCCCTGTAGCTGATGTCTTCTGTGGGCTCAAGGGGGCTCTCACTGCCCAGTTGCCCCCGTGAGCCCCTCTCTCAGTTCCTCAGCGCCTGGGTCGGGGTGGACAATTTCCTTCAAAGGGACATATTAGCCGCTTCTGTCTTATGGGGTGATCTGCGTTTTCCTCCTTGAAATTATATTTTCCTTTTAACCTGGACTCATGATTTTTGTAGACCTAATTTTTGCCTTATATATGTACTGTGAGCTGGAAAAGAATGCTTTAAATGGTTTGGAGCTACCGCTGACTGTTAAGGTAACTAGAGCTGACAGTGGGCTTGCGCACGCAGAGAGCTGTAAATCACTTAAATGTATTGCACATAATTTCCTGGTGCCTGCTCTCCTTGGGAGCAGAGCCCCGCTGGGATGAATGTCATCTCAGCGTGTAAGCTCCTGGGTTGGAGGCTCCTTTTGCTTGCAGGGGGAATGGGGAACGGTACAGGCTGCCACAGGGACACCAAGCTGCCTGACTTCGCTGTAGCCTTTCCCTCTTGCGGCCACAGGATCTTGTACCTCCTCCATCCCACAAAATGTCCAGTACTTTATTTCGGATATGCAGGGCGGGTGGGAATGCCCTCACCAAGCGCTGCTTCTTAAATGGGCAAACTGGTGGGAAAAGGGTCTCTGAGTGATTGAGGGCACTGCGTTTCCGTGTCCCCCCTGGTAACTTGAGATGAAGCCTCCCGTGCAGGAGAGAAAAGCTCTTTATTTCACCCTGGAACTCTCTGGAAGAGATTTTTATTGTGTTAGTTATGTTATTTATTAAGTAAAATTTCCATGCCCTTGCTAACACATACAGATCAACATTTGACAGTTTAAAACACCAAGCAAGCAGACCCCGCAAGGTAAGAACACAAAATAGTTTCAGAAAATCTCAAAGCAGTCATTTTGGTGATTATCTGCCCTCACAATCAATGCAACTTCTGCTAAACCATCGAGGCGCCAGCAGCCACCTGGAGCAATAGGTAGCGATGCCGGCTGTCACCGGAGAAGGAGCCATTACCGTTCCCGGTAGCGTTGGAGTCGGAGCAGCATGGTGGCACCACTCCCTTCGCATGGCAGGCACTTACCCCGCCATGCTTTTCTGTAGATCCAGTCCCACCTGGCTCCAAGAGCTGCCAGCAGAGCTGGATACCTTTGTGAACATAGCTTTTTTGTGGTTTGTTGTTTGGGTTTTTTTTTTTGGTTGGTTGGGTTTTTGTTTTTTTATCTGGGCATGTTATAGAATTCCAATGTGTATTTATTTCCACCCTCGCTACTTCCTCTTGAAGTAGCTGTTTAAATCTCTCTGGCATTTTCATGGAAGGGTGGATTCTGCGGGGTGTGTGTGGGCGGGTGTAGCAGCTATATAATTTCCTACTGCTGATTTCCCCTGGGGAAGGGGGACCAAACACCAGCACCATCTGCACATCTCGGGAGGCTTAAGAACTTGGCACCCTGAAAGTCGGCTAAGTGGGATCCGTCGGCCCAAAGGCCAGGGGATCTCAAAAGGGAGCTAATTAGTCTCCGTCCCTTCGAACTAAAGAACCGGGACTGCTTGACAGCAATTGCGACAGATTTCTGTCCTTTGAGAGCTGGGCATGGGAACAGATGGGGCACACGAGCCAGCACATATAAGAAACACCTATCCCAGGTCAGTGCTTGCTCTTTGTATCTGTACCAAAAGCCTGATTCTTCCGCAAACACTCATTTCACAAAACATTGCAAACATTGCATTAGGAAACACTGAAAACAAAACAAAAACAATACAAAAAAAATCAAACCAAACGTAATCTGGATGTAGATCTTGCACCTGCTGTGAAGTGACCCTGCCTGGTCGGTGCTGGGCAAGGTGGGGAGGTGAGGTGCTGCTCGGGGGCGAGAGGCGAGGGCGGGTGGGCAAGCATCTCTCATGCTTTGCCTCCTTGGTGGTAAGGTTGCGTCAGCCCCTGGACTGACTGCCCACAGCCCGCCACCTCTGCACGGAGAAAATTCTCCGTTCCTGCCTGCTAGCTGGCCTCCCCCCTCCAGATCTGAAATGTGTGCTAATAAAGGGGAAAAAAAAAAAAATCTCATTAAAAGTACACTGATCGGATTTGTATGAGATCCCATCTCTTCTCGCGCTGAAGTTGCTGAGGAAATTGAAGTGTAGCTTGCTTACGCTAACTCGCTGCAAGCAAAATTACCTCTGCGGAAAAAAGCTTCCAAATTTGGGCTCTTAAAGGTAGGCTGCGAAATCCCTTCACAGCCAGCTACGGACCCACGATCCAGGGCAGCTGGACCCGATGCATCCACAGTGTGGCTGGGCTCAGGGACAATCCCTGCATGGGTAAGAGAGCGTGATTTGGGGAGCTCCCTCGGTGCTGAGCCCAGCCCACTGAGCCCTTGAGGTTTCCATTGACTCCGCCAGGCTGGTGGGAGCTCTGCTCTGCTGGAAACGAAGTTTTTGGCATGGAGCGAGCAGAGAACGGGTGAGTCGAGGCACTTCCCTCTGAGCCCCACAGCCTGGGATGCTCTGGGCACAAAATTAGCAGTCCTTGGTGGGCACCCTTGCACCCACCCCCCTCTTCTCTCCTCTCATGGTTGTTCAGATGAAAGTAAGACGACTGCTGGTGTTGGATTCTTTTTGTCCCTCAACGTGCCTGTGCTGATGAGCCTCAACATATTTGCATCTTTGGGGCATGCCATTGGATTCGCAGCGTAAGCAGTCCAGGAGGATGGGTAGCACTGAGGTCAGTTTGCACCCATGACACATTTCAGCCTGTATCTTCTTTTCCCTGCTCTATTCTTTTCTTCTTTCCCCTGGAAATTCAGCTGCTGCCTTCAAAGTTTGCCATAACATTACGCAAGACAAATAAATATAACCAAATGATACTTTGGGGGCAAAGAGGAAAACAAAAAATCCTAACTAGTTTAGAGAAGCAGCTTGGCAAACTTTTGATGGAGTTATGGCTTTCCTTGACAGTGTGTGACTGGTCTGAACAACCAGACCAACCCTTTGGTCCCCGTGTTTCCAATGCCAAACACAGTATTGCTGCTGGTCCCAGGACACAGTAGGTGGGTGTGTTGGAAAGCCAGCTGGTATCTGGGGACTGTGGAGCTGATTCAGGTGTGATTCAGTTTTTTCTCCTCTCTCAGACCTTTTGCATGAATAAATCAAGTTTCTGTCTCTGCATCCTCACAGGTGAAAGGACTGGGGAGGGGACAGGGCAAGGAGAAGGCAGCAGAAAAGCCAGGTGTGGGACGGGACCGAGGAGAAGAGGTCAATCCTCCCTCCCTGCCTAAGTCCTCTCCAGAAAGTTCTCCAGGACGTCCAAAGGTCCCTGCCACGGTTGCTGCTACACCTCCTTCTGCTGACTGGCAAACTCTTTTCTGTATTTTTGCCAAGTCACATTTAGAGAGCTGGGCAGGGGCAGTGTGTCACTCCCAACATCCGAATCCAGCAAGATGCTGGCAGGAGAAGGGGAGTTGTCTCTGCTCGGTCCCTATTAACACTTTTCCCCCATTGTGCCTTTGGCTGCCCATTTCTCCTAACTGGCACCTCCAGCTTTTAGTTATATATCATGGTTATCTATAAAATATTTTCATATTCTAGGCTGGGCTGCATTTGTAGAGTAAATACCATTCACCCTAGAACAGACAACGCTTGCTGATGCATTGCACAATTTTTGGTACAAGCAATTTCCATTTGGTCTTCCCTCACACAGCGCAGTTTTAAAACACGTAAAATGGAAGCGAAAGTACTTTAGGCTGTGTGTGTGCGCGCGTGTGCAATCACAGTCTGAAATGAAGGATGCTCTTAATAACACAGGCCATGATGTCCTTCCATGAGGACCAGGCCCCCAGCACCCTGCAAGGGTGCCCAAAGAGCTCCAAGAGCCTTAATCCACCAGCACGGAGGTGGTGGGGTGCGTGGGGGCGATGGCATTGTCGTTTGGGGTGCAGGCAGGGGTGCTGCCAGCAGCTGGGCACAGGCTGGCATCGTCACTCTCCTCCAGGTGCCCAGGTCAGAGGAATAGGCACGGCAGGCTGGGAGCAAAGGTATGTGAGGAAACGAGCCGTGCCCTGCAAGTGCCTGGTTGTCTATAAAAGGTCAATGAAGACAACAGCAGTCCCCATCCAACTCACTCGGTGGCATCCTGCACTGTAGACATGTAAAGCTCCTGTACCTGAGCACAGATCTCCCTAATTCTTGCCGTCCCTTGCACGGCTGCAAGGAGTTTCTCCAAGGCTGGGGAGGCAGGGTCCTTGCTTGCAGCGGGCTCACCTTCTGGGAACCCTCCTCTCGGCCTCTGCAGAAGGTATTTCTTACTTAAACCAGCTTAACCAGGCTGGCTTCAGGTCTGTCAGGCTGCTCTCCCACGCCTGGCCCCAGAGGTGCCTGTTGTGGGGAAGGGTACCCAGCACAGCCCCCCGGCTGATTGCTGTGGGAAGGTAATAGGGATGGATGCTGATGCTTCTGGTTCCCAGCCCACCTGGAGACAGCTTTATGTATATCTTGATCTTTAATGCTTAATGGTTACACTTTAGATGCATCCTCCTGACACGTATTTATCCCTTCTGGAAATAAGTTTAGCCTCCTGGGGCTGAGTGAATAATGGCAAAAAGGAAGAAAAACTTAGAGACACTGAGCTGAGCATCCCTCATGCCCCCGTGTAATACACCTACTATCAGACCTACCGTATTTCTGAAGGTCCCAAGTCCATACGCCGTGGTAGGGCCAGGGAGGAGTCTGAGCCTATCGGCCACTTGGAGACTTAGGGCAACTTTCCCAAGTGCAAGTCCTTGGGCAGGGGGATGGCACCACATGCTCACTTCAAGGCTCAGAGACGCTGAGCAGATCCACTACCACTGATCAATGGGGGGCAAGGCAGGGTCCAACTCAGGTCTCATTAGATTGGTGTTACTTTTATTCAGCTCATATATTTGGAGAGGGCAGAACTCTGTGCGGCAGCCATCAATGCCCGGCATAGGGCCCGGCTAGATACAAGGAAGAAATTTTTATGATGAGGGTGGTGAAACACTGGGACAGGTTGCCCGGATTGGTGGTAGACGCCCCATCCCTGGAAACATTCAAGGTCAGGTTGGATGGGGCTCTGAGCAACCTGATCTAGTTGAAGGTGTCCCTGCTTATTGCAGGGGGCTTGGACTAGGTGACCTTTAAAGGTCCCTTCTGACCCAAACCATTTTATGATTCTCTGATAGGGCTTCCACTTGTGATTCCCCAGCCTCATCCTGCAAGACAGAGCTCTGAGGAGAGAGCAAACCTCAGTCCTGGGTTGTCCGTCCTCAGCTCCATAACACAACAGCTGCTCCAGGCAACATGCAAAGCTGCTGAAAACATGAAAACACCCATTTTTGTGCAGGGAAGCAGAGGCTGCTGCTTCTTTCTTTGAGAAGCCCTGCAAAACAGAGAGGAGGAAGGAGCTGGACCATTGCATGGCAGATGTGCTGCTAGGAGTTTGAGCTGCTGCTGGAGAGTCTTGAAGGAGACATATTCAGCTCTAGGACACATCTGAGTTAACAGCAAAGGAGAAAAATAATTGCTTGACCAAAGACAAGCAGACATAAAATGTAGAAAACAGCTATGGGTTTGATCACGGGACCATAAGACAGAAAACATGGATGTGGGGATCACAGGAGAAACTATTAACTGACAAGCGTTAATATGGCATGAAATATCCCATGAATTCCCAGTCCCAAGCTCTCCAGTCTTGAGCTTGATTTAATAATCACAGCTTAGCTGTAAACCAGGAGGAGGGCTTTTTGTTTGCACTGTGGGTTGTTCCAAAGGACTTTGGAAATCAGTTACATTACATTTTCAAGCTTATCTGGTCTATAGAGGTTTAAACTGTTTGAAGATGATCACACAAGAAGGATTCGAGAAGAATGCTTGTCTTGTTTTAAGGAAAAAGTTTAGCATAGCTAAAAATGTTGGAGCGAAGAAGTTCAGCCACTTTCAAACTTTTGTCCTTGCTGAAAATAGCGTCTTTGGTTTGCAAGCTTGGGCCACAGCTTGAGAACTGGATCCAACACCTGCGAGTGGTCTTAGTTGTATTTCTCTTTTCTTTAGCTCTTTTTGCTGTTGTTTAATGTGCTAGTGAATTCTGACATACAGGCATAACTTTACTATGATGGGCCAAATACATTCTATATCATGTGTAATAAACCAGTATATAAAAGATACTGCTTTGATATTCTCATCTTTCGTTGGATGTTATTTGGTATTCTGATGGATTCGGTGTATATCTGTACCTCCTTTCAGCCACTTTATTGTTTTTAACTTTTTTAATAGATAGACATGAAATTTTCACTTTCAGTTAGATGCAAAGATCATTTTACAGGACCAAGGTGGAGTTATTCCACTATTTGTGAGAATGTCAGTCAGAAAACTCTTACTTCTTTTTAAATAAAAATGTGTATTTTCTTTACAAAAAAAAATGTTTTGCACTTCTGTAAAATCTCTAAGATAAGAGTTAAAGCAAACCTATTTAAAAGCAAGGAGAAAAAAATAATTGAAGTGATCAAAAGAAGGCTGAAATGTTCATAAACTCACATATCTCCAGGAGCAGGTGCTTTAGCTGCCATACCAAGTGCCACAGAGCTTTCAATAAAAGCCTGAGATCTGGCTGTGTGGCTGCTAACAAACTAAAAAGTGCAAAAACATGTTTTCAACCAGGGATGGTTTTACTTTTAATTGAGGTCAGCAAAAGAGGTACACTGTGACGGTGGCCTTGCAGATCATGGGCTGGGAAAAGAATAATCAGCCTGCCGGATGAATTTCCCAGCACCGGCGTCTAGTCGCTCTTCTCCTGATGCAGGGACAGAAAGTAAAGTCCTTGCAGAGGATGCCTTGGTAGTGGACTATGTGTCCACATGTCCCCATGCCCAGAGAAGCCCTCTGGAGAAGTCTGGCTTCCTCCTGGTTGCAGGAGGTGCCCTAGGTGGGGGGACTAACTACCTGACCCAAAACTGGGATGGGAGGTAAATCTCTTTGAAGATCTTTTTGCCTTGGGAAGATAGTCCTTTTAAAGAAAGCCATCTGGTGCCATACTTTCTCTCCCTTCCCAAGTCCAGCTGGGTCCCAGGGAAGCCAGGTGGGCTCAGGGAGCCGGTGGGGCAAATGCTTTTCACGTGACCAAGTCCTCTGCGTGAGCTGTGCGCCCCGAGCCCTCTGCACGTGGCTGTACCACTGCAGGGAATTGTCACCTCCTTGCTGGGGTTACATGTTGCAGGAAGGAAGCATTTAAACCGCTGCCCGCTGTAGGGGCAGCTTTTTGGATGAACAACTGTAGATGGTGGGTTGGCAGTAACGCATGAGGGGCGGGCTGGAATGCGGAGGGAACTTTGCAGGAGTTTTCCAGAAAGGCTGCGTGTGCTGCTGACAGGTTCCTGAGTTTTACTCATCTGCTGCATTTTTAATTAACTTGGGTTTAACCAGATTAATAGTGACTTCAAATCCAGTGAGCAAGGAGTGGGGAAACAACGACAACCACCACAAAGAAACAACACCATTTATTACATATTGATAAAAGATGAAGCTTTGCCGCTCACCAAAAATTAGGTGAAGCTGGTGGGTTGTTAGCAGTGGTGTTACAAATGGCGAAATTCAAACGTGAAATGCTTCAGGGTTTGGACAAAGCCTACTGCTGATGCAGTGAAGCGCGAGAATGCGACAACCGACCTCCCCGATCCTGCGATACCCCCCCGGCAGGTAAAGGCAGGGGGGTGTTTTGTGCCCTGGACGAGAGGGCTGGGACTCGGAACAAGTGGCTTTTATTCCCACTTCTCTGTTTAATGTGCTCCTTACTCGTGGACCATGTCAACAAACTTTTTTTCTTCGCTTTTCAGTCAATGGGCTTGACTCCACGGAGTGTTGTGGTACCTAAAGTAGCTGGACAAAGCGGCTGAAATATGTTATCTATGTGTAAAGTGCTCACCTTTTTTTTCTAAGATAATAAAAGAGGCTGGGGAAAGCGGGTGTCTGGAGTGCTGAGAAAGGATGACAAAATTAATGATGGACATACAGAGAGCCAAATAGGAGCAAACCCCACTTCATTAGCACTGGGAGCGCAGATACGACGTTTCTGGGAGGGGGCCTATGGGTGTTTCCAGAAGTAAATGCTTTTACGATGAAGCAAAACTTCCGGGTGAAAACAAAAAAGCAAAAACAACTTCCCATGCCTCTGTTGAATATGAAGAAGGCTGAAGTGTGGTCCTGTGCAGAAGGCAAGCAGAAACCTGAGTACTATTTAGGTCAGGCTGTAAATCCACTGAAGCCAGAGGTTATTCCCAGGAATTCTGAGGCTAACAGCACAGATCCTGTTGTAAAATTGAACTTTAGCTTTACTCATTTCTCAGAAACTGTTCCGGGTACTGGTCATTTCTCAACATCCTCTTAAGTGTTTTACCTTGGAATAGAAAGCTGGAGATCATTTCCATGTAACCAAATATTTATCCTGAGACTTTTCAATGATTAATGTGCATTTAATCCCATACACATGTAATTGAACATGAAAATGCAAATACCTAAATAACTAATTATGTCCTTGAAATGTAGTTCTCTTTTTCCCCTTTTTTCCCCAGCTATTTTAAGGACGTTTTCCCCACAGCAAAACTCTGTTACCTTGGCATTCCCTGCCCGCCCTATCAACCCTTCCAGTTGTCTCTGCAAGCGAAGGAGGGCTCTGGCCCTTGGATGTGCACTGACCGAGAGCTGATCCCTCAACGCAAAATTTCTCCTGCGAATGAGTCACTGGGTAGCGAGCTCAGCGTGTTTATTTTCCCTGCCCTGCACGATAAGGGATGACGTGTCCTGCAGATCTCAAAGACTCTAATGTATTTGAAACCTGCTCGTAACAAAGAACAGAGAATAATATCAAACTTCATTTCGGCACACTAAAGGGAGAAGGTGCCATCTGTTCTTTATACTGCCGTTAATGAACATGCAGAAGAGTCGGACCCGCTCGCCGCCCGGGCAGCGGGATGGCCAGTGCACCACGCTGCCTCAGGAGCAGCAGTCAGAGCAACGCCCAAAGGGACGTTCTTGTGGCGTGGCAACCACCAACGCATTATGTACGGACACATCCCTGGCCTGGCCCCCCCTCGAAAGGGAGTAGCTGGCAGTCGGACCCCCAGTTAGGACCCACGTTCGCCTCCACATCAGGAGACAGCTTTAAACTGGGAAGGGCTGGGGAGGGGAATGCCATTTATGCAGTCAGAGCTTCCCAGCAGGAACCAAAATGCCGCAAACATGGAGAGCAGCTGGAGGAGGCTCAGCGACGGCCAAGCACTGCGCACAAGCAATTGATGCCAGAAAAAAGAGCTCTTCCGCTCCTTGCGATAAGCAGCGAGTTCTTAATCGTTTGCAGTTAACTCAAATTTGCTGTGAAAATGCACGGCAGAAGCATGTTATGTCAACAGGAAACAAAGGAGATGCACATACATCTTTTTGCATGTTTAGGCAAGGGAGGAACAGTTGGCAAGCGATGTCGAGCTGTAGATATACCTTTATGATTTTAGGAGCAAAGTCTGTGATAAGATCGTGTTATAACAAGGGTTTGGACTGAGACCTTCTGGGAGAGATTAAAGGAAGATGTAGAATTAATGCATGACACAGAATGAAAGCTTGTCAAGAAAGAGAGGTAAATCATGGAAGAGGGAGGACAGTGTCTTCATAGAAGGGGCAAAGTAAAAAATCAAGATACTGCAGGTAAAGGCTTGACGCAAGGGGTCATGTGGCGTTCAAAGTCAGACTCTAGCAAAAAATGGCATGTAAAGAGGCACAGCCTGTGACAGCCAGCATGAACTAACCCCCCAGTAGGTAAAGACTGTGCAAAAATATGATGCATTACATTGCTGTGCAGAAGAATTTGCAAGAATCGGTGAACTATGCATAGCCCGGACAGAGAGAAAGAAGAGGATGTTCCCACCTCAAGCAAATCCTGCAGTGAAACAAAACCAGTGCAGGCTGACAGGACTGATCCCGCCATCAGAATGAAAAGGAGTATCTGTTGGTCCCAAGCTGGACACACACAAGAACAGTGAAGGTGAACTGCGGTGGGCAAAAAGATTCGATTTCCAGCAACTGCAGACAGAAATGCTATTTGAGTTACAACACTGTCATGCCTCTAGTCCCATCAAAAGGATGCGTTCGTGCTGGGCCAGATCAATGAAGGAGGCATCAGAGGGACGTCCTCCAGGGGACACGGATGCTCTGAATCCAAGGAAGAGGTGGGAGAACTCATGCAGTGGGGCTTTGCAGGGCCTCCTGGTACACTGTGCTGACCAACAGGAGTTCGTAACATGAAGCACAGTCCTTGGTTCTGGGTATTCTCAGAACCACAGCCCTTTTCCCTCTGCCTATCAAAAGCTGGGCTCCAGCTTCAGAAAGAGGATCATCCCGTAGGCTGACTGGGCAGTGTCTTTGTGCTGTAATTATACCTCCATACAAAATGGAAGAGGGTCACCTCTGAGCAGCCCACTCTTGTCCCTCACAGTGGCAGACCTGTCCTTTACCTCCCTGCAATCACAGGGTACCCTCGTGGCAGCACCCTCTGCCCCCTGCCCCTGTCCCTTCCCTCCCTGTCTTCCAGGCAGCTGCGTTGTTCTCACTGGTCCAACACGAGCTGTTTCCAATGATCAGAACATAAAGACTGTTTTCTTCATGATAACAGCTTCCCAGGGATTCCTCCTCCTCTCCTCCTCCCCCCGCTTTTTTTTTTTGCCAGACCATTTATTTACTAAAATGCTCGCTCTAAAAATATATGGCTCCTTAATTTATTGGTCCACTAGAGAAAACTGCATCATGTCTAAAATGTTTTAATAAGGATCTAAGGCGAGGCATGATCAAATAAATGATAATTAAGAGTGTCAGAGAGGCATTCCCAGATCCCCCACCCTCTTCAGATGTCAGTTGTCAGTATGCCACAATAACCAAGCAAAAGCAGGAAGCGGGTGTTGAAAGCCCATGTGATGCTCTTGATAGCCAGCCACCTGCAGCAGCTGTTCCCTTTCCTCCTGGACATAGGTAGGACTTCTTATCACAACAGTGCTCTCAACCTTTCTGGTGGCTAATGCTTAATGAGTTAGAGCGCCAGTGGACTCAACGGCATATATTGTGTTTTTAATAGTCTTTTCCTAGCTCCTTTGGTCATCACTGCATGTTGGTTGAAGATGAAAAGTTCATGGTCTCTGGGCAGTGGAGGCCCAGTTATGTCACGAACCAAGGCAGCAAAGAACCAGGTCATCGTTGGCAAGAGAGGCCTGTGTTTGAGCATGCAGGCTGGGGGAGCACAGGTGAGTTTTCAGGCGAAGGTCCCATGCCTCTGTGCAGCATGTGCTTCACCTTGGGGCATGTCTGCATGCAAAGGGGAAGGGATTTCCACTGGTGTTTTGGTACACATGGAAAAAACCCGCTTTCCTCCCAGTTCCTCTCTTGCCAAGGCCACAGTCTTCATAGGAACTGCGTGTGCTGTTGGGGCTTTGTTCGGACCACAGAGCTCTTTTACAAAAGGCTTTATATAGACTTCTCTGTAGCACATTACATACATCCAAGTGGCAATATTTGGTGTTGTCCACTACAAACCTCAAAAACTAACTCCAGAAATGGCGTATATGTCCACAGCTGCAGGTCTGGGTGTCCTCATATCCTGAGAGAGA
Organism: Vanellus vanellus; assembly: GCF_965231255.1. Lineage (NCBI taxonomy): Eukaryota > Metazoa > Chordata > Aves > Charadriiformes > Charadriidae > Vanellus > Vanellus vanellus. The sequence continues at coordinate 126,943,560 of NC_138905.1, read as the reverse complement.
GAAGCACCATGACCTCTGCCCCTCTGCCTGGCAGGGAGCAGGGGTTGCTCCCAGCAGGGAGCAGAGGGGAAGACTCTCTGGCTGAGGTGCGATGGAGGCCCCTCGCAAAGATGCTCGAGCTCCTCTCAGGGGGAGGAAGAATGTGCTGGGAGTTTGGGGACAAGGCTTCTCTGAGGTTTTCCAGTGGAGCTCTTCCCAGGGGCTGAGCTGGGACCCTGCTGGTCTAGAAACATCGCAGGTAGAGAAGAGTATCTTTCCACCATGGCTCACTGCGGTAGCACGGCCTCATACAGCCCAGCCCCACACGTGCCCATGCAGGACCAAGGGGGTCCCAAGCACTGGCTGCCTCAACCTTCACCAAGGGTTGGGACACCTTCCCCAAACTCAGCCCTTCTGAGCCCTCTGGGTGATAAGGTCTCCACTGAAGTCCCTCCATAAATCTTCATCTCTCTGCTTTTGCCTTGTGCTGAAAGTCCAGCAGTTACTTAATATTTATAAACCACTGGGGCCTAGATGGTATTACACAGTGTATCAAAATATGCGCATTATTTTATATCAAACGTTGAGTCCAGTCTAATGCTGGAAGTAATGTCAGCAACTCTACCTTCATCCTCCTGGCATTGAATGCTGCTGGTGAGGAAAAATACTGGGTTTTAGTTTACACAGTTAAAACCTTAAAGAATTAGTCCTTCTCAAGTGTTTCCATTGTTGACCAGGATCAAAAACGTACATGGGAATGGCATGGGCAGAGACCGGAGGTCATCTCAGTCACTCACTTCTGATGATCCATGCCTAAAGTACTGCATTTTTCCGAACACAGGGGAAGACGTGGTCTCTGCTCTCTGCTCCTCAGGCACCCCGAACCATCATGGTGTGATTAGGACACTCAGAATCGCAGGATGGGAGCTAAATGCTAAGATTGTCGACAGAATTGCTAATGAGGACCTAAAGATGACATGGTGAATGATAGCAGATCAGTAATTGCTTTTTCCCTGTAGTGACTTAGCAATTAGAAATGGAAGAGGAAAATCAGGATGAAATTTGAGAGCTGTGCCATTTAGAGTACCTGCTTCTGTTTATTTTTAACCCTCTCTTTTATCTTGCTAATCCGTTCTACGGTGTTTTCGCTCCCTTACTCTGCGCCGTGCTGCATTATATTTGCAATGCCCTGTCATTCGCATCATGTCTGCAAGCTGTCTTCTTCAGACATAAGCCTATTTAGACAAGTTGTCAGGCTGAATGGGAAAAATCTTAAATCAATGTATTTCAGCATGCAATCATATATAGGCTAATTTATCTGCTGCCCTGTTCAGCCTACCAGTTAAAAATGAGGTCTTTCAGGCATGGTGCCTCTGAAAGTCTCCTGATTAACAGAGCCATTTTTATTGGTAGGGCGACAATGCAATTGTTTTATGGTAATTGTTATCGTTTGGACCTGTGTATATGCAAATGGGGGAGATTAAAGTAAAGAAAACATAAAGATGATGAATATGCAGCACGTAGCCAAGATGGCAGAGGGATAGAAACATTTGCCATATTGATGTTTTCCACCACGGCCGGGGTGGAGAAGAGCCGGCTGCCTCTGCAGGCTCAGGGAGGTCCCCATCCCACAGCAGCAGCCAGGGGGACATCTGTCTGCGGGTGACAAAACCACCTCCGCTCTCAGCCCCGCGTTCCCCTCACCCCAGTCCTCTGCCCCACCACTGATCGAGGTGGCTGCCTCTCCTCCCCTCCCCAGCAAAGGGCTTTGGGGATGGAAAGCGGATAAACAGGCAAAAAGGATGAAACAGTAGCACAGTCATGTCAGTGCAAGCAAGACTTCTGGAGATGACCCCACTCATCCTAAGAGTACAACCCCTTTTGGGGTGAGTTTAAATGTATTTTCAACTGTTCTTTTGCTGGCTTTCCTGTTAATTACTTCCTATCACTTTTAATTCTCTCACTTTTAAGTGAAGTTTGGATTTGTGGAATACACTGCCTCTACAGGCGTGGAGCTTTCTAGCCCTCATTTGCCCAAAACCACACAGCAAGACTACCCCGTTAGTAAATCTAATCCCTAACCTGGGAAGAACTACCTCTATAAATAAAAAATACTCCAGTCTCTGTCCCTTCATCTCTGCTGCCCCTGAAATCAAAAGCAAAACCCCAGTGGCTTCCCCGGGGAAGGTCTGGGCCCTTGGTGCCACAGCTTTCTTGCTGAAACCACCAGCAGGTCAGGAGCATGCAGATGCTCACCAAGCCCAGATCTGCCCGCTAAGAGCTGGACTGAGATCAGCGACTCACTTTAGATAAAGCACCGAGCATGAGATCATACCCCTTTTTTTCCTTTTTTACATTACGTTATTGAGGCTTACAGGAAGGGGAGCAGGACAGCAAATTTCGTCTCTATTAAAAAAGTGTCAGGCTTTTTCTGCTTTGTAATATATTTTGGTATCCATCTGGGAGAGTGTGTCTGGCTATTCTCTGCAGTTACAGCTGCGCAGCCCGAGCCACCGCAGCCTCCCTTTCGCTCCATCTGCTGTAAATGAGGAGACCAGTGTAGCCCCTCCATTCTTCTTAATGTGCCACAGTCCTCAGCTATTTATTCTTGCCTTCCAAGCGTTAGCTACTCGTTCTCACAGCATCTCTGAGCTGCCAGTAGCTGCTATTCTCCCAATCCATCTCTTTCAGGAGAGCTGCTAGAGCACGGACTGACTCTGCCTTGCCCAAAGCTCCTGAAGAAGGGTGATGGTTGGCAAGAAGCTGGGCATGGTGAGGGTCATGCCCGAGCTTCTAATGCATCTGCAGATGGGACTGCTCATCGCCTTTGCAAAGGATTGCAAAGCCACTTTACAAGTTTGCTGACATTTGTGCCAGAGAAGATTAGGCATGCAATGCTCCGACATCAGAGATGCTCTGTCTTCCACCAAGTATTGACTGACTGCTCAGGAGTCTGGTCCTGCCCTCGAGGTCATGAGGGGATGTGAGGAGAGTGCACGTATTCCTTAAAAGCTGAATTATTTCAGCTGCCCATGCTGAGAGCCACTGCTCACATAGCAGAGGTTTATCATGGATGGGAAAAGCCCAACAGATTGAAGACATATTTCTGCCTTCTTTTTTGCCCTGTTTCATTCCTCTTTTCATCAAACCATAGAATCATAGAATGGTTTGGGTTGGAAGGTCATCTAGTCCTATGTTTCCAAAATATATTTACACTTATTTCCTTATGAGCCTCTGTTGTTCTATGCTATTGCACTTTCATTTGCCATAACAGACCGCTCATCCCTCCCAGTTTGGTGTTGCATTTTGTTGAACTACCCTGGGGGTCATGGACCCAACCATGGTCCCAGTCAAGGATATTCTCTTACTGCTCCCCTCCCTTGCACTCCAGCTGGCAGCACAGAGACTGAAAACCTCAAAGCATCTCCACTAAGTGGAAAGGATGATAAAAGTGTTTTGTCATTGGAGGCTACCTCTGATTCTCTTGTGTTTCCCATGGTGCAGGACTTACCTTGCAGGGTCTTACCCCAGATAGGCTGAAATGTGGTCCTCACTGCAGCCCCGGTAAAACAGCGATTCCCACATGTGCTGCACTGTGCACTGAAGGATTGATTCACTGCCTCCTACCACCTAATGCAAGCTGCTCCTCTGTGCTAGGCAGTACCATCCATGGGGAAAACCTATCCCAAATCTCTCACTGCTCGCAGTTGATCCATTTGAGGTCTCTCCTCTAAATTAATCTGCCAAAACACATCTTTGTTCTACAGTTTCACCACTTCTGCTTGGTAGTGTTTTCCCTGAGAAGTTGTCATGATAAAGTCACAGAGCCATTCCAACATGCTCTTCTCTTTGAGGAGCATTGGCCAAGCATCTTGTATAAGGTACTTTCACTCGTAAAGTACGTACACCTGAAGACGTGTTTCTGAGTTGTCCCTTCACCACGTCACTGGCAGGGATGATGTGACAGTCCTGTTCAATTCTGTCCCAGCAAGGAGCTAACTGCAGCTCACAATCCAGAAAGACTGATTTTTTAAAAGCTGAAAGCCAAATTGCTGGAACAAAATCCTACCATTTCAACTGGAAAATCTGTTCAGCTGGAGCTGGGCTGCAGAAGACGACGGCTATCTCATTTTGCATAAGACACCAGCAAGTAATCTGATGATTTTCTGTGACTAACACAATAGGTCATATCTGAATGGTCGATGGAGAGATGAGAGGTTTCATATTCTATTACCAAATCCCTGAGCCATCTGGTTCCTAATGACTTCTTTCAAAACAAAGGGAATAAAAATTCTGAATTGTGCAATGCATTCTGACATCCTCTCTTGGACAGAAAGATGCCCATTGCTTCACACCAGCAGATGAGAGCAATGCCTCCATCAATTACAGCTTCCGTGCACCCCTTTCAGGTATCTCTGACCATGCACTTAATGGCAAATATATCCTCCTTCTTGCTCAAGCTGGCATTGTCCATCATCAGGAACCAGAGGGTGGGAAGTAGAGGGCAGTGTCTATTGCCACAGGGAGTGTTTGTTTCCAGTGGGACAGTGGGGGCGTGATGGCGTGAAGAGGGGGGAAAAGCCTGGCAGGAGCGTGGGGCTTGGCAGGGGGCTGGGGGCTGTGCCGCCTGTCCCAGCTGTGGTGACAGCAACAGGCTGTGCTGGGGTGAGCAGCACACTGGGGGACACGGCCACATCCCTGTCCCTGTCCTCTGGGGTGGCAGCTGCTGGCCAGGCTCTGTCACTGAGGCCAAGCGCTTCTGGATGACCCATGTGAGCTGGAGCTGTATGAGGAGCAAGAGACTTTCTTGTTTCACATCCTTTTTCTCTGCTTATCCTGTACCACCAGGAGCGTGTGTGGTGTCTCCTTTGCTCACAGGATGGCTCCTGCCACAGCTTGGCACCTTTTGGGGAGGACGCCTCAGAAACACTCAGATGCTCACCTGCTCAAGGCACCATGCCCTGTGCCGGCCCGAATCTTGGGCTGGGTGAAATGCAAAGTGCAAACAGAAAACTCCAAAAGAAAATGTTTTAAAGGGGAAGCTGCTGCTTTTGTTTCCTGAAGCCAAGGCCCCAGAACAGCCCTGAGATGCCAGCATGGCCCGGGTAGGTCAGCTGCGCTGCCACCTTTTGAATCACTGACGCTGAGTGCAGTGTCGATGGCAGTGATGGCTGCAGGTATTCTCCGTGGCCTGAGCAAAAGCCTGTGGTCACCGAATCCCATGCCACGCTCGCCAAACGGGTAAAATTACCTGAGCTGTTTTGCTTAAGTGATAGCTCAGTACTGTTTATTAGTTGCGGTTGCAGTGCAAACCTCCCCCGGGGAAACCCAGGCCAGAAGTTTGTCTGTCAGCGCTTTCACTGTTGCAAAGCTGTCGATGACGTGGGGTTTGCCTGTTGTCTACCAAAGGCCCTGAGCCCCCTCCGCGGGCTGCAGCCACTGCTCCAGGTAGTCCTGGGCCATGGCAAGACGCATGCAGACGTGCTGACATGTTCTGCCTTTGGTCCTGTGCGTCTTTATAATTTGAGTTAAAACCATACACAAATGAAAGGATGTAAAATGGATATATTTATTATTCCCTATTTATCACTTACATAGTTTAGCCAAGCATATCACAACATTGTTTGTGAGATGCTATCTGGGATTACATATCCAATAAGTACCATATATTATCAGCATACTATAGCACTATTATGTATAATTATATATGTTTATAGATACCCCATCACAGACCAGCATGGTTCTTGGTTGCATTTGTGATATGCTGCTCGTTGCATCACATTCACAAATGATATGCTACCTCTAATTATGTACATTGATAGATGTATGCCTTATTTACTGCACACTATAGTATTTGCATCATCAATCAGAGTCATCCTGTTGATAGGCCAGCTGATGTTTATTTGCTTAATGTCTTTTGATCCTTTAAGCATCTGTCTTTTAAGTGGTGGGTGCCTTACAATGGATTCATCCAGTAGTTAGACCTGACTTACACAACTGATTTAACCCAGTCGGTGAAACCCTGGTTTCCCTACAAGCCGCTGGCCGAGCACCCAGCCGTTTCCCAGGAACCAGGGTTTCGCCGCCTAGGGCTGATCTCACTCATCTACCCGAATCAGCTTATTTAGGAAGAGCTCTGTTCTTTGATGGGTTGGAGGTCACTGTAGATTGAACTCAGCCTTCAAGTGAAAGGCTGGGCGAGGGGCTGTAACACCACCCGAAATCTGGGCTGCTTGCTCAAGGGTAAGGATTCTTGGGTCTGCGAATAGCATCGGTCTGCTGTGCTCCTTTGGTCCTTTCCCTAATGTCTATTGAATTGCGCTTCTCTCTCCATACTACATAATTTAGGTCTGGTTGAGTAGAGAGTATTTTATTTATTTATGTATTCAAATTTTTAAAATGCATCTCTAGGCATCTTAGCAGTACACTGGGCACCTACCACATAAATTAAAAATAACAGCATAAACTTAGACAAAGGACTATCCATAAATAACTCCTCCTCAATTCACACCCTTAGCAATAGCCTTAGCTTGCAGCAGGGAAATAGATGGGCTTTACAGCCCGTTGGGAAGGTTAATAAATCTGGGCGCTGATGGACCAAAGGGGAAAATGAGTTTCAAAATTGAGGCGCCCTCTTTCCATCCCCTTTGTGGAGACACCTTGCCTTGAACTCTTCACCTATTCTGGTCCTCAGTGGGAGATCAGATCCTGTGGGCCAACTCAGGGCTAGAAACATGAACTGTCAGGGACATCTCACACTGCTACCATGCTGCAAACTAACTGACCACATTCTGATCACATGAATATCTTATTTTTAAATAATTTTTGTCCACAGCTTCAAAAGTGTTTTAATTTAGCACTATATTTAGGTATCCAGCCTAAGACACGTTAGAGATAGCTGGATAGTCATAAGATCTCTATTTGCCTTTCTCTAAACGTCAGGCATTATACAGATGTCAGATTGAGCACCGAAATCACCGGTAGTTTTGAAAAGGTAAGTCTGTGTGTGTGAATGTACAGGGAAAAACATCCTCTTTAGAAGTAATTTACTGAAAACAGTTTTAGTATTTTGTTCCTGCCTATGGCAATTTATGAAACACAAATGAGATATTGTACCAGTAGAGATGCTGAAATAAATCACTCTAAAAACAGAACTGAAATTTTATTTCATTAATAAAGTAAATATAAAAGTGCTTTAGCACAGTTTCAAATTAGATTGGGGTTTGGTCAAGCTTGTTGTAAATCCAATGATTGCAAAGCAAATGGCTCGAGATGAACTCTCAGTAGAGGGCTGTTGCAAACACGGCTAATGGGATGCTCTGCGGTGCAGAGCAATAAACAGAGAGAAGCAAAGGGGTGGATTTTGTGTCTGCAGTACAGGAATCAGAGGCAGTGATACAGCATGCTGAGTCTGGGTTTGCTGTCCAGTTCTTAAAAGGATGTTGAGAAAAAAGAGAGGGGGACAGAACATACCTCCAAAACTGACTTGTGGCCTGGAGAAAACACCTTTCTCTGAGTAAGCAGGGGAGCGGAGGTTGAACTCAACCCGAGGTCCTACAGCCTGCTCATAAATGACACTGGAAGACCATCAAGGAGGGCACACCATAGGATGGAAACGATCGCAGAAGGTGGAGTCCTCTGCACCAGCAAAGACCAAGTGGCGAGGCACATGGTGGTGGCTCTACCTCCTCGAGAGCAGGGATGACTCCTAGCTTGGTGTACCCCCACTGTTGGTCCCCTACCTGCATCCACCCAGGGATCACCGGGAGCTGATCATACAGATGTGCCCGTGCAGAGAGATGTTCTGGTACACGGGCTCTTTCTCAGGGGCAAAAGCATATAACACCAACCAGCTGCTGGGAGCAGATATTCACATCAGATACATGGTGCAACCCCCAGCAAGAAAGTCACAACTGGCTGTAAGTGGAAGCTGGGTAAACTTCATCTTGGGGGGACTTTGGGAGAAGCTTGAGAAACCACTGTTGCCTGCAACGTTTGGCCTGGGTGCTCCTGCCTTGGTACAGAGTGATGGGCTGGGGTCGCTGGAGTGCCCCCTCCAGCCTACATGCTCGTCATCATCTTCTTGCTCTCAGCTTGCAGAGCGGTCAGCAAGCTGCTCCAGCAACATGAGGAGTCACCATCTCACCACTGAAGCCAACGGCACATCGGATGGCTGGGTGTCCTGCAGCCTTTCTCCCGCAGGAGAAAGCCCCATGTTACCAGTTAGCGATCGGATTCAGATCGCTTCTAATTTCCCACAGGGGCCGGTCACCGTCACACTGCCCGGCAAGCTGGTGGCACCTGCGCCCACAGCAGCTGCCCTCGAAGGTGCAGCCCCTCCTTCACCTCCACAGTGCTTCGCTGGGACTCCTGCTGGAAAAGCCCATAGGATAGCGCTTGTTTATCCCTAAAGCCTTACAGCCAAAACGCCGCACTCCCAGCTGACTTCTGAAAAGGCAGAACTTGATCCCGTCGGAGACTTGCAAGCCTCTGTTCAGCAACACGCTTTCCCTCCTCAACACGAATATTTTCAAGCTGGCAGAGAGGGAGCTCCCGTGTTGTTATTAACCCATGCTGGGCACACTTGGGGGTTGATTCAGAGCTGTGAAAGTTATTGGAAAGATGCTCGTTGATATGTAAAACCCTGCATCATAATGACCGATAAATAAGATCCGTTGCTGAAGAGGGAAGGTTGAAGTCGCAAGTAATGTCATAGCAGGGTAGATGCCGCAATCTGTGCAGCATCCCGGAACTGACATGTTTTCTATATGCTGTGCTATACCCTCCTCTCGCAGCACCTGCACTAATGTAAATGAGCTTTACGCATGTTCATCAGCTGAACAATAAGCCCTGTGGAATGAATGATTCATTATAAAATGGTTTCTTTTGGAAGAGAAAGAAGGTTTTGTCTAGTTTTTAGAAGTACCACAGGAAAACTCTATTTATTTATGCCTGCTTTTGTTTGACAGTAGTTTCTTTGTTCCTCTCCGCTCTTGCTTTTCTCCTGCCAGTTAGCAGCAACATTTGGCAATGGCAGCCAGGGAAAGAAAGGAGAGGCAGAATCATTGTCAAGAAGAAAAAAGAAATGTGTGCCTAACAAAATACAATTCAAGCTACGTGTTTAAGCAAGCAAACTAAAGGCATAGACATTTGAGGTTTTTCTTCAAGTGTGTTTACATTTTATAGTCATTCGAGCCTGTCACTTCCCACTGCAGGTCTGATTTCTCCCTTCAGCCTGCCCTGAACTCATTACCTTACCTCTGGTTGGAAGAAGTCCGTCCTAAAGACCTGGTTGATGTTTTGCTTTACAGCTGTGGTCTACAAGGAGATGCTTTTTAATGGACACAAGCAGATTTGTATATCTTAAGGCTTTATTGAATGCATCAAGCAATCAGCGATAGCCTGTATCCACTGACACCAGTTGGTATCAGTGCTGCTTTTAGCCCATGGCCTGCTCTTAAATTAATGAGCTGTCTGATGAAGCTGTCCCATGGAAGCTGACACAAGGACATGATACCCCGGTGCCTCCTGTGTCTGTGAAGCCCCAGCACTGGTAGCCCACGCTCACCACCACCCACCCACCACCTCCCTGCCCCTGTCACCAGCAGCTCGCTGCAGCCGGCGAGAGCATTTACCCATGCGATGCAAACCTGCCCGGTTCCTGAAGAAGGCAGCTCCCTTTTGTGCTGGATATGAGACTTGAAAGCAGCTGCTCTCATTGAGTTTTGGGATGAAGCTTCTCCAGACCTAACATAGATTAGGGCTTTCCTGTAGCTACTAACAAGTGGGGTGTTTTATAAGCTTTCGGAAAGTCAGACTCACTGGCTGAAGTTATTTGAGAGGCTTGGGACACCTCTGACTCCTGTGGTGCACCCGTAATTTCTGTACAATGCCTCGCCAGGTATTTTCTCTGTAAAGTTTGTCCATGAAGTGAATTTCAGATGACCTTTTTATTAATTTCCAACATATAGTGCATGTTCTGGATGCAGTCTCTGAGGAAAACTTTAATAACATCAGAACTGCTTGTGTTCAAGCAGTGTCTACCTGCCTTTAGCACGCTATTTGTCCCATAATAAAATTTTATAAGCATTCAAATAGACAAGTTGTCTCTTCTCTGGGACTAATTTCACTATTTAAATGCACTGTCCAAGAAAGACACAGCCAGGCCTGAAGATTTTTAAATATAGGATAAGGAGCATGGTTCCATTTTCTGAGGTATTTTTATTCTTATTTAACAAGGAACCTGTGGAAAATGGGGAAGAAGTATCCCAAAGGAGTACATCTGCCCACTGATAAAGAAAGGTGCTAGACATATCACAGAATCACAGAATCATATAAAAAAAAGATGCGCACTTCTTCTTCAAGGCTTCCCTCTGGAAGTTTGTAAAGTAGCTTCACTAACGAAAGAGCAATTTGTCGTGTACGGAAGAGGTAGGAATGAGAATAGATGCATAGAGGGAATCAGGAGCGTGCTAGAGTCTGAAAATTTGCCGTTCACTTTATAATTCAAGGCACAATAGGCATAAATAAAACGGGATGCAAAAAATCGATGTGGGTAAATAGTAAAGGACACTTTGGGGGAGATTGGAGAGGAAAGGTGTAATTGCTGCTGAAGAATGTTTAGAAATAAGTGAGATAAGAGGCATTAGGACAATGGTATACGGGACCGGCTCACAGTGATTCAAATCAGAAGCTGACCCTAGCTCTTGCAACAGATTAAAGGATGGCTTAAACAAGCTCCTGGCTGGGATGGCTGAGATAAACCTGGCCCTGCCTGATCTCCAGAGGACAGAGCAGAGTCACCACTTTGCCCTTTCCTGGGTTTCTCTGCCTTTACAACCCCTCCGGCACCCCTTGCAATTTCACCGTGACTTTTCCTGCGGTGTCGGGGAGAGCTCTCTGGGTCTGGTCCACCACACTCATTTTCACATCTGTCCAATCCCACCAGCTTCAGTGGGGCCTTGAGCCAGCCCCACAACCAGGCATCTACAGCACAGGCTGTCAGACGCTGCTCTTGCCCTGCATCAGAAAGGTATTTGAGTGATGTCCAAAATTACAGTCTGACCTCTCCCGGCTGTTTGACACAACAGTCAGGTTAGGGATGGTGGTTCTTCCAAGAGCCTGTGTTTACCACCACCAGTGACAGCTCAGCACCGGGTACCGCAGCATCCCCGAAGGTTGATGCAGTTCTCAGCCCAAGCAGCCGGTGAAGAAGAGCCACAGTTGTGCCCCACCACAGAGCGGGGCTGAAGCACAGTGGGGCTCAGCCCACATCAGTCTACAAGGAGGGCTGGCAGGAGCCATCAGCCAGCATGGTTCCCATCAGCCAGCATGGTCCCCATCAACCAGGTGCTTTTGGTGCTTGTTGGGGGTGTTTGGAGCTCTCACCAGGAGACAGGCAGAGCCTGTGGTTTCACTAAACCCTAAAGTAAGGTGGAAGCAGTTCCCAAACAGAGATGTCTGCTCCTAGTGCAACTGCTTAGGAGAAACCAAGAAGTATTGGTGAGTTTTAATGATGCAAGCTAAAAGGGAGAAAGGACATGAGGTGGGCTGGTAGGAGATGAAAAGCACTGACACATAAATCATGGCCCATCCACTGGTTTTATATGCCACACAGTAATAAATACTGCAGGAGTTAAAACAGGGCACCACAGATGAGTACGGAAGCACAGAAAATAATCAAGGATAAGAGAGGGACATATGTGAAACGTAAAATGTCACCCCAGAGAAGGGAGGGAGGTGTTACAGGGTAGAGGGGAGGCAGTGCAAGAAGTAACACGCACGTGTGCACACACAGAGATGAACACACAAAAGCAGAAATAAAGAACGAAAGAAATATTGTGCAAGAGGTTAAGGTAAATAAGAAACTAGATACGCAAGGGAAAACCTCTCAGAAAGAAACAACAAATTTACTTGCAAGACATGGTAAGGATAATTTATTGATGTGAATTTGCCACTAGTAAATTGGAAAAAAAAAAAAAATTCCTTAATACTCCCAAAGGAAGGTAGCAGGAGAGAGGCCAGGGCATATCCTGCACTAATTTACATTGTGGGAGGACAAAAACCCCTGGGAGAACACAAGGAGAGCACGGCCTGACTCTCAAAGCACTGCAGAAGTGGCGAGTCTCTGGAGGGAGGTTGATGAAGTACAGGAGGCCAGAGCCATCCCAAAGGCAGGGTGACGGGCAGCGGGCACGGAGGGGTGGGAGGAGCGGGGAGCCTCTGCCGTGGGTCCCATGGAGCCGGGACCGCGAGTGCCACCCCCACCCGCCCCACTCTGCTCCCCTTGCAGACCAGTCTGCTCAATGCCTTCTTGGAAATTAGAGTTGCCCACTCGTGGGAGCCCCGACAAAGGTTAGGGAAGCTTCCGAATTGCACGTTTGCCTTCAGGAATGCAAAATAAGCCATTTTACAGTGAAGCGGAGGGGACAGAGTTATATTGGAAAAGTTACGATCAGATTGCAATGTCTGAAGTTTGGCAGTTTTGCCAAGGAGAGATCCACCCCTCAGAGGTGCCGTTGCTCCTGCAGCAGGGCTCAGGCATCGCCAGACTCCATGAAACTAGACATTAAATGAGTCTCTGATTTGACAGCGTAGCATGAAGCTTCAGCAGCATCTGCAGTGTTCCTAGGACAGGATCCTGTCCTAGGCATCATCTTGGCCCACATTTTCACCCCAGCTGCGCGTCAAGGGCTGGAGGACCAGGGTAAAACATGCCCCTGTGCCAGCAGGGACAGCGGCTGTGGTGAGACCTGCCAGCTCTGCCAACCAGCAAGAAAGCTTGGTGGCACCCACCAAGACCAGGGACAGGCCAGGACGGGAACGGCGAGTGTGCTCCATCCAAAGGGGCCGGGCAGCGACTGGAAGGATGCTTGGGAAGAGGGGAGGGAGACGAAAGTGCCATGTGGCTGGGTGGCTCGATCTGGAATGACAATAACCCTGTTACACACAAGTTTAAGAATTAATGGGAGCCAATATTACGCAGCTTTTGCGACCAGTTTGATGAGCTGGTTTATCAGGCTCGCTTAACCTTCCCCTCAAACCTGCGCTATCAGCCTGTCAGTGTCAGGGTGCATTTTTTAGCCTCCCCTTTTATGTCTATGTAAGCTCCAAGGGCAGATACCATATCCTGTAAAAAGGATTGTGTTCAGGAAACTGATAAATAACCAGTGCCAAGCGGAGGCAGCAGCATCCCTCATTTGGTTTTGGAGGACAACTCCCAACTGTAGGTCTGTGTTGGTGCCCAGAGTGCTAAAAGAAAAGTGCTGCCCATCTCTGCTCTTGATTTGGACCCTGCCTCCTCAGGGAGCCCCGCGAACCGGCCGAGGACCGTGTCCCAGTGGCTTTCCTTTCCCAACCGGTCCCTATCAGCAGCAGCACCAGCTGCATACAACTCTGATGGGTACTGGCAGCAGCACAGCTATCACAAAAATAGTGTACTAAGCTGCACTAAAGAGTTGTACTGAAATAAAAGACTGCAGCACCTCTTGATACTTATTCTCTAGGTCAGCTCCTAAGGTTTCCCTCTCGTTTCATCCAGCTAAATACGTGTGTCCAGCTGCCTGCGTATCCTTTGGTGGTAGGAGGCAATCTGCAGAGAAAGCCCTGCTCCTGCATGCTGCTTCCACCTGCCAGGATCGCCGCTTCTGGACAAGCCCTGCTCTTAAATGTGCATTTTCTCCCTGGAGGCCTATTTCCCCAGCAACCTCCTGTGATTCATAAACTTCATCCAGACATCAGTTTTCATCGCATGTCCTAAAGATTAACGGTGTCACATTTTCCACTTTGGAAATGCTTGGTAGAGCCCTCTCCTTCACAGGCAGGAAACTTTCTACTCCCTGGGGCTGGGAGCCTAAAGACCGGCCCTGCCTGTGACCAGTTCATGTCCTCCCCACAAATGGATAACTCCCTCCAGACCGGCAAAGCAGCTTTCGAGCTGTAGCTCATAACCCTTCGCGCCCTGACGTGTTTCACAGAAACACCCGACGTGGTGGCCTGGCCCCCCAGGGACATGGAGGGAGGCAAGCCTGAGAAGTTCAGCCACCGCTCAGGGGACCACAGCCACAGGGGGGATAGGAAGGGAAGGCTTTAAAGCTCCCAGCTGTTCTAGAGACTGTGGGAAGCCTTGAAAACGTCCCTTTTTATTCCTTGTTTTGTGATGTCTAATCTGATGCTGGTCCCCCAAGTCACTCAGCAACACTCTTCTTCCTCCGCTCATCCCGGGGGAGCCCGTGGACCTGCTAACATCCACGAAGCTCTGACCAGGGTAAACAATTGCAGGAATTTGACCTTCACCCTTGTGTTTGTGGGTGTGCTTGTGTTTGTGCTTTTTGGGTGCAGTCTAAGGTGTGAACACAGTGCAGCTATACTAACATAAGCCACCCAGTAGATACTTCCATTTTGCAACAGAAATGCTTTTTTGTGTGTGGTTACACTTGGGAAACAGACGAACAGCATATGAAGACAGCAGTTATACCACAGTAGTAGTGTCCACATGGAAGTCATCTCTGTTCCTGTGCTAGGGCATCCGGCAAAACTTCCCCATGCAGGTAACATCTAGGGTAGTCAGTTGTTTGGGATGGGGCCTGAGCTCATTTGAGATATTCAGACAATTCTTACCAGACTCTCAGGAGAATAAAAATAAACCATAAAGGGATCCCAAATTTGAATAAGCCAGAAAAAGTTAATGCCTGCACCTCCTCCCCACAAGATACTGTCATTTTTCATATTATTTGAAGTCTTCTGTTACATTTTATATTTTTACTTTAAAAAGATCTCACTGGGGAAAAGAGTGTCATATTTTCAGGTATTTCTACCCTGTTACACAAAGCACAGGGAAGGAAAAAATACTGTGGCATCCCACCTGCCCCCACTGAAATAAATCTAATCAGGCAGTGAGATGATGTGATTTCCCGCGGGAGCTTTACCGTACCTGGGAACACGTGTGGTTTGCCCATGGATCCGGCTCGGGCAGGTGGCAGCCATTTACCAGCCCTGCTCTGCAGGTAACCAGGGCTCCGCAAAAGGCAGGCTCCAGCTTGGTCCTGATCAGACGCGAATGGTGCCTGAGGCACATTTTCCCTCCCCATGCTGCCCTGGGACATCCTGCATGTTTACCGCTCTGCTGGTTTTTCACGGGGCGGTGGTGCTGTACCCCCCCTGCCCTCGCCACAGGGATGCTGTGTAGCTCCCAGCTGCCCTGGATGCAGTGCATCCCTCCTGGGGTTCCGGTTCATGTACCCTGAGGACCTCAATAAAAGTTGGCTTGGTAGGAACAGTGTAGGCACTCTGCTCGCTCTGCTCACCTCCTGCGTGTCTGCTCCAGGCAGGTCTCTCTCACCCAATGTGTGATAGGCACAGGCAGATTCGGCAGAAGACCTTCCAGACATCCCCACCTTCCCGGAGCGGCAGCTGGGAATCAAGGGGGATATCCTAGGGGATCTCGAATGGCACTACACACCTATATTTAGGCACCCGAATCCCACCTGGTGAGTCAGCAAAGCCCTTTCCCAGCAGATCCACTCCCTGATGATGGGGTGGGGCAAGAGGGATGAAGCATGCCAGCGTGTCCCTGCGTGTCACTGCTAAGCATACCCTGAAGGTAGCAGTCAAGGGAAATCCCCGCAGAGTATAAGACAGAGGGAGAGCCTTTCAACAAGTTTATTTTTAACCATCCTGCAGAGCTGTATCATTGCCTGGGAATACTACAGGCTTGTTTGGGGATGTTGCCATTCTCAAATGGGTTCTTCAAAATAAAATAAAAAAAAACAAAACAAAACAAAAAAACAAATAACAGGCTCTTTTATATCTTTCTTTGCTTCTTGTTAGACTATGTTGGATGTCATTTCTAAGTATAGTTCATTTTTAATTCTGCATGGAGTTATGAAGGCTGCCTGGGGTTTTGTGGGGCAAGCATGGTAAAGCAAGGATCTGTCATCTCCAATGATGTGGCACACAGGCTGTGTGAGTGAGGAATACACACATTCAGAATGAAAGCTGACTTTCCTTGGTGTAGGTTGTCTTCTAGCCTCTGGATGCTTTAAGCATACCGCAGTGAGGTTTTTTGTCTAGTTTTCTTGCTTTGTGAAGCAAAAGTAAAGTGCCTGAGCCCCAGAGCATCTTAGCCCCAGGGAGCCAGTGGGCTGCTTTAACCACAATTACCCAGAAAAGTGGGGCCATTGCAGCTCTCCACACTACTGGTCTCCGGTGCTCGGACACTAGGTCAGCTGTTTAACCTGTGCCGGAGCTGACCGCTGCAGAATGGACGGCTGGGAAAAACCTCTCGTGGGGGTAGCCTAATCTCGAGCGTTTGGGTTTTGTACCTGAAATGCTCTGATGCATGTCCTTTCCCAGCTCTGCGAAGGACGAGCGCAACTTTTATTTCACCCTTGAGCGAAAGAGAGAAGGCACCAGTGACTTGTGTTTTATTAAAGCCAGGCCAACTGCTCGGGGCCTTCTTGTGACAGGAATTATCAATCTTAGATATATATAGTGGAACAGGCCGGTTTTGCCTAAGGCCTGAAGGATGAGCGAGGCATTGCACTGCTATGTGCCTTGTATAAACACCCATTCTTTGGTGCCTATGTGTCTGGGGCAGGGGCAAGTTCTCTGGCCTAAATGCTGCCCCTCCACCACGACCACTTCTCCCAGAGATGGTGAGGTACATTGCGCACACGAACAAAGAGAGGCATACAACCCTGAACACATCATTATGACGAGAAGGGAGGGGGGGTGCTCAGGAGCTGTCGCAATTTGTTTTATCAGTTCCCAGGGTATTCCTGCGTTCCCCTCACTCGGGCCGACAGCCCTCAGGAGCTTGCACCTACCCCACAAGCACCCTGAGCATCCCTGGGTTTTCAGCAGGCAGCCAGCTGTGCCGTGTGGGATGCCCTGGTACCCAGCACAGGCTTCTCTATTCCCCTCCAGTGACCGGGTGTGCAGGAGATGGGCTGTGCTTCAGCGACGCTGTTTCAGCTCTGAGCCTCGGATCAAAGGGCCACAGTGGTTACGTGGTGCCAGAGCCCGGCGGTGCCGTGTCCTGCAAAGCCCTGATTCACTGGGAACTCACTCTGCCAGTTCAGAGTCGCCGGGAGCCGTTTGAAGGCTGTGGGCTGCCGGGCGTCCTGTCAGCTCTGGTATTGTCTGTCCTCCCGCGGCCCTCACAAAGGCAGCACAAAAGCAGAAAGGAGAATTTTGCTGCTCTTCGGCTGCTTCATCAGAAATACCCACGCCGGCTGCCGGGCAGGTTGGTAGCGGAGGGGGATGCTGCAGTCACAGATGGGAGGGCAAGCACCTCACTTCTCAGGGGATGCATCCTCAGCCGGGTTGGGATCTGTGTTCTTTAGTTCATGATGCTCTACAGGCTCAGAGGAAAAAGTGATTTTTCATGTTTCCCCTCATGCGAATGTAGGATTTAATTCCTCCCCCCGTAAAAGCAGGATGAGAAGGCGAGAATCCAGTTTTGTCTCATCTCAGATCTCTGTCTCAGGAGGATACAGGGCTTGAAGATCATTGTGCCTCCGTAGCTTCCAGCTAAGAGAATGACATCCAGAACAAACACCAAAATTGGTTAAAAAGGATCACTTAGAGAATAAAAGCAGGTTGGGGACGACGTCCCATCCCAGATTAAATTAGTATAATTGCATCAGCCCTTTTCTCTCAGGACCAAGTTGCCACGGGGCAGTTTGTTTTGCTCTTCCTAATACACGCGGTGTGTTTTTTGGACTCATTCTCCGGTCACCACATGCCCTGACGGCTGCTTTCCCCTCTGATGCATGGGCAGCTGCGAGCGGCTCCTTCCTCTGTATCGAGAGCCTCTGCAACCAGGGGAGCCGACAGGGGCCCTGGCACTTCTGTCGATCTCCTTTTGATGGCTGCACAGCTCTTTTCGTGTCTTAAAAGACAAGAGCGGAGAGGGCAGGCTGCAGTCCGAGCCCCTGACCACCCCCCTCTTTGCCGGGGCAGTACCTTTTGCCGCAGGACAGAGATCAGCCATCGCACACCGAATTTCAGATGGTATTTTGCGGCAATGCTTCCTTTCTGGCGGTTAGGCTTTGTGTCCCAGCCACTGCGAATTGTCTGGAGAACTTCAACAGAAATGGCTGATAATAGTCCCAGAATTTCACAACTGCTCAACGAGTACAGACTGCATATAAATGGGGATTCAGCGGGCTGCCAAGCCATTAGCTTTTGTTCACTTTGCTGCTTAGGAGGCACCTTTAATTTTTATTATTTTTTTTCGGTATTACAAAGCGAGAAATACTTAGCGTTTATTTAATTAGCTTGGCTACAATACAGACATTCCATGATTACAAACCAAAGTCAGCAAAAGCCCAATGTGAATGGTACTTTTTTGTACCATTGGAAATTAAAAATCAGTTGCACTATGATTAAATTGATTCCGGGTGGTTTCTTTTGAGTAATTATGTTCAAAAACTGTCTGCCAGTCCAATTTGCTATCAAATCTCACTTTATCGCTAGCATTCCACCTGCAGGTGCATAGACAATATAAACCCAACGTCCTACAAAATTATCATCCTTTTGTAGGAGTGAAATGCTGATTGTTTATTATCTGATTTAATTTCTGGTGGTTAAATCTGAGCAGTCTGATTTAGCAACATTTTCAATCAACCTTACAAATATTTGAATGCATTTATGTAACCACGTGCAAAACAGCGCGGAGCAAAGTCAGCTCTTCCACTGCTTAAATCAGGGAGCCCCGTCCCGGTCCCCCAGAAAGGGGGGATGTACCCACGGCAGTGGGACCGCACATGGAAGGAGCTGTGGTCCACACGACGTCTGGATGGCATCAGGCAGCCTGGTCTGCTGGTCCATCGCTCTCAGCGGTGCTGTCCTTTGGAGAAGGGCACCGTCAACACACGTCAGCCCCTTTCAGCCTCTCCTCTCTGTGGGGCCACCAGCGAGAGGGGCTGGAGCCAGGGCAACCCTGGGATGAATTTGGGCCCTCAACCCAGTGCCGGATTTGTGCCAGTGCACCTGAAAGCGGGGTTAGAGCCCTCGGACTGTGCTGACAGCGGAGAGCGAAGCCTGAGGCTGACGGCAGGGCAGGAGGCTGGCTGCAGGGGACACGGTACTGCTGCCCTCAGGTTTCGGGGTACCACCCCCTTCTAAGGTCGTCAAAGAGAGCTCATTTATTCACCACGGGGGTGAATTCAGCCGGGCACTGGAACAGCTCTAACAGAGGCCTGTCTGCCTTTATTCATCGAGAGATGTCGGAAGGAGTCAATATTGCCCACAAGCTTTCAGTCACCTGTTCTCCACGCCAGGAGGTGCCATCCCTGTCTGCAGACAGGTGGAGGCAGGTCCTGCGGTGGCGGATGGGAGCTGTGCCAGCTGATGGAGCCGGGATGGGGACCCCCACCCTGCCACAGCTCTCCAGCCCGGACATTTCTGAGCTTCGCTTGTGGCACTTCTTGCTGTTAAAAGAGAACCAAGTGCAGGCTGGGACGGCTCTGGTGTTATTATTGTACAGCCACTGTTGTCCTGGATGTCTCGCTTCCCCTCTACGCAGCACGCCGCAGCTATAGCGATGCTGCTGACAAAGAGGTGACTCATTTCCACCAGCGAATCTCTCCCGCACAATGCATCTATATCCTGTTTAATTTCACACCTATCCTGTTTGCTTAGTTACATAGCATTACTGTTCTATTTGGTGAGTTTTAGATTGTATTATAAGGAGTGAATCTTATATTATATTATACTATATGTTAATTGCTCATTTAATTTTAACTTGCTAATATGTTTATACTGCAAACAGTTAGGAAAATGACTTATGAGAGTGTTTTAACTAGATGTGTAATTTGAGGATACAAATTTAATATGCTATACCAAGTCTTCTGCGGCAAAATTGCTGTGCCCTTACTCAGGTAGGTAAATGGGAGTTTACTTGAGTGAAGAAGCATTCGTAACCCAGGGAGTATTTGGGGACCGCTGTTTAATTACAATAATTATTGCTCATAAGTCACAAACTCGGATGTTGCGCATCACCAGCTCTGTTCCTGGCTTTGCTGCAGATGGGCAGTGGGACGTTGAGCAAGGAGCGCGCAACCTGAGCTGTGAACCTCTTACTCACCCCTGTGAGCACTTACTCACGCTGCTCATTTTGCCACAGGAGTAATGAGAAGGTGAACACCCCTATTTTCACCAAATACTCAGGAGTTCCTCAGGTGGAAGGACGGATGCTGTCGGAGCAGAAGTCACGTTACTTCATTACATTGTTTGGGTTTTTTTGGACTAGGCTCATGTGTTGCACACAGCGGAGGCTTGATACCGGAGCGCTGGAGCTTTGTGCATCTCCCTGCCAGCACCCCACCCAAACCACGTGCTGAACATCCCTCCATGAGCCAGAGTCCTCCTAGGCGCACTCTCCTTATCTTCCCAGCCCTCTGCTCCTCTTGGTCTCATTGAACCAGCGCTTTTAAATTACTCCTGTACTTAGTACAATTTAATGGAGGAGCTGAGGGAATGCACAGGGATGGGGGGAAGATCAGAGGCAGATGCTTAGATGTTACTGCAGATCTTGCCAGCCGACGAGAGGCCCCACGGCAGGCTGGGTGGACAGTTTCCAGCTTTTCCTGCTGTGTCTGCCCTATATAGACTAAAAAGGTGCTCTCCTTTTGCCTCTGTTTCTGTGGTGGATTTTAGTATTGCAAATACAGGTCGGACGAATGAGAATGAAAGAGACTGTTCAGGGCATCTGGAGGTTTGGTAGGTAATATAATTTGGCTTGCTGTGAACCCTTGTACTTGAAATTTCCAATTTCAGTGCGGAATTAAATTTTGACCTCATCAGCATACCTGACTTAGCACTACTGGCAAGTTTGCTAACCCTTTATTTAATGTTCTGATCTACTGTTTGTTTCAACTTTAGCAAAAACCTTCCTTTTCTTCAGTAAAGTGTAGCAGCCAAGCTAAACAAATATCAGAAAATCCTTTTAACTGTGTCCACTTCTTCTTTTGTTTGAATGCCCAGAGCTTCCCACCCCGTCACGGCACTAATCCTGCGCTGCTGCCTCGCAGCAAAGGCACCTCATTTCTGCTGATCCTGGTGTTCATGAGCACCAGGAGCCCCGCTGTCCCCAGGTGAGGAGGAGTTCGACTTTCCCGTTTCCATCTACTCAGTAGAAGAGGAGCATTTTAGCAGCTTAAAATCAGGCTTGGCTCTGGACTGATATCTTCCCTGCTTTGCCCCCGGGAGTGGCACAGCAGAAGGTCCTGCCTTTCAAGGTGCAGGGCTGCCAGGAGAACCAAGCTCCTGGATGCCACAAGATGTTGTCCACCTCCCAGGGCACAGAGCCTGGCTCAGCTGCCCCCGAGCCGGGCAGCCCGCTGATGGGCAGGCAGCTGGGCACAAAAGGCCGGGCAGAGAGCCCCCCCCCACACACCCCGAGTGGGGGTGCAGAGCAGTGGAAGCAGGTTTTTAGGGTAGTGCCAGCTCTGCCTCCCTTTTTCCCATCAGTGCCTCGGCAGGGCGGGCTTTGGGATGGCTTGGGGGCGACCACACATATGGGGCAGAAGGGGAATCTCTGCTGGGTCTCATCTCCTTCACCCAAGGCATCTGCTGGAGCTCAACCCCCTGTGCAGGCTGGAAAGCATCCTGGGAAGCCAGGGCAAGTTCAGGGGGATGCAGGAGAGGATGTACAGTGCAGTGTCTGCTCTGGGTGAACCTGCTTGGGCAGGGGGGGGAGTGGACTAGGTGGTCTCTGAACGTCCCTTCCAATCCCCACCATTCTGTGATTCTGTGTCCAAATGGAGACAAAGCTGCTGTGAAAGGGGCCATCAGGAGAGACAGACCCCTAGCCACTGGGATGCACCGCTATCCACCTGGCTTGGGTATGACCAGAAAGCAGGTGTCCTGGAAGCGAGCTTTCCACAGCGCTTTAGAGGGTGGCCAAAATCTGCCCAAAGACCCACACTGAAACATGAGTTTCTTTACTCATAAATTGGAGGAGGGCCTGGAAATGGCGGTGTCACCCTGGACAGGGCTGGCTATGTTTGCCAGCAGCTCCAGCAGCTCCCACCAGTACCCGCGAGCCCACACGCTGCCTGGCAGGCCAGGAGAACATCTGCTGCCCCCCGCAGAGGCTGGGCCCTGCCTGCAGACAGACATCGCGCCTTGTCCCCGTGGGCTTCAGGCAGCTGCCCACTTCTCTCCTCGTTCCTGCTCCGCTGACCTTCTGTCTCGTGGCCTCGGGACCTGGGGCTGCATCCGCAGTCATCGCTGCAGCACGGGTTCACAACCCCCCTAAGTCAAGTGCAAAGTCAGGGGTTAAGCAGAGATTAGGGATCAGGTATTTTAGTCGGTGGACATCCTAAGAACTTGATCCGAATTGCCCGGCTTAAAATAAATAACCTATTTTGAATCAGGTTTTGCTTGTGACAGACAGACCTCCACAAACATAGGAGAGGAGAGGTAGGAGAGGTAGGAGAGGGATGAGGCAAGGCTCTGGAGCAAATCCTCCACAGTCATGCATGGCAGTAATACCACACCGAGCAACGCGGGCTCACTAATACTCATGTTTCTCAGTTTAAGCAGCGTGTCCTGGTTTTCCAACTATGTAGCATGCAAGTAGCTATGTTTCACTGACAGCTTAGGTTCCTGTGGGACTGTTCCCACAAGGCCAATCCAGGAGGAAAAAACTCAAGGGAGTAAATGGATTTTTTTCCCAGTGGTTTCATTGGCTTTCGAATCAGGCCTAAAATGTTGCTGATGCTAAAAGTATACACACTTTTGGCTGCACGCAATTAGCCATACCCTTTAATAACTTGATCTGATCCCTTTGCAGAACCAACAGTAATACCAGGATTGGGGTGATGCCAGGTGACGATGAGCCATCCTAGTTACACTTCAATGGTTCAAGAAGTTAAGCTTCTACTGCTCCTGCCTAAGAAAAACGGGTCCCTTTTAAAATTCCGCTCCCTCTGAAGCTGCCAGGTGCTTTCTTCCATGGGCTCCTACCTTCCATGGTCTGTGCCCTGTGGGGTACTGACCGTGCCTGCATCACCTGCACTTGCAGCCCAGCTATTAAGTTTTTTTTTTTCCCTGCCATTGCACTGTCTCATGGGCTGTGAGGATCTGGAAGGGTCTGGAAAACACGCTGGCCCTTCGGTTGCCAGCAGCAGGCCATTTGCAGCGCTCGGAAGCCTCTGTTTTTGCCAGGCCTCAG
This sequence comes from Vanellus vanellus, assembly GCF_965231255.1. NCBI lineage: Eukaryota > Metazoa > Chordata > Aves > Charadriiformes > Charadriidae > Vanellus > Vanellus vanellus. The sequence goes on along the minus strand of NC_138905.1, from coordinate 126,920,396 downwards.
CGTAGCACACAACAAAGCCGGCTGTCGTGTGTCGTCGCGGCGAAGAGGATCCAAGGAAGAGCCTCTCCCACGCTGCACTCTGCGGTGCCAGCGCAGAGGGCTGGCGGTGCCGGGGCCCCGCTGCAGGGACAGCCCGGAGGATGAAGACCAGGAGCAGTCTCTCCTGTGTTTGCAACGTGGCAAAGGAGCTTCTGAAGGCACCTTCTGCTTGTGATGGTTTTGCAGATACCAGTTGTAATCCCACTGAAGCAAAGCCTCCCCACACGCGCAGGTTCTGCACCTTGCCCTCGGTCCTGTCATCCTCCTGCTCTCCTGATGCTGACATTCACTCCTTCCCCGTGCACTCTGGTAGGTGAGAGCTCAGCCTCAGTGTCCTCACTTTTGGCTAGTGATTTTTAAACTCAACTTCCGAAAAACCTCTTGTTCGAACAACTGCTGAAGGCAGTTACTTTTGCTAAATAACCCCTGGTTTTTCCTCCCCCAGACCCTGGGATGTGCTTTTCACAGCAAGGCGCTTGTTCCCTCTCGGTGCAGCATGCCAGTGCTGCTGGAGGAATCCCAGTGCGGCCAGACTGGGCTGTGGGATACCCCTTCTGCTCTTGCCAGCTGCCCGTAGGCGGGTAGTTTGCAGCATGACATCACCAGCATGTCGCAGGCGTGAGGGATGACACAGCGGGGGAGTGGGTCATTCGGATGCCAGTGGAGGGGGGGGGGGGGGGGAAAGAAGGAAGAAGGCGATGCTGGCCTTGCTGAGTTAGACAGGGGTCTCTGGTTTTGGGACACAGTAAAACATGCAGATTGAAAGGTAAACCATCACACTGCCCTGCTCTCTCGTAGCATCTTCATTGCCTCCAGGTAGCGGGAAGCTTGTACTCATTTCTCATCTTAATTCTCCTGCCCTGCTGTGCCACCAGCTCCTCTCCTCTCTGGCACCAGGAGGGGGTCTCCCCAGGGCTCCCCGCCTCCAGGCACTCCAGCCTGGGCTGCTGTGGCATGAGACATTAGAGCAGCTCTAACCCTGTTAGCCCCACTAATCCCTCCGGGGTGGGAAAACACTATTTAAGAGGAGGGATGCAGCGGTGTGCAGGGACCACAGTGGCAGGAGCAGCAGCAGGATCAGCAGGGACATGGCAGGGTTTACCAGAGGTACAGGGGGAGGCAGCCCCAGACCCCTGGTCCCCAGGTGTGACCACTGGCAGTAGGTTTCTGGGGCTCCTGAGGACACCCTGGGCCCAGCTGAAGTCCACAGATTTGAACCTGAGGTCTCCAGGGCTGCAGCCACAGCTCGGTCCCTGCACGGTGTCCACACCTCATCACAACCACCACGTACAAAGAGGCTCGAGCTTCTGTTTCCACTCGGAGGGTTTCTTTCTTCTTCACTGATTTATTGAGAAGAGTAGGGTCGCCTGGCATCCCTCAGGATTTCTAGGAAAGGTATTTAAAAGAAAAACCCTCCGATCTGTAGGTTTCCATCAAAATAATGGCGCCTATGATGACAGGCAAAGTATAAACGCTTAGGCAGACAAAGATAAGCATTGGTGCTGTGGCTGCCTATTTAAATCAGATCTCCGCAAACGCCGGTCTGGACAGGAGAGACCCAAAGCCGTTCTTGCTCGTTACGTGAGCCTAAGCAGAAGACCTTTATTTGAAGCTTTTTTTCTGCTTTCATATGTCACAGCAGCAGAATTCTCCAGCAGTGGAGGGCAGCTTTTCTCTAATTTTAGATCTTTCTCTCGAAAGATGGCAGCTGACGACGGAGACAGGCCTCTGAAAAGGACGGATTTGAAGGCATGCCTTTTTACTAAAGACGTACAAGCTGTGCAGCACGGCGGTTCTTGTGAGATCAAACCAAATGGATTTCAGATTCAAATCCCACCCTACTTTGAGGTCAGACTCCAGGCAATGTGTCCCAAGCCGCTCGCCAACGGAAAGGCAGGCGATGGGTTTTTTTTAGAAAAAAAATACAAACAGTGAGAGCTGAGGAGGAGGAGCAGGAGTGGAGATAAATGATTTACACACAGCTAACCCGCTGAGGAAGTCAAACAGATGCTTTATTGTCTCCGAGGGCTCCTGGCTGGATGTATCCGTTTCTAAACAAAGCTTGTCGTATCTCAGTGAATCGTTTCAGGCAATGAATTGTCCTGCAAGGTTCAAGGCAAAGCTTCTCTGTTTCCCTCCTGAACAGCTCGTTGCGCCTGAGAAAAAACAGAACCAACCCACCACATGGGCAGAAAGGTAGGAAAAAGCCCCACCAGCTAATCTGTAGTCCCCCATTTTTGTGTCCACAATGTGTCTGATGGCCTTTAAATATCCAGCTTCAGAGATATCCCAATAAGCTTCTTTACAGCATCTGTTTAAGTTATTAAGACAGTTCAGTGAAAACCTTGATGTATAAACAGAGCATTTTGACTGGGTAGCCTCCTGGCTTGTAATATTTTGCTAGTTAGAGCAAAGTTTCCACAAGTACAGAGTCAAAGTGGGCAAGCAGACGCTACCAGATGGGTTACTCATGGGCGGTGAGTTCATCTTTTTTGCCATGGAGCTACTCCCTTATCACAGATGTGTCACCCTTCGTGTCCTCCCTTGGGCCAAGTGACGCATTCTCTCCAGGGCCCTTTTTTTGTCATTAGAAGGCAGCGTAAAGCATCCCTCTATGTATCTGCCTAATCTCTCTCTGGCCATTGCCAGATGGATACGGAAATTAGGAGTTGTGTAGCAAGGCACAGCTTTCCTTCCAAATGACTTCCGATAGGGAGTGATCAATCTGTATGGCACAGAGGGCTGCCTGACAGACAGGCAGCAGCCTGCAGGCCGAGCTTCCAACTCCCATATACATTTGCATTCACTTCTACGTAATTTTTAAAGGGAATTTTGTATCGGATCTGGTTCGGGTGCACATTCATCGTAGATCAATGTGGTGTGGAGTTATGAACTTTAAAGGGATGTTGTTTGTTAGGCTGAAAATAATCTTGGCCAATTTCCCTTTTGCTAATCAGTTGCTGACGGCCGCCCGAGCTGAGTGAGAAATGCCTGTCTCTGGTTTGCACTCCTTTTGCACAGGAGATGGAGATAGGGCAGAGCCAACGTGGAGCTTCCTTGGGAAGCCCGATGCAGGGAAACATCCCGCAGTGGGGTCCAGAACTGTGAACCTTAAGCGTATTCTTTCTGGAGTGTTGAGCAATTCCTTCCCTAACTTAACAGAATGAATTTTAAATATCTAATTTAGCTTTCAGCTGCATGTTATTAGCCTTTCTTTCCCCTTTCGGTTTGAATTGTAAAAAAGAAAAAAAGAAAAAAAAAAAAACAGAGGAAAACCTAGGCTTCCCTCTGTATCCAGACCCCAGTTAGTTTTCCTTCGCAGTCTGATGCGCAAGGCTCTACTGCAGATGCTGCTGGAGAATGTTCATTTACATCAGAACATGCTGTTTGCAACTGATTTTTAAGCCCCCTCTCCTTCTCTATTAATTTTACGCTGTGAAATAGAATAGTGCAAAAATGATATATACAGTGATTTTGACAGCAAACTAAATAAGGGGCTCTGTAGGAGATGCCATCACTGATTTAGCCCATTTTGTTCAGTCAAGAAGGAGAGGGGGAACACTTGCTTTAAGAAAAATCATTCTCCAAAAACAGCGAACAGGGAGGTGGAGGCTGGTAGGCAGTTGCTGCCTGAGGAGCGTCTAATCTTGGGGGTACTTACGTACAGGCAGTTGCTTTCCCTTTGCAGGGTAAGGAGCTACGTGTGCTACTCTGCCACCCAAAGAGGAAAAGGAAGAGAAAAGAGTCTCTCTTATCCTATGGAGGGGAATTTTTCCAGTGGCTCACTCTCCCCTGCCAGGCAAAAGCAAGTATCTGTCTTCATCTTCTTCCTCTCCTTAGACCCTGAGTGCCTTGTAGTGCCAACCGGTCTTGTGAATAACTCGGGGAGCATGCCTACAAACACATCTTGGCAAAGGAAGGAAAGGGAAGAGTGAAGTGAAACCAGCCATGGCAGAGACTGTTGTTTTCCACAAGGAGCAAAGCGAAGCAAAAATCTTCAGATGGAAAAAAAATGTAAATGAAAAAAAAAAAAAAAAGCACAACCTATGCATCATACAAATCTTACACTTGTCTGTGCACACAGATCTCCTGTGATGAGACCATACATGGAGGAGAGGCTGGTAATATTGTTCAGATAAACATGACACTCCCCTCCTCTGCTTCTACTAAGAAAAACACTCCGAGGTGGTGGAGAAAGCCGCTTTTCCAAGAGCACAACCCTTTCCAGCGCTGGTGAGGGGATGCCTGGGTGACCTGAACACCCCTTCCCCCTCTGCCTATCACAAGGTGCTCTCAGAGGTAACATGTCCCCCCCACACCCTGTGGTCCCCAGGGGGGCCATATCCTGCTCAGTGCCCTCTGGATGGCTCTAGAGCGAGGGGACACTGCCTGCTGCCAGAGCTGCTTCTTGAGACGTTCGCATCTCCATCAGTCACCGGTGCCACCGGCTGGGGACTACGCTCTGCAGTCTCCTTAGCACCAAGCACATTACCGGCGCTCACAAATCATCCTCACAATAATTAGCAGCAATTAGTGACTTAATGGAGAGTCTTGGGGGATTCCTAAGTGCGCCTCGTGAGCGTGAGTTTTTCAGGCCAGTGGAAGTTGAGAAAGCCCTCAGGAATGCTGGTGGCACCTGGCTGTCCCTTATCTCTGCGCCTGCCCGGATGGGTTTGTTTGTGAGCACCCTTCCCGGCCATCGCCCTGCTGGGGGAATGCCACCCGGCTGCCTGTGGTGGCATTCCTGGCCAGCTCCGGAGCAGCCATGGCGGACGTTCCACCATGGCCCCCACCTCACCCCTTCAGCCCTCCTCCCGGCCACGAAACCCATGCACCAGCCCTTGCACTGGCACAGGGGTAAACTCCAAAAGGTGGGGGGGCGAGCTCAGCTGCTTAGCTTGCACAAGGAGGGGGAAAACGCAGCAGGAACCAATCTAAAATCGGATTAATTTCCTTTGCCCCAGTTGGTCCTCGGCTCTGCCAAGGCTTGGGCTCCTGGGCGGCGCTGGGCAGTCACACAGGGCTTGCTTCGGGAGGGCGCAAGGCATGAACTCCTCCGCCAAAAAAAAATCGCCTAATTAAATTTCTCATTCTGAAAACAAATAAGGGTTCTCAGAGGAGACAACGGAGTCTCCCTGAGGTTGTTACTGTTGGGCAGATTTTTGCAAGTCATTAGCAACCTCGGGAAATTGTTAATCAAATGGCTGAAAATGCAGCTTTCCAGTTTTCCAGTAAACCGAGCGTAGTAAGCCGCTGTGGCATAAGCATCTCCATAATGTTGTTTCTGAGTTAACAGGAGGGACCTGGGGTGTTTTAATTGCCTTAGTTTCTAAATAAATGTAAAGAGATTTGTACACGTCCTGGATGCAAACAGCCTCTTGCAGAAAGGCTGCCTGGCTTTCCTGGTGGCTTTTTGCCTGCTGAAAGAAGAAGAAAAAAAAAATACATTAATGCTGGGCTGTGAGCGTGGTACTATCATGTGCCCAAGACTATAATTAGCACAGACGCTTACCACTTCTTATTTTGTGCAGCACCTTTATATCTGTGAACCTCTCTCTGTTTGGTTACTCACCTGCTAAGGCAGGTTGTTAAGCCCCCTTTGGTCTAGCTGAATTTTTTCAAGATTTTTGTGCTGTGCACTGGCAAACAAGTGACATGAAGACACATCCATAGAAATAGCAAACTGCACAATTACAACAGCTCAATACATATATGGTTCTCAGGTCAGTATGTAAATTGCTGTTTTTAGAAATTGCACATTTTTCCCTTTCATGCAGGATCTGATCTTTCTGTAACTACAGGCATTCTGCCATATAATTGGGTCTACTGCTGTATGACAAGTTATTTCGTAACATCTTGGCAGCAGCTTCAATTGCACAAATCGATCCAGGCATTGGAAATTTAAAACAGAATTTTTACCTTTATTGCCTAGTTTAGTTTCTACCTGTTCTCTGCAGTTATACAGGGAACACTACTCTCAACTATGTCATTTCAGTCCAAATTCCAGATCACTATTTGCTTGGGGTAATTTTAATTGAGCTTGCTGAAGGTGAAACTCACTCCATTGAATAATAATACCTGCCCTTTTAGAAGAATGACAGAGATGAAAATAGAATTAATTCAGAGATCCAGTCCTGTGGTCTAGCCACTGGGCACACGTCCTCCAAATTAGATAGGACAGAATGGGAACTCCTTTGAAATTACCAGGCAGCCAATTCGAAACAAATGCAAAGGAATGCTTTTCCATACCATACATAATTGAACTGGGGAACTCACTGCCACCAGGTAATGTGGAAGCCCCCAGTATAAACAGGTTTCAACAGGACTTGGCCAGAGTTTGGAAGATGGACTAACTGGTGCTGCAGGGCACAGAGGTTCAGCTGCAAGCTCCAGCTCAGGCAGTCCTTCAAGTTTCACATCTGCCACAAGCTCAGAAGGTGGCAATGGGATGGATCATCTTCTGCTAGCCATGTTTCTCTTGTCCTTCCCTCCCCATTCACCCCTGGATGCTTTCGGGAACGCACTACCAGGCTGATCCAGAAACTTTGGTCTGACCCTGCATACCACCCTCAGTTTCTGCATTGCAATATGGCGCAGGACAAACCGTGTGGTCCCCAGGCACAGCAGATCGCATGCGTAAACATATCAATCTCCAACCCCTGCTCCTGAGACAAGACCGTTCCGCTCATCTCTCCTTTTCTAAGTATCGAGGTTTGCAGGGAGAAACCCATATTTTACTGGAAGAGCTATAGGCAAGCCAGCTCATTCAACCCAGAGCTGGCTTTGTGACCCTCCAGAGGAACTCAAGGCAGACTGCATTTTTTGTGTGTGTGCTCGTTATCTTATCTTTGAAGTCCTTCGGGAGGCTGTGATGTGCCTTCAACTGACATGAACACAGTCTGACTGCAAATCTGAGGAAGCGATTGCGTGACTTTTTAGCTCCCATATAACAGGTACATGTAAACAGCCTGCCCGGTTTTGCCTTGTATGCAACACATGGCTCCTCGGTGCACACTGCTTTCATTAGCATCGCTACTAAAGATGCCCAGGCACTCCATCTTCAGTGGGCCCAGTGCAGTCAGTGCTCTCAGACCTCTCTTCCTTTCCCTTATCCATCTACCCCAGGGCTCAGGAAACAGCTATTTTCCAGCTTTTCTGAGAAAGCTAGGGGTGTGACCTGCTGGAAAGCATCTCTGCAGGGAGGGACCTGGGAGTCCTGGTGGCCAAGTTGACCATGAGCCAGCAATGTGCCCTGGTGGCCAAGAATGCCAATGGTATCCTGGGGTGCATTAAAAAGAGCGGGGCCAGCAGGTTGAGGGAGGTCATCCTCGCCCTCTACTTTGCTCTGGGGAGGCCACATCTGGAGTACTGTGTCTAGTTCTGGGCTCCCCAGTTCAAGAAAGACAAGGAACTACTGGTGAGAGTCCAGCAAAGGGCTACAAAGATGGTCATCTCTGTAGCATCTGGAGCATCTCTCTTGTGAGGAAAGGCTGAGAGACATGGGTCTGTTTAGCCTGGAGAAGAGAAGACAGAGAGGGGATCTCATCAATGTTTATAAATATCAAAAGGGAGGGTGTCAAGAGGATGGGGCCAGACTCTTTTCAGTGGTGCCCAGCAACAGGACAAGGGGCAACGGGCACAAACTGGAACACAGGAAATTCCATCTCAACATGAGGAAAAACTTTTTACTTTGAAGGTGACAGTGCACTGGAACAGGCTGCCCAGAGACGCTGTGGAGTCTCCTTCTCTGGAAATATTCAAAACCTGCCTGGATGCTTTCCTGTCCAACCTGCTATAGGTGAACCTGCTGTGGCAGGGCGGTTGGACTAGATAATCTTCAGAGGTCCCTTCCAACCCCTACCATTCTGTGATTCTGTGATTCTGTGATTCTGTGTGGCTTTCTCCCAATTCCTCCTTTCAGGTCACTGATTTCCCACATGCAGTCACTCCCCCTGTTCATTGTAAGGCAGTGAGCATGCTGCCGGCGACTGGAAATGACCCTGTGGTTCACCAAGGGGCAAACCACAGATGAACACTTGCAGAGGCGGATATGATAAGACTACTAACAAAATACTATTATCATGATACAGGAGGCTGACTGTCTGGGTCCCATACGGTGGCTGCCTGCACAGCAATATATCATTCAAACATTTTCCCCCATTCATGCAATTCCGTAAAGGCTCGTAGGTATCAGCTTTCCATAAATACTGAAAACAGACTCTGCTAAGCAATTGAGACGTCCATTTTCTGTATAGGTGCCTACATCCCAAGGGTGTCAGTGGGAGTGTGCTAACTTTGCCTGTTTGCAGTGGCAGCTGTGAGGCTGACTTTAATTTCTGCTCAGACCCCTTCCCACACTCTGGCTGTGTGAAGGAGCCATGAATTGCAGGCTACGCGTAGTGGTTCTCCACAAACTGCCAGCAGCGGGTAAAATTCACCCTGCCAGGCCATTCTCCAGAAGTTATGGCCCAACTTAGACAGGAGCACAGAGGGAGAAACAGATCTATACAGAGGGCTGTTGTGCCACTGTGCCATGAGAAGTTTTTGCACGCTAGCCTGAGAGTCAAAATAGAAAACAATGGTCCAGCAGACAGATCAGAAGGGCACACAGACCTGAGGTGGCTAAAGAGAAAGAGCCCAAAGGAATGTAAAATTAGCAATCTTTCACCACTTTGTTATCTGTCTTGGGAGCAGGGCTTTTGGGCAAGATTTTTTTTGAGATTTCCATGACAGATCTTGGCACCAACTGACACTATGCTAATTCCCATCCTCTGGGTTCCTTCTGTGCTTGTGGAAGGTGAGGAAAAATTTCCTACTGCATGAATGGGGTCTGGATCAGACCCTGCAGTGCTAGCTGATCAACTCCCCCACATCTGAGCCCTGCTGTTTACCTGGGCTGGTGCAAATTCTCACCTCATAAATTGGAAGCACTTCCAACTTACTATGAGGCGATCTTGTTTAACTCAGAGTTTTTCTAATATAATGGTGTCCCTTGGGACATAACTATACCCAATCACCTGGCTTCAAGCTTGTTAACAATTGAAAAATACTTAGTGGCACCTGTTGTGGAAGTACCAATGACTGATAGCAGCAGAACCATGTCCTGTATAGGGCTGGAGTTTATTTACAGATCCTTTCTTTACAGAGGAATAATTATCTGATTGGCACTAAGTGAGTGTCATAAGTATGATGGAATTCTCTTGTAGAGTCATAGAACTGTCTAGATTGGAAGGGACCTTTAAGATCATTGAGTCCAACCATCAACCTAACACTAAACCATGTCCCTCAGCACCACATCTACCTGTCTCTTAAATACCTCCAGGGATGGTGACTCAACCACTTCCCTGGGAAGCCTGGTCCAGTGCTTGAGAACGCTTGTGAAGAAATTTTTCCAAATATCCAAGCTAAACCTCCCCTGGTGCAACTTGAGGCTATTTCATCTTGTCCTATAACTTCTTATTTGGGAGAAGACACCAACACCCACCTCACTACAAACTCCTTTTGGGTAGCTGTAGAGAGCAATAAGGTCTCCTGTCAGCCTCCTTTTCTCCAGGCTAAACAACCCCAGTTCCCTCAACTGCTCCTCATAAGACTTGTGCTGCAGACTCCTCACCAGCTTCGTTGCCCTTCTCTGGACACACTCCAGCACCTCAATGTCTTTCTTGTAGCAAGAGGCCCAAAACTGAACACGGTATTCAAGATGCAGCCTCACCAGTGCTGAGTACACAGGGACGATCACTTCCCTAGTCCTGCTGGCCACACTATTCCTGATATAGGTTAGGATGCTCTTGGCCGCCTTGGCCACCTGGGCACACTGCTGGCTCATATTCAGCCGGCTGTCGACCAACACCCCCAGGTCCTTTTCCACCCAGCAGCTTTCCAGCCACTCTTCCCCAAGCCTGTAGCACTGCATGCGGTTGTTGGGACCCATGTGCAGGACCCAGCACTTGGCCTTATTGAACCTCATAGCTGGCCTCAGCCCATCGATCCAGCCTGTCCAGATTCCTCTCACAGTAGGAACTGTGAAATTTGGAGAATCCACAAAATAGGAGGTGGGGTTGTAAATGAGCCCATTAGATGGCAGCCTGGTGTATGTACTCACAGGCTCTTTTTTTTTGTAGCAAGGATTTCTTTCTAAGCTGAGCTTTATTTTTAAGTTTCAGCTGTAAACGCAAAGCTCATAGTGGTGCTCTGAAGAGAAAATTCAGGAAGGCTCTGGTTCAAAAGCCACCAAATGCAACAGAGAGACGCACCAAGCTTTGAATAATGTCCAGGTCGCTGGCCGTTGGGAAAGGCACTGCAACTCAATTTGGTCTAGGACTGTTGCCTATGCGGAAGCTTGGATACTAGTGGTACAGTTTCACATGGGACTCCAGAGCTAACATGGTATCTATAAAGTGTGGATCTTCCCTAAGATCACAGAAAGGGACTGAGGAAGGTCAGATAGGCATGTCCTGAACCCTCCTATTACCCTCAGCCAGCAGCTATATCCCCCTGACCAGTGGTTGCATCCACCATCAGAGATGAAGCATTGGAAAAGAGACCTCAGAAGGGGCCACAGGGGGTTTTGCAGTGGGAGAGAAAATCCTTCTTCATGGCCCTTTTCCCTTGGCTGCAGCACAATTACTCCAGCAGTTGGGGTGTGCTTGGAGAGACCTACAGCTGAATGCTAAATTCATTTATTTCTCCAGTTGGACTATGCCTATCCATTCACCAAGCATAACTGGGTGTCTCTCCAGCTTCACATGGGCACTCACTTGTCTTCTTCTCCCACTGCCAAGAAATAGTCGAGTGTTTTGCAACAGCTGCCTGGGAGCACCCTCAGCCCAAGGTAGCTGGAAGACAGAGGATAAAGAGTGTCCTAGCAAAGGGTGGGAGCAGTGGATCACATTCCCTCTGGCAGAGTGAGAGTTTAGCCCTAATCTCCTACGTCTTGCATGGATGTCCCAACCACCTCCTGCTCTGTTTGTCAGTATGTTAAAAAAAAAATGCTTATAAAAATGCAAGCCACATTTTCATACAGTGTCATAGAAATTGTCCTTGCACAAAACATGGATTCCTGCTTTAAGAAGGAGGGGCATAAGTCACTAATTTTTACACTATTAGCACCTTTCATTCCCAAATGCTTCACTTCTTAAAATGGGGGTGATGGTGATGGTGGTGGTGGATTTTTGTTTTACCCTTTAAAGTATATCCAAGGAAACGGGTACATTTTAAGAGCAACTGTAATCACAATGACTTAGAAGAAGCAGAGAAGTAACATGTGCCTCATTGAAACTGCAAAGGGAATTTGAGTAAGTAAAATGGATAACTTGTGCTGGAGTCCAGACATGGCAAAGGCCTGGAGTCAGTCTGGTACTTGGAGGCAACTTGCTGAACTGATGCTGGGACAATTTACGCCACTATTTGTTTTATTAGTGTCATAAACGTCCCTATCTGAACTAGCGGTCAGGATTTAGGGGTGGGTCAATATCGAAAAAAATCTATTAATTGATTATGGTATTTTTCAAACTTTCTGACCTGCCAGTGCTGTTTTGTTCAGTCAGCATATCTACAGAAGGAGACTATTTGCAGAATGGGTGGCTTTTTAAAACCTTCTTCCTCATTAACACATTTTTCATCTGGTGAAGGCTGTAAAAATGCCATATGTGTTCAGCCACCAACCGCACCCCATGAGTGGCAAATTAGCCACAACTGCTCCAAAGAGGAGTCCTAGTAAATAGTTCGCAACACCTCCCTACGCTAAACTGTGTTCAAAGAAACCAATACCAAACCAAGAGAAAAAAGGTCACCCAACCTTGTGGCCAAAGATGGAGGCTGAATCCAGCTAAGGATTTGCCCAGCCTTTTTCTGCCTGGGGACTTGCCTGTCTTGGCTGTTGAACGATGCCTTCCAAAAAGGCGGTGCTTTACCTCCAGCAGCACAGGGCTCTCACTGCCACAGAGTCACCCCGGCTCAGGGCCACCCCACAGGGGAGAAACCCCTCCCACACCCCTGAATCACCAGCACCGACTGCTTCCCGCTGCAGCCCGGTCTTTTGTAAAACACCCTCTGTAAGTGTTAATTTGGCCTCGTTCTTCGCCTGAACTTCATCCAAGAACAGCGTGAGGCAGTGCGGCTGGAGGTGCTGTTTGCAAAACCTCGTTCGTGAAATGTAAATACTTGTAGGTGATTGCATAGATAATATGGTCTCATGAAGGAACCGCTTGATATGTCAGTGTTAATACCTGCATCCCTTCATTTCCCCAGTGTTTGTATGCACAGTACATATTTTGCTTATAGAATACAGAGCAGGGTTGTAATAGAGATGTCTTCAAGCTACATTTATTTGATGTATTTGTTTTTACATTATTTTTATGCTACTAGTGAATGGGCTGTTTGGGAATCAAAATGCCAAAGCTGAGGTATGAACGGGATCGCTCATCTCCATCCCCCATCGTCCATGATAAAGAAATCAGAGCGGTATTGATTGTGGCAGAGAGGGGAACGGAGTACACTGTGCTAAGTATGCAAGTCCATGCTAGTCATTTAACACCATGGAAAAGGTGTTTTTTTGCCCTAACTTTCTGCAGTTTAGAGCTGTGCTGCATATTGTGGGACAGCATCATGACTTTGGGGAAGACGCAGGGGGAAATACCTTTCAGTAAGCATAATTAACAAGCTGCTTCATCAAATAGTGGTGATTATGCATCCTTCAAGGTTGAAAAATGGCAGGGAAAAGATGTATTTCTTTAACCAGCACACTGCAGGCATTCAGACCTCTGCAAAGAGGGATCCCAGCAGGGCCAGACCCAGGGCTGTCAGTTCCTGAACTGTCAGCGTCTCATTGTGTCCCAAGGGCATCTCTCCCCGATGATCCCGGTGACTTCGGCAGGTTTGCTGGCTGTGGCTTTAGCAATGGCAGCCCATGAGCAGGCTAGGGCAGCTCCTCCTCTCTGCTCCAGGGCCAGAGGAGCCGCTACGGCTGGCCCTGCCCCAGGATTTAGTTCTGGTTTGGAGATGCCCATGCCAGGCTGAGCGCTGACGCTCGGTTAGCTTCAACTGAAGCCCCAAAAAAAGAACTTGATTTCAACCAAGATAAATGTGTGCTCTGCCACTTCTGGCTGAACTGCTGCCAGGCAGTGTCCTGTCTCCCACCCCCGGAGACGGTGGCCAGAGCAGTCCTGCACCTCTGAGATCCCAGACCCCAAAATGCCTCTCCCCTGCTTTGTCGCAGCTGCTGCTTCCTGCAGGTTTTCATCTTTCTGTCTTTTGTCCTCCCGCACGAGGTCAGCCAGACTGCGCCTCCCTCCCGCCAGGGAGAAGCTGCTGAAGACCCATTACCTGCCTTGTGCAGAGCACGAGGGATTTGCATTTATCACTGCCCCATGTGTTCAGACCCTGCTGAAAGTGCTACTTATCTCTCTCGCCCATTGAGCAAGGGATGTAATAGCTTGCAAGCCCTTACCGATACCCAGGATACGAACGTCGCCATCTCCAAACAGCCTGTGACACTGCGTCCATCACCCTGGCCTCAGCCCTGAGGGAGCCCTGTTCAGACCAGCTCCGGGCAGGTACACATGGATTATGTATGTCTGCTTTGAAGCAGAAGATTTTATTACTTTCTCGATGGCTATAAAATACACTCTTAGGTCTGTGTGCGCTTTATCCTTCTCTCTTGCTGAGAAGTGTGAAAAACAAGGCCTGAGAGTTTAAGAGCAAAGATGTTCTTTTTGTGTGTGGAGGTTTGAGGTCAACATTTGAAAAAACTACCTCCAGCTCCTAAAATAAGCTGCGGAGGTGTCACCAGTCTGTGACATGCAACTGCCCGAGGAACAAGCACACTTGCACAGGAAAGGGTGCACGCTAATTGATTTGTGTAGGTACAAATGAGCATGCTTGTGTGTGGACAGACCAGCAGATACCAAACAGACAAGAAATGGAAAGCTGCAATATAAATGGACAACAGCATTTAAAAAATGCAAGCATGTGTTTGGTTTTATGGTGCTTTTATAGCAGGCTATTCAGAAGCCTTTTGCCCCTCATGAACTAGTGTAAAAGCAAAGTGAGATCTGCAGGGAGAAGTAACACCTTTCATCAGACCAGCTGATAACAGCCTGAAAAAACAGGTATATTGATACACACAAACCCTTCCTCAGGCCAGAGCAGAGGTTTCTCTTCAGATCGGACAAAAAGTCCGTGTACACATTAAACTGGTCTGTTTTCCATGACTTTCAGTGGTTACAGCTGCTGTCAGGCCGTGGGATGCAGTTGCCAGGAACAGCTGGGAGCTGGCGAGGGATCCCGCAGCCCCGGGGATGCGGCATGCTGTGCCCCCCGCTCCCCTGCCACGACACTCGCTCCTGCAGCCAGCAGCTCCCTGCCATGGGCCTCTCTGAAGCCCAGAATGAAGCCAGGGCTGCTGGAATAACTTTTCCATGGAAAATGTGGATTTGTGTGGTTAGACACACGCCACGGGAATATCAGTGTTCTCAGGCAGAATCCTCGGTACCCAGTTTCCTCCCAGTGCTCAGACCTACAATCTGGAGCTGCCCGGTTTCTCCAGTTTGCCCAGTTTACCAGGATGGAAGTGGTCCAGAAGGGCTGGGAGCCTTGAGGGTCTCACAAAGTTGGTAGGGCTTCCCTTTCTTGGACCTGGGCCAATCTGCTAAGGATAGTGCATTTGGGGGATCCTGAATTGGAGGGTGCTTATCTTGGAGCAGGTGCTTAATTAACTCAGGGGTGTTTGACCCTGTGCGGTTTCCCACTTACCAACTGGTGCATCCCCAGTGACCTCCACAGCCTCAAAATACTTTTGAAAAGGTCAGAATAAATTATTTAGACTTCCGGGAGGGGTATGAAATTGTAACTTCTGGTTCGTACCACATTTTTGTTCCAAACAGGAATGAGATTTTGGGGAGTTGTTGCTGAAATTTGGGAATATCCTGTAAACTCACCATTCCTGAAACAGTTCTTTCCAGAGCCCTTCCTCAGGAGCAGCTCTGCAGACTCCTCCAGGCACGCTGCCAAACAGAGGGGACGCTTTTGCAGGAGCGCAGAAGAGAGGTGCAGAGGGGCTGTTCGATTCTCTCCTATCTCTATATTTGTACCAAGAGAAGCTAAAAAAAGAAATGCTTCCATACCTACGGTTGCACTAAATATAACCATCTAGCCGGTTCTATATATACATTTTAAAAAGCATGACATGCAATACTCGCAAAGAGATGAGACTGGAGACTAAATTACGATGCCAGAGGGCCAGAGCTGTCAGTCACTCCATGCATGGTAAACCACTGATTGATTTGGTCCTAGAGAACGGCTGACTTTTCTCTTTGTCTTCGTCTGGCATAACAACCTTACTGTATTTTCTGATTTACCAAAAAAACACTCTAAAAATCATAATAACTTATATTATCTGAAATCCCAGGGATTACTACGGATGTGGTATAGAAGAGATTTTGGTTCATCTAGGGTTAAAACCTCCAGCCAGCAGCGCCAGTGATATCAGTCACTAATAGTAACCTTGCGTAGCTGCATGCATTAAGGTGGTATTGGATGATAAGGCTGAAGAGCGAAGCAATCTGTTGGGCTACAGCTGAAAATAGAGTCACTGCTGCAGAGGGAAAAAACTTCATTCCCTCCCCGGCTCTTTCTTCAGAAATGAAAATGCAGGGAGTGGTGCTGAGGGAAGGAAAATCTGATTTCCCACTGCTGAGAGACAGGGTGGCACTTGTGAGAAGGATTTCAAGGTCATAGTGCTGATGCTATCAGTGGTGACAGGGGAGCCAAGCAGACAACAGGTGAAGGCGTTCTGGAGGTGGTCGTGCTCCGCTGAGGGAGATCATCCGATAGCTGTGGCAAGCTGCCTGCTGGGGGGCACCTTCAGCCCTTGTTTCCCACGTGGATGCAGGGAATTTGGCCATCAAGGTGACAATCAGGAGAGCTGAGAGGTAAAGGAGCCTCAGCTATCGTGCCTGTAGATAGCTAGGGTGTTCATGGTCATGGTATGTGAAAGGGCTCCTCCACTTACTACTTTAGGTCTTTCCCCTTTGTCCCTGGCTACCTTCCCACCTGTATTTGCATGCTGACATATATGAATGACACAAGCTAGTGTAATCTAGATAGTATATGCAACACTATGGCCCTGAAGTATGAGCCATCACCACACCCAGGTGGGTCGCACCCAGGGACAGTCCCTGCAGAGGGGCCAAGCAATGGTGGCTGCAGCCACCCATCATCACACCCACCAGATGGTCCTCCCGCATCCTCTCTCCCCACTGCGCACTGTCCCAGTAAACCTTCTCCTGCTGCAGGTGGGTCCTGAGACGTCAGTAGTGCAGAGTCAGTCTGGGAACAAATTCATGTTTCCTTTAATCACATGGATTCAGATGCAAATAACTGAATTGGCTGGGAATTGGGAGGCTTGATGAAGGCCAAATGAACTCTGGTGGTGTCTTAAAGACAGTGCAGTCTCAAAACTGCAACTCTGTCAGTAAAAGGCAGGGATTTGAAATCAAGACCCTCTATTTCCATTGATACCTTATTCCCCAAATTGTGTTCCACCACCAACTTTACGATGCACAGTAATCTTGCTACTCTGGACTTTAGGAGTGCAGACTTTGGCCTCTTCAGGGATCTGCTTGGCAGAGTAACATGGGATAAAGCCTTGGAGGGAAGAGGGACCCAAGAAAGCTGGTTAGTATTCAAGGATCACCTCCTCCAAGGTCAGGAGCAATGCATTCCAACAAAGAGGAAGTCGGGCAAAACTGCCAGGACGCGTGCATGGATGAACAAGGAGCTCCTGGACAATCTCAAGCAGAAAAAGGAAGCCTACAGAGGGTGGAAGCAAGGACAGGTAGCCTGGGAAAATACAGAGAAATTATCCTGGTAGCCAGGGATCAGGTTAGGAAAGCTAAAGCCCAGATAGAATTAAATCTGGCCAGGGACATCAAAGGCAACAAGAAAAGCTTCTATAGGTATGTCAGTGACAAAAGGAAAACTAGGGGAAATGTGGGTCCTCTCAGGAAGGTCCTGGTCATCCAGGACATGGACAAGGCTGAGATACTCAATGACTCTGCCTCAGTCTTCACTGGGAAGGGCTCTAGCTACACCGTCCGTGCTGCAGAAGCCAAAGACAGGGACTGGGAGAATGAGAAACTGCCCACAGTAGGAGAACACCAGGTTTTAGACCATCTGAGGAACCTAAAGGTATACAAGTCCATGGGACCTGATGAGATTCATCTGAGGGTCCCTAGGGAACTGGCAGATGAAGTTGGCAAGCCACTATTCATCATATTTGAGAAGTTGTGGAAGTCTGGTGAGGTTCCCAACAGCTGGAAAAGGGGAAACATAACTCCCATTTTTAAAAAGGGAAAAAAGGAAGACCTGGGGATTTACAGGCCAGTCTCACCTCTGTGCCCAGCAAGATCATGGAGCAGATCCTCCTGTAAACTCTGCTAAATCATATGGAAAATATGGACGTGACTGGTGACAGCCAATGTGGCTTTACTAAGAACAAATCGTGCCTGAGAGATTTGGTAGCCTTCTACAATGGCGTTACAGCATCGGTGGATAAGGGAAGAGCAACTGACATCACCTACCTGGACTTGTGCAAGACATTTGACACGGTCTTGCATGACATCCTTGTCTCTAAATTGGAGAGATACGGATTTGATGGATGGACCACTCGATGGATAAGGAACAGGCTGGACGGTTGCACTCAAAGACTTGCAGTCAACAGCTCGATGTCCAAGTGGTGACCAGTGATGAGAGGCATTCCTCAGGGGTCAGTACTGGGACCAGTACTATTTAACATCTTTGTTGGTGACATGGATGGTGGGATTGAGTGCACCCTTAGCAAGTTTGCTGATGACACCAAGCTGCGTGGAGCAGTTGACATGCTGGAGGGAAGGGATGCCATCCAGAGGGACCTGGACAGGCTTGAGAAATGGGCCTGTGCAAACCTCATGAAGTTCAACAAGGCCAAGGGCAAGGTCCTGCACCTGGGCCAGGGCAATACCAAGCACAAATAAAGGCTGGGTGGAGAATAGATTGCGAGCAGCCCTGCCGAGAAGGACTTCGGGGTGTCAGTGGATGAAAAGCTGGTCATGAGGCAACAATGTACTCTCGCAGCCCAGAAAGCCAACCATAGCCTGGGCTGCATCAGAAGAAGCATGGCCTGCAGGTCGAGGGAAGTGATTCTGCCCCTCTATTCCACTCTTGTGAGACCCCACCTGGAGTACTGTGTCCAGCTCTGGAGCCCCCAGCATAAGGACATGGATATGTTGGAGCCGGTCCAGAGGAGGGCTACGAATTTGATCAGAGGGCTGGAGCACCTCTCCTATAAGAAAAGGCTGAGAGAGTTGAGGTTGTTTAGCCTGGAGAAGAGGAGGGTCCGGGCAGACCTTATAGCAGTCTTTCAGTACTTAAAGGGGCCCTACAGGAAAGGTGGGGAGGGACTCTTTATCGGGGAGTGGAGCAATAGGAAAAGGGGTAATGGTTTCAAACTGAAAGAGGGTAGATTTAGACTAGATATTAGGAAGAAATTTTTTACAGTGAGGGTGGTGAGACACAGGAACAGGCTGCCCATCCCTGGAAGTGTTCAAGGCCAGGCTGGACGGGACTTTGAGCAACCTGGTCTAGTGGGGAGGTGTCCCTGCCCATCACAGCAGGGTTGGAACTAGATGATCTTCAAAGTCCTTTCCAACTCTAACCATTCTGTGATTCTATGGTTCTATGATCTTGGGCAAAGCACTTATCAGCTTGGCACCTCTGTTTACTCCTCTTCATGTGACAAAGTGAAATCCTAAACCACTTCACAGGCTTGTGTTAGAGTTTGATAACTAATATTTATACGGGTCTTGGAGATCCCTGGCTTTGAGGCACTACAAAAGGGACATCTACATCAAAGGTGCAAATATACACAGAGGTGGTTCAAGGAGTACAATAACAGGGTTTTGCAAAGAGACTACTTGAACTGAGGGCACCAGCATGAGCAAAGGTTGCACAACCCAGTTAGGATACGTTCCAAGGTGATACTCAGACCTTACTTAACTAAGGCCTTTCTAGAGGGCAATAGAAATGTCACCTTGTTAAAAACTGGTACAAGGCATTCAGGAACTCACAAGTTGAATCTGGTCCACCTTCCCTAAGTTATCTGCTTTGGGTGGGGAATTAAAAATTGCCACTTAGCATGGCAACAAGCATTCTGACCTGCCACTTGTTTTTTCACCAGTCTTTTTTTTCCTCATATGCTCTTGCTCTCCAAATTCCAGAGCTGATCTGGACACTTGAAAGCCTGCAGTCAAGGGTTTCTCTGATTATGCCAACACTCAGCAATCCCACTGGCAGAAATACTTACAGATGCTTGGTGTTGTTTTGCAATTAGGGAACAAGTATATTCTTGCAGTTTAAGCACTGGGGAGGTATGTGGGAGATCTGGATTAAACACTAACTTTGACAAAACATTCTTGCAGAAACTTCCATAATACTGAATCTTTCCATAAGTACTTGTACTCCTGAATACCACATGGCTCCTATTCCCTGCTCACAGCGAATTTGCCCCATGACACCTATACAAACTTTTTTGGTGGTACTGTCTACCTGACCTGCTCTGTGCCCTGAAATCTTAGCTGTGTCTCTTACAGCTATCCTTACCCACCTCTTAAATGAAGATTGCACTTCCTTTCTCACAGAGCACAAAGTGCAGTGCTGAATATCACCTGGAAATTCTGTGCACGATTTTTGTACAGATAATAGCACTGACATATTTTTTGTCATATCCATAGGACTAAGAAGCTACAGGGCCTAAGTAATCTTACAATGCATGTGGGAAGGGAGCTAGAACTCATCATATGTGACATTTTGTTTTGTTGGGTTTTTTTTCCTAGCATTTTTCTCTGTTTCTCAGTTGTCTTTTGCCCCTCACTGTGAAATTGAGGACTGCCACAGGCTGACACCAAGATGTTGGCCTGGCTGCTAATTTGTAGCTTTAAATAAAAAGGAAAGTGAAGCCGACTTGTAAGGCCACGTAGGGCTGGCGCTGTTCCAGCAGGGATCCGTGGGAATGCGAAAGCACTGCTTACCCGGCGCTGGCCCCTAGCACGGGGGAGCCGAGCAAATAGCTGCCGTCACCGTGTGCCATAGATGCACCCTACCAACCTGAAATACCCTGTCTAGCGAGGTGGGTAACAAGTCCTCTAAGCCAAAGAATGAAACTGAACTGAAAAAAAAAAAAAACAAAACCAAAAAAAAAACGCAACCAAGCCAAAGATGGCTGCAAAACCACCCCCGCTGTCCTGCCTGCCTCCTTTTGCCTGTTTTCTGGGATAAGGTCCTGAAGGCCATATCCTGAGCCGGGGGTCCCCAGTGCAACTTCACTGGGACCATAGCAGTGCACTGGCTGCTTGTGTGCACAAGGGTCGAGGGTGGGGAGAAAAGGCTATCGCTCATGTAGGGGCAAGGAGGATTGGAGGAATCATTTAAGAATCAGCGTGGGTGCAACTGTCTATACTTAATTTTGACGAAGAGCCCTAGGTGTAGTGGACCAGACTGTATAAATGTAAATACAGTAAGAGAGTCCCCTGTTGGGCACTGAACTAAGTGCATACATGGCAAAACAAAGTTATTATGGCTGTACTATGCTCACCATCGCCTTCTTCAACCAAAACTTTCCTTGTAGCATGGGCCAAAGCCTTTTGCCTTTGTAGGGCTTTCCAGCCAACACTATTAAACAAAAAGCACCATATTTAAACATTGAAGTTAGGTTTTGCTAGCTTCCGATCTTGGTGACAGAAAGAAAAACACCATGCCATTCCTTTATTACAACAAAATGTTTCAAATAGAACTTTAAAACCTTTTCTAAAGTCCCTGTTTTAAGAAATACCACATCATGACTTTCCACGCTAGCAAAGCATGCAAGCTATTCTTTGTGAAAGAAAGCTTGAAGTGAATCACTCCCCAAGCAGACTCACAGCAGCACGTTGTTGGCCATGCCAAGCTGTGGCTTGCAGATCATCAGTGACCCATGAAGCCAGGACACATGATCTCCAGCTGGGCTCCACACTGCCCTTGTAAGTGACACGTGTGGTAGCTCCAGTGCAGGAACTTGGCTTCTTCGTGGCCACAGTGACCTGCCATGACAGGTATGCCCCAGCACAGGTATGGCCCCAGCACAGGTATGGCCCACGTGCCATGCTCTGTTTGGCACGGTGAGCAGGGATAAAAAGGTTTTGGGCACCACTGCTCTAGGTTATTAGGCTTTCAAACTGGACTGCGTTCCTAGCCCTGCTCTCAGCATGCACATGGGAACTGTGTGGGAAGGACAGCCCTAGGGTCAGGGCCTGAGACTAGAAATCAGGGGATTTGGTTCACTTTGGGGATCACCCATAAAATCCCTGTGTGACAGGGAAACTAGACATCTCCCTGCTTCACAGTCATACAGAAGGAAAGCTCTCCCCTAACACAGACCAGGGCTGTAGGAAGCACCTGAGCAAAACCAGATCCTTCCCAGAGATCCTGCCATTCTCACTGCTGTGCTGCCTCTTCCTGCGTTCCAGAAGGGATGTAGTGCCGTAGTATAAAAGCAAGGCCAGCATTTCATCCAGCTGTACACACAGAGGCAGCAAGAAAGCTCGTGGCACCCACTGTTCCCCGTACCCCAGCATTTCCACTTCTAAGAGTATCCAGATTTTGTGTTTATCTTTCTTGGAACCTCTCAGTGCGTGCTGAGATTTGAATGCCTGGAAGATGTACTGAGCAATGAGCCTCTTAAATACAGCCACATCACCTCAGGTATCTCCTGGGTCTCCTGTGAGATCAAGCTCTTTCCTACTTTTGTTCTGGCATAAAGCTGTGCCAGTGGGATGACTGCTGCAAGGATTAACCTAGGGCTAGAATTAGCTCACGATTTTGATTACTGCGGCCAGGCCTTAAGGAAAGTGGCAGAAATCTAGAAAGGAGGCTGTATGCAAACAGCACAGTGGGTATCCTGGGCTAGTGTGGGTACTGAAGGCATGCTGTGCACCACTGCCCAGCACTGCACTGAGCAGCACAGACGCATCCAAAGCCGAAACCCCAGGAAAGCCGTGCTAGCTTGGTTTTTCCAATGATCTTCTTCCGCAAAACAAACCCACAAATTTGGCTTTTTAGTTCTTTTGCAAGGTTTGGAAGGAAGCAGGGAGAAGTGATGTTAAGGCAACCCAGAGCCTCAGGATGGTCTTGTCAAATCCCAGAGGAAAGGAGCCAGGAAAGGGAAAAAGGGAAGTGGGAGGAGAGCTCGTGTTCCTGGAATTGTTAGCTACACATACAGGAAAATAAAATTGCCCTCCCTTTCACAGTAGCAGAACGCTAGCAATGGAGACGCTTTGCTGTAAACACTGAAAATATGTATGTCTTCATACATATGTGCCTACAAATGTCCATGCTGGCAACAGTGGCCAAGGAGAAGGCTGAATTCTCTTCATTCTGAATTATTTGCCAAGCTGTACTTTAGATGGAGAGCAAGCTGTCGATAACTACCTCCCTCCCCCATCCTCTCCCCTGCACCCAAAATATTAACTGTTTGGAGCCCCACGGTCTCAGCAGTTTTCGGACAGTTCCACTGCCTTTATGTCTCACGAAGAGCCCGAAGCCCCCCAGGGCAGCGTAACAGTGAACATTCAGCAGTGCTCCACTGACACTGCTGCCTGCTTCCTAAAGATGGAGATGTTGAGGATTAACAGGAGTGATTCCAGATGATCTACTAATGAACAGAGTTATGATAGGAATCTTGCCTATGTTTTATGAAAAAGAATTTTGAGGTAGGAAATTAAAGAAAGGAGCGTTCTTTCTTCCCAAATTACATTTTGCAGGGCAGAAAATGCAAATGAACAAGGCAGTATTTTTGGTTAACAAACTGAGTTAAAATTTCTCATTCCTGATTTGTTTGCAGTCTCCCTTTCTGTGCAAATCCTAATGTTAGTGCACCTTGAGGTTCAATTTTGCTCAGTTTCAAAGAGAAAATGAGTTTCTGTCTTGCAGCCCTTTATGAGGATGCCAAAGACAATACTTGTATGTATTTCATCAGTCTTAATCTTATCTTCTCCGGAATTTCCAGTAATTTCTGTGAAAAAACTTTGTAGAATCGCCCCTTTCTTCTGCTGAAGAAACGCAAGGCCAAGAGCAGAAGCAATCGTTCCAGAACCCTCCCAGACATCCTGATTATCAAATATCCTATTAGATATCCTGAGTCAAATTTAGTCCTGCTGTAAACTAGAGGAGTCTGGCTTACATCTATTGAGTATCCATTTGGCTCTGTTTGCTTAGATAAATGATCTCACACAAAATAATAATTTGAGGGATTTCTTCAAGAAATCAGCCAATTATTTTTCATATGGGGTTCACAGCTTTAACTCCAAGTCTATTGAACTTCAAATGCATTCTCCTGTTTCTGTGGGCTGTACAAGAGGATCCTTATGGACATTGTGACTGTCACTCATCACAGTTTTCATCTGTTTGTTTCTTGCAGTTTTTTAACTTGGACAAACCTAAATTTCCAAGAGGAACTCATCTACCACCTTGCTGAGGCAAGAGTCAAAACAATAAAATTTGATTACAATGGAATAGTTTAGGACCCAGGGAAACATGGGTTTAAATTTTGATCTGCCACAGGCTCACAGTGTGACGCTGGATAAGTCGCTCAGGTCTGGGATTTTTGCACGTAACTCTTGCTATCTCACTGGAACTCCCTGTGAGAGGAGCACGGTCTAAATCAGGAAGCTGTGTTGCCTTGAGGGCCGGTGAAGGTAGCTGGGAGCCTGAATAAATTATCCTCCTGTGTTGCTCATATTTCTCCATGGACTATGCAGAAAAATTTGTTTTCTAGCTTAGGCACTTCTGCTAGTCGTCTAAAGGGACCTATGAAAAGTCTAGGCTTTGACCTTTACATGGGTTGTTCCAAATGTGTAAAGAGATACTTAGCAGTTGTTCCACACAGCAGCACTGTGAAGATAAATATGAAATACAGTGAAGTAAGGAGATCCATCCTTCCATTCCAGGTAGAGAAGTGAATGGCTACTGGTAGACTTCAGAAGAAAATCTGAAGGTTGGTTTGAATGCTGACACAGAAGTTGGCCTGGGTCTTTTAAACCTGCGCAGGATCTCCTTGTGTTTCATAATATTAATGAGCCTCTAGAATAATGGCATAACAGTATTTCGTAGCCAAGATGATTGAAGGTCAGAAGAGAGGATATTACCTCTTCCTACAAGCCTTGCCTTGCTTTGGAAAAACAAAGCCTGAAACTGAAGTCTGAGATTAAATCCAAAAGTTCACTTTTGGGGTGAGTTTTGGAATTCAGTGTGGGCATTTGCAAAATGCTCATTTACATTTCTCCCTGCCTCTTGCCATCTTCCATCATGAGATGCAGGTTTTAGAGCACAACTACAACCTTGCTGCACTCTCTGTGCTGTTATGAGCTTTTGATCACTTTAATCACTGTACTTAAGAGTACCTTGATCTATTTTTTGCAACTAATTTGACATTCTACAAGGTAAGAAAGTAATTAGTGATGTCTGCTCTTCTGAAATAATATGGTATTTTACTTGTTCCCCCATGAGCTTTACAGTTTGGCTATAGCCATTGTTAAGCAAAAAAAAAAAAAAAAAGCTTCAATTTTCTTAAAGAATGAGAAGCAAAAGACAACTTTGGGTAACCTGATTATGCAGCTTGCTCTCGTTTTGGCTTAGCTCTGTTTTTGATGCCATGCAAGAAATGCTAACGGCAAGAAATGCCATTAGCTTTCCTTTGCCCTGGTAGGTCTGGTTTCTGAAGTAGCCAGTGCTAGTTACCTACCTGGCTCTCCCTTGTGTATGTTTGCTGACTCTGTACTCTTCATTTGGCAACAGGATCACGGAGATGGCTAAAAACTAGGTTTTCTTGTTTGGGGCATGTTTTTTCGCCCCTAGGATGTTTTAAGCAGGAGGTTCTGCTGCTTTTACTGCCTGATCTTATCTTAGTCACTTAGAAGGTGCCAGCTATCTGAGTATTATCTAATTGCTCAATTTATGTGTGTTTGTGCATGCTTTCATAAAATATAGGAATTGCATCGGAGGGGTAATACTTTCACCTTCCTAAGGAGACTCTCTAGCTGTGTGACCTGACAGTGTCACATTGCTCGGTGCACAACGACACTGGTCTGCTGCCTCGTGAGCAGTCAGTCTGACCTTTGTTTAGACAAACCATCTGCTTTCTCTGCTCTCTCTCACGCTCTCTGATCTACAGACATAAAGAAAGAGGAGTGGCCGGCAAAACCTCAAAACCTAGAAACATTTAAGCCTGGATTTGCTGAGGTGCCTGGGATGCCAGCCTCTCCCGGCAGGCGGTGGTTAAATCAGAGCTATCCAGTGCCTTCCCCAGGAGGAGATGCTTTTTCAGGCAGCCAGGCAGTTTATTTCCTCTGCAACCCAGGCATGACGCGCTGCTAGGGGAGGGCTGGATGTCCTGCCCTCCACAACGATGGAGGCTGCTTCAGAAGCTCCTTCCCAGGTTTTGATAAACAGCGCACTTTCCAGTGCCAGCAGCACTCTGAAGCTTGGTGCAGGACTGCAGTGTTGGTAAAGCATTTACAATCCCTCCCGCAACTGCCCTCTCACTCTTATCTTCTGCAAAGGTCCAGGTAGTCCATCCTTCCTCATCAGCCCGCAGTTGCACTGCTGTGAGATAAGACGCTATTAGGTCAGTGCTGTTCCACAGACCAGTCCCTTGCATTGCTTCATGCTTCTGAGTGTAATGGCGGGAAGGATTTGAATGTATTGGGATTTCCCTTTCCCTGGGTTGCTCAGCAGGGCACGAGCTGCCCTGTGTCACTGCCCGTTAGAAACTGGCAGGCAGCCAGGTTTCACTGGTTAGATCTGGCCGGGCTCAGAGCAGCAGAGCAGGAGGCTGGGGATCCTTAGCTCAGCAGGACAGACTGGTCACTGTTCCTCTGTTCTTCCCAGTTTCCTTCCCTCCAAGGAGGTGGGCTAGTACAGCTGAGAAAGCAAAGAGGCGAGAGGATTCACGTCCATCTCAAGACACTTGAGGTCTATCTGAGAGCAGGGCAAATGTATGCCACTTCCCTAAACATGAAAACTTTAGATTTTTTTTAGAGGTAGAATAGCTGCTACTCTTCATAAAAATCCTGCATCCTCCCTAGCAGGTAAAAAAGAGCCTCACGCGTGGCAGACACAGCTCTTCAGAGCATCACAGGGCTTTATTAAAGAGTTGCATCTATATCCCAGTAGTATGCAGAGCTCCCAATGAGTTTCCCAGGAGTCACTGATGCCAAACTGCAGTCGAAGCCAGCCCCAGAGGGTCAGTGAAGGCACCGAGTCCTCCAGCTGCTCCCACCAGCCAGGGAGTGACACCTGCGATGCTCCTGCAATCAGCTGATGCCAGTAGGGATTGAGTGGGTGGCCAGAGCAGTGCACACCACTATGACCTGCACTCCTTGACTATTTAGCTTGTATAGTTAGGAACAAAACTAGGCTTACCTGTTGTTATTGCACAGGGTCTATCAAAGTCGTGGTCTCTAGCAGTCATGGGATGAACTGCTGATTATACCACATATTTTGTTGTGAATGAGTGGTTCAACAACCCCCCTGCTCCCCAAGTAATAGGATTTCTTCCACCAGCATATCTTTAGCAAAACTATTAGCCTGTCCATTAGAAGGACAGGAGACAGATGGCTGCATGTGGATGGACAGTTTTTTCAAAGACCAGTATGAGATTCTTCTAATTCAAGAGCTGCTAAGATGTTTGATCCTGTACTACAGAAACCACATACTTCAAAAGCAACAGGATCTAGGCCATAAGTAAGTGAAGATGGGGAAAAATCAATCCACCTTATCAAATAAACGTGTGGCTGGAAGCATGTGTCTAAGACAGTGACGTATTTTTTTAATGCATAAAAATTAACAGTCTGGCAACAATCTGCATTTCTTCATTACAATGAAATCCTGGGGAACCCATGTGTTTTACATTATCAGAGAATTCGGGCCCTGAGCTGGTGCCTGTAGTGCCCTCAGGAGCCCTCACTGCGGCCGTGTGCTGGGCTCTTTGTTACAGCCGCTTTGCAGCCCTCTGTTCTGCCTCCCTTTGCTCTTACAAACAGAGAGCCAGGCTTCAGCAAGGGCAACATCCACAGCACCCCCATGCCCAACCCCTGAATATCTTAAATGTCACATAAAGAGTACACTGTTGTTTTTTTACAGAAAGAAGGCTTTGCATTTGCTGGCTTCTTGCTGCAATAAATTGGCAGATGATGCTCTAATGAGAACAATAATGCACCCACCCTACCGCCTTCGATCACTTATGTGCTCTTTTGCAGCTTGTGAAAGGCTCTAAAAGCTTTCACCAGACAGGTTGTCTGATTTTTAAGGAGTGTCACTAGCACTGTTTACCCTAGACAGGCAGAAGCCTGTTTTTAGAGTGTGGGGTTGCTGGGACAATTAATGTCAGGCTAAGTGACCAATATCTAGTTTGACCCAAGAAGCGCCTGATTCCAGCTATTTGCCAGCAATTTCAGCAGTGGAGGCTGCCTCAAACCAGCATATCCAAAGGGAGTGCTTCAATAAACTGCTTAATGTGTGGCATGCTGGGGTGCAATCAATTGGCATCAAATCTGCTGTGCCATTTCGCGCCAGCTGATGGTCAGCAATAGTGATTGTGTGTATACTGGTACTAGCTGTACTCTCGTGACAGTGTGATCTGTGTTCTCCAGCCTTTTCCTCTACTCAGAGATAGGCATGCAAGAGAGAGAGTTGTGTTTCAATTTGCACAATTGTTTCCCACTTGTTCAGTTCTCTAGCTACAGTCTCGTGACCATCTTTACTCTTTGTTAAAAAAGTTATTTGGCAGCTCAGATGAACTCCCGTGGGAGGTTATCACCAGGTTGTGATTAAAATTACTCACCAAACAGCTGCTTCTTTGGAAGAAATGTATTGTTTCGTTAATCTGTAAACCCACAGCAATTAAAATCAGGTCTTGAAACAACAAAACAAGCTGTATGCATCCTATCTCGCCGTTCGGCTTGCCATTTCCCATGTGTTCTGCTTGTCTCAGTCACCTCTTCCTGCAGCATCTCAGTCTGAGCAACTGAATTGACAGGTGATCTTTTACGACTTTCAGCATACCTTTGTCTACTTTAGGACCCAAATCTGGTCTCCACTTATTTATGCATCTTTATCTGAAGGGGAATCAAGTCTATTTTAATTGCATATGAACAGGATGATAATAAAATGTTAATTGCTTTTTCTGCCCATGCACTGATCTATATCTAGCAGAATTTGCCCTTGACGATCCCGTAACATTGGCACAATTGCAAACAAATAAACACAGACATGCTGCTCACATCAGAAGAATCCAGGTATCTCTCCCATTGTTCCCCAGCTGCTTGATGCTTTTTCATTTCAGCAGCTGCACGCAGCATCACTGATGTGGAACTGCTCAGTGCATATGCTAATATCATATATCCGCTATACTGGCCATCTCTACACAGGAGGTAATGTGGGATTTCTTTGGAAGAAGGTGGTGTCTTTTTTTTTTTTTTCCAGGACTGAAATCTTCATTCACATTGATTAAACTCCCTAGAAAAGGCCCACTCGTCTACCTCAGAGGAATCCTAGGTTCGCAATACCCTGTTAAAATGTAGAGCTGCTCAAACATGTATCCGTCATCCATAGCTTTCTATGTCCTGTAACATACCTACTGCTGTGATAACTGAGCACCTGTCAAGATACTATATTGCTAGCCATGGAAATGGAAGTCCTCTCGAATTTATCAACAGAGAAGCTTACATTGCTGCCTGGCAAGTTTCTCAGCTTTTGTGACTCAACCTTGACCTCTAAGGATCTACTTCTCAGGGCGAGAAAGCAGCAAATTCTCCTTGCAGATTTAATCACTGTTTCCTCTGCTGCGGGCTCTGACTGACAAGATGGTAGAGATATCTTTAGCTCAGGCAAAATCATCTGAAAGCAGTCACTGCTGCAAGACACAGACCACACACTTGTGCCACAAGTTGGCTTTGGCATCCCAGGTTCCCAAACAACACCCACAGCGAAGTGGGAAACTGCCCACCACCTGAGGCCACCAGCTGATCGCCAATGTCATTAGGCCACCTTTCAGACACTAAGACTCTGGGCCATATTTGAACTGCTGGCCCAAGTGGAAGACACTCTTTATACCCTCATTGTCCTTTGAGCTTCAGAAAAATGCTTACAGCCTTGCAAAAAAAAAAAAAAGCCATGTTACACAGGCATCAAGTGATACTAGACTGCAACTAGAAACCACCAGAGGTGAGTGCTGAAAGTCACATCTCTTAACACTAAATCATTCTATTATGATTTCCAGTAAAAGCAAATGTGATTTGTCCTGTGCACTGATGTCTTTCTCAAGTAATGCTTTGCACAGAAGTTCAGGTTTAAGGCATCTCCCTTTCTTTTTCTGGGTGCTCCCTGTTTCCCCGAATGGGTCCCAGAGCTGGAGCCAATTCCGTTGCTGAGACGCTGCATTTCTCACCTGCTGATTGCAATTAGCTATTGCCAGCTGGTGCCTGGTGAGCTGCTGAAGTGCTAACAAGAAGCAGAGATCAGCATGAGGCCTCAGCAGCGCGTATGCTGTGAATAAAAAACAAGAAATGTGGCGCTGTGTTACTGAGGTGGCTCCACCACAAAACAAGGTTTCTACATCCCCATGGGTGTGTCAAAGTCTGCTTTTGGAGGCTTAGCTTGCTCCTCACACTCTTACACATTGCCATCACCTGTGTGCCAGAAAGGAAACCTGGGGAAATAAAGGTTATTGTGGGTAAAACCAAACCCAACTGTGCTTTTCTTAAGAAATCCTTCCAGTCACCCCTATCCTCAGGCAGCATCAATCATCACAACGAAGAAAATTATGGTGATTGCCATACCGGTGACACACCAGGAGCTCTGGAGGTGGGCAGAGCCACCCCTGTTCCCTGCTGGCTGCTGGGGTCCTGCCAAGTCTGCTGTGTGCTCAGAGGCATCCACATGGGCTCTGAAGCACAGTTCCCAGTAGTCTTTACCTTTTTCTTCACCTATTTGTAATGAAGTCTATAGTGATGCTGACTTATCAGTCCATCACTAAACTCTGTACCTAAGCACCACATCTACACAGCTTTTAAATACCTCCAGGGATGGTGATTCAACCACTTCCCTGGGCAGACTTGAGAACCCTTTCAGTGAAGAAATTTTTCCTAATATACATCCTAATCATCCCCTGGTGCTACTTGAGGCCATTTCATCTTGTCTTAACACTTGTTACTTGGGAAAAGAGACCAACCACCACCTCTCTACAACCTCCTTTTGGGTAGTTGTAGACAGTGGTAAGGTCTCCCCTCAGCCTCCTTTTCTCCAGGCTAAACAATCCCAGTTCTCTCAGTCGTTCCTCATTAGACTTGTGCTCCAGACTCCTCACCAGCTTCATTGCCCTTCTCTGGACACACTCCAGCACCTCAATGTCTTTCTTGTAGCAAGGGGCCCAAAACTGAACACGGTATTCAAGATGCAGCCTCACCAGTGCTGAGTACACAGGGACGATCACTTCCCTAGTCCTGCTGGCCACACTATTACTGATATAGGCCAGGATGCTCTTGGCCGCCTTGGCCACCTGGGCACACTGCTGGCTCATATTCAGCCGGCTGTCAACCAACACCCCCAGGTCCTTTTCAACCCGGCAGCTTTCCAGCCACTCTTCCCCAAGCCTGTAGCGCTGCATGGCGTTGTTGGGACCCAAGTGCAAGACCTGGCACTTGGTCTTGTTGAACCTCATACCACTGGCCTCGGGCCATCGATCCAGCCTGTCCAGATCCCTCTGTAGAGCCTTCCTACCCTCAAGCAGATTAACACTCTCACCCAACTGGGTGTCATCTGCAAACTTAGTGAGGGCACACTCGATCCCCTCATCCAGGTCGTTGACAAAGGTATTAAAGAGAACTGGCCCCAGTACTGAGCCCTGGGGAACACCACTTGTGACCAGCTGCCAACTGAATTTAACTCCATTCACAACTCTTTGGGCACGGCCATCCAGCCAGTTTTTAACCCAGTGGAGTGTATGCCCATCCAAGCCTTGACCAGACAGTTTCTCCAGGAGTATGCTCTGAGAAACAGTGTCAAAGGCTTTGCTAGAGTCTAGGTAGACAACATCCACAGCCTTTCCCTCATCCACTAAGTGGGTCACCTTTTCATAGAAGGAGATCAGGTTAGTCAAGCAGCACCTGCCTTTCATAATACCATGCTAACTGATCACCTGGTTGTCCTGGTTGATGGCACTCAAGATGATCTGTCACATAACCTTCCCAGCATTGAGGTCAGAGTGATAGGTCTGTAGTTCCCCAGATCCTCTGTCTAGCCCTTCTTGTAGATGGGCATCACATTTGCTAACCTCCAGTCAACTGGGACCTCCTCAATTAGCCAGGACTGCTGATAAATGATGGAAAGTGGCTTGGTGAGTGCTTCCGCCAGCTCCCTCAGTACCCTTGGGTGGATCCTATCTGGCCCCATAGACTTGTGTATGTCTAAGTGCTGTAGCAGGTCACTAACCATAACCCCTTGGATTATGGGGGTTTCATTCTGCTCCACATCCCTGTCTTCCAGCTCAGGGGGCTGGGTACCCAGAGAACAACAGATCTTGCTATTAAAGACTGAGGCAAATAAGGTATTAAGTACCTCAGCCTTTTTCTCATCTTTTGTCACTATGTTTCCCCCACATCCAATAAAGAATGGAGATTCTCCTTAGCCTTCCTTTTGTTGCTAATGTATTTATAGAAACATTTTTATTGTCTTTTATGGCAGTCACCAGATTAAGTTCTAGTTGGGCTTTGGCCCTTCTAATTTTCTCCCTGCATAACCTCAAGACAGCCTTGTAGTCCTCCCCAGTTGCCTGCCCCTTCTTCCAAAGGTCATAAACTCTACTTTTTCTCCTGAGTTCCAGCCAAGGTTCTCCATTCAGTCAGGCTGGTTTTATTCCCCAACAGCTTGTCTTTCAGCACATGGGGAGGGCCTGCTCCTGCACCTTTAAGACTTCCTCTTGAAAAATGTGCAGCCTTCCTGGATTCCTTTGCCCTCCAGGACTACTTCCCAAAGGATTCTGTCAACCAATCTCCTAAACAGGCCAAAGTCTGCCCTCAAAGCCCAAGGTAGCAGTTCTGCTGACCCCTCTCCTTACTTCTCCAAGAACTGAAAACTCTATCATTTTGTGATCACTATGCCCAAGACAGCCTTCAACCATCGTATCACCCACCAGTCCAGTGGGGCGCCTTCCCTAGTTGGCTCACTCACCAGCTGTCTCAGGAAGTTATCTTCCACATACTCCAGGAACCTCCTAGAACATTTCCTCTCTGCTGTACTGTACTTCAGTAAGTTGAAGTGCCCCATGAGAACAAAGGCTAGCGATTGTGAGACTTCTCCCAGCTGCTTATAGAATATTTCGTCTGCCTCATCCTCTTGGTTGGGTGGTCTATAACAGACACCCACTATGTTATCTGCCTTGTTGGCCTTCCCCTCAATTGTTACCCATAAATACTCAACTCAAAATCATTAAGCTCTACACAATCAAAGCACTCCCTAACATACATGGCTACCCCACCACCTCTCCTTCCTTGCCTCTTTCTTCTGAAGAGTTTATAGTGTTCCATTGCAGCACTCCAGTTGCATGAGTCATCCCACCATGTTTCTGTGATGGCGACTATATCATAGTTTTCTGCTGCACAATGGTTTCCGGGTCCTCTTGTTTGTTGCCCATGCTGTGCACATTGGTGTAGATGCACTTCGGTTGAGCTATTGATCCTGCCATCTTTTGGGGGGAGAAGCCCTAATTCCTACGTGACTATTCTCAGGTGCTTCTGTAGCTTCTAACACATCAATAATGTCTTGGCTGCCATATGGATGTCCATCTCCTACCTCCACTGAGACAGCAGATCGAAGCACCTCGCTAGCATACCATACCTCTAACATTGGTGTGCTGCCCCCAGGCTTTTCTCTAGTGAGCCTGGTTGTATCCCTTTCCCTCTTCAACTCTAGTTTAAAGCACTTTCAATGAGCTCTGCAAACTCCTGTGCAAAGATCCTTTTCCTCCTTTGAGATAGGTGTACCCCATCTGTTGACAGTAGGCCTAGTGTCATGTAAACTGACCCACAACCAGAAAACTCAAAATTCTGCTGGTGACACCAGGCTCAGAGCCAGGTATTGATCTGCTGGCTCTTCCTGTTTCTTCTCTCATCATTCCCTGCAACTAGAAGGATATAGGGGAACACTGTGCTCCTGATCCCTTAACGAGTTGTCCCAGGGCCTCAAAGTCCCTCTTAATTGTCCTCAGACTTCTTGTTGCAACTTCATTGCTGCATACCTTAAAAATCAATAATGGATAGTAATCTGAGGGCTGTACCAGGGTAGGAAGCTCGGCATTCTCTCAGATGTTCAACTGCCCAGTGCAGAAGATGATGCAAAGCAGGCATGCACCACACCATTCCTGAAAACATCATGTCTGTTTCAGAGGAAATTTTGTGAACAGCAATTATGACCCATAGTCTGTACTGTCATAGCAATGGAAGGCAGCATCTACCTCATAACAATTCTCAAGCCAAGTCGTTAAGAATGCACACACTATTAAGGTCTTTCCTAGGACATATGCCTCCCCCTTCTTATTAAATTGAACAAAAAGCAGTGAGAAGGTTTCTCCTTAAAATTAGAGAATAGAGCAAGGGTGAAGCTCAGATTGAAAAGAAACCTCACCACCTCTGGGCCCTAGGGACCTCGGTGGCCTGCTGACAGACTCCTTGTGTTGCACCAGTGCACCAACGCAAAGACTGCCAGGCCATCTTCTCCCCTCTCCCTCGGGGCTCCATGCCAAGGGCATGGCACCTCTCCACACTCCAGGGGCAGGGACTGGGGAAGAGGGGCCCACGCAACACTTAGCAATCAGTAATTCTTTCATGGAGTGCAGGGAGACCTTGCTCAGGCCGCCTGGGCCTCCCTTTCCTGTCAGCGGGATGTCTGGATTCTTTGCTCCCTCACAGTTGCTGTCAAGTACAGGGGGCTGTGACACTTGCAGGGAGCTTGGCTGGTGGGCAGTCACTGAGGACCCCTAACCCCCTGTCATGGTTTAGGCCAAAATCCACTACTGGGGACCTGAGGGACCCCAGATGAGACCGACAGATACTTCCCTCTACCCCTCTTCAAAGAGAGAGGCAGAGGAGGAAAAAGAGACTTACGAGTTTAGAAGGAACTAAACTACTTTAATGAAATATTAATAATAAAATAAAAAGAAATAATGAAAAATATACAAAACTGTATCAAGCTCCCGAGATGACAATCACAACATCGGCTGGCACTGGGGCAGTCCCAGGCTGGACACAGTGAAAGATGGGAACTGGATTCCGGGTTTGGATTCAGGATCAGGATCACAGGCAGACGAACAGAGTCCTCCTCAGACGTCGGCCATTGAAGGAAGAGAGCTGACCCTTTGATCCCTCAGCTTTTATACTGAGCATGAGGCAGATGGGATGGAATACCCTGTTGGCCAGTTTTGGGTCACCTGTCCTGTCCACTCCTCCCTGCAGATGGGACCCCACTATGCTTTTCCACTTCCGACCCTCCAACGGGACAAATAACAAAATTGGTTGGCCTTGGTTGTTATGGCAATAAGTATAAGCAAGAGCCTCTCTGCATACCATGCCTGGGCATCAGCTATAAACATAGGTCTTATCACTCTGAGAGAGTGAACACTGTCCCCCGACCTTCCTCCTCCTCCCACAGTATCACAGAATCACAGAATGGTCAGGGTTGGAAGAAACCTCTGGAGATCATCTCATCCGACCCCCCTGATAGAGCAAGGTCACCTACAACAGGTTGCACAGGATGACATCCAGGCGGGTTTTGAATGTCTCCAGTGTGGGAGACTCCACAACCTCTCTGGGCAGCCTGTTCCAGTGCTCTGCCACCCTCAAAGAAAAGAAGTTCCTCCTCATGTTAAGATGGAACTTCCTATATTCAAGTTTGTGCCTGTTACCTCTTGTCCTGTCACTGGGCACCACTGTAAAAAGACTGTTCCCATCCCCCTGCCACCCTCCCTTTAAGTATTTATAAGCATTAATAAGGTCCTCCCTCAGTCTTCTTTTCTCTAGACTAAAAAGACCCAAGTGCCTCAGCCTTTCTTCATAAGAGAGATGTTCTAATCCCCTAATTATCTTCATAGCCCTTTGCTGGACCCTCTCCAGCAGATCCCTGTCCTTCTTGAACTGGGGAGCCCAGAACTGGACACAGTATTCCTGATGTGGCCTCACCAGGGCAGAGTAGAGGGGGAGGATGACCTCCCTCGACCTGCTGGCCACACTCTTCTTGATGCACCCCAGGATGCCATTCACATTCTTGGCCACCAGGGCACATTGCTGGCTCATGGTCATCCTGTTGTCCACCAGGACTCCCAGGTCCCTTTCCACAGAGGTGCTCTCCAGCAGGTCAGCCCCCAACCTGTACTGATGCATGGGGTTATTCCTCCCCAGGTCCAATACCCTACACTTGCCCTTGTTGAATTTCATAAGGTTTCTCTCTGCCCAACTCTCCAGCCTGTCCAGGTCACACTGTATGGCAGCACAGCCTTCCGGCATGTCAGCCACTCCTCCCAGTTTTGTGTCATCAGCAAATTTACTGATGGTACACTCCATCCCTTCATCCAGGTCACTGATGAATGTATTGAACAGGACTGGACCCCGTACTGACCCCTGAGAGACACCACTCATTACTGACCTCCAACTAGACTCTGCACCACTAACCACAACCCTCTGAGCTCTATCTGCCAGCCACTGTTCAATCCACCACACTGTCCATTCATCTAACCCACACTCCCTAAGCTTGCCTGTGAGGATGATGTGGGATACAGTGTCGAAAGCCTTGCTGAAGTCAAGGCAGACAACATCCACTGCCCTCCCCTCATCCACCCATCCAGTCACGCCATGAGCGAAGGCTATCAGATTAGTCAGGCATGACTTCCCCTTGGTGAATCCATGTTGACTACTTCTGATAACCTTCTTTTCTTCCAGATGCTTTGAGATGACACCCAGAACAAGCTGTTCCATCATCTTTCCAGGGATGGAGGTGAGGCTGACCGGCCTGTAGTTTCCAGGGTCATCCTTCTTGCCCTTTTTGAAGACTGGAGTGACATTGGCTTTCCTCCAGTCCTCAGGCACCTCACCTGTTCTCCAGGACATTTCAAAGATGATGGAGAGCGGCCCAGGAATTACTTCCGCAAGATCTTTCAGGCCACAGGCCCCCCAGTTCCCAGAGCATTCATCTTTGTCCATATTCATTGCCACCACAGCGGCCTCCTGATGTCATGAGCCACTTCACTGCCATTTGTTCTCGGCCCTATAAATAGGACCTATAAGTGGGATCCCGGCAGCTGGTCCACAATTCGCTGAGCTTTGAGGCCCTCCCATGCCAAGAATGCTTGGAAGCAAGAGGTCCCAGATCAGCAAGGCAGGTGGCTGCCCACCTTTGAGTGTCAAAGAAGAGAGATTGCCTCAGGAGCCGCAGAGGAAGAGGAGCCGGTGTCAGAGGTGGAGCACCATCAGCCACATGGTAGCGATGGCCATTACTCATGTGGCTGATGGTGTGGAGCCCATGGAGGTGGATCCACCCAAAGTTCAAGAAGAACCAATGGAAGTGGATCCACTGCCAGCATGGCTTCCCTGGCACCACTACACTGTGCCAGGGTTCCCCTCCATGACACCATGGGAGCAGCGTTGCAGGAGCACCTAGCCAGTGCCCTACCATTGGCCCAGCCTCCACGCCTGGCACTAGCTGGGAGGCCCAGCGTCTGCACCTGGCCATCCTGCAGGCTCACCCATTACATCTCCTGACAATTAGCAATTAATTTGTTGATTGCCACGGGTGGTGTGAGCCCTTCTTTCGCATCCCCCACCCCTCCTGAAGGGGTGCCATCTCTCTACTCTGAGCCCCAAGCACAGGGGATGAGACAACCTGGCTTCCACTGGGCTACTGTACCCTGGGCAACAGGAGTCATCTGTCAGAGGGCCACTGAGGTCTGTGGGGCCTGGAGGTGGAGTTTCTTCAGTTTGAGGATGAGAGGCTGCCTGATCGGTGATGAAGATGAAGCTAGACCCTCCGCAGCAGTGCACAAGACTAGCAACAGATCAAGCAAAAAACTTAGAGAGACAGCTGTTCCTCTGGAGGAGCAGAATAGTGAAGTTGTGCCAGGAAGAAGTGCTGGCCTTCAGCACTAAGGTCCCTTCTAGCTGCTTCATTAGGAGTTCTTTTCAAGACTGACAACAAACAATTAAAAAAAATAGTAGAAGTGCTTTCCTCCTCTCTTATTCGGTACTCTGGTGATTGCATCTGGACTCTTCTGTCCCCTCCTGGTTTCCCCAGTCCAGGAAAGATACTAATGTGTGGGGTGCAGGCCCAGCCCAGGGCCTTCGAGATGGTGAAGGGCTGGGGCACACAGCACACAAGGGCAGGCCGAGGGAACTGTCTCTGGTCATGAGGGTGGTGAGACACTGGAGCAGGTTGCCTGGAGAAGTTGTGCATGCCCCATCCCTGAAAGCATTCAAGGTCAGACTTTGATCCCTCCCACCTGATATAGTGAAAAAATACCCCTGCCCATGGCAGGGGGGTTGGACAATCTTTAAAGGTCCCTTCCAACCCAAGCCAGTCTATGACATTTGAAAAGTCATGGCAGTCAGGTGAAGTCCCTGGTGACTGGAAAAAGGAAAACATTGCACCCATTTTTATAAAGGGTAGAAAGGAGGACCCTCGGAACTACCAACCTGTCAGCCTCAACTCTGTGCCTGGGAAGATCATGGAGGTGGCCAAGAAGGCCAAGGACATCCTAGCCTGTATCAGGAATAGTGTGGTGAGCAGGACTAGGGAAGTGATCGTCCCCCTGTACTTGGCACTGGTGAGACTCCACCTTGAGTACTGTGTTCAGTTTTGGGCCCCTCACTACAAGAAGGACATTGAGGTGTTGGAGGACGTCCAGAGAAGGGCAAAGAAGCTGGTGATGGGTCTGAAGCACAAGTCTTATGAGGAATGACTGAGGGAACTGGGGTTTAGCCTGAAGAAGAGAAGGCTGAGGGGAGACCTTATCACTTTCTACAACTACCTGAAAGGAGGTTGTAGAGAGGTGGGGGCTGACTTCTTCTCCCTGGTGACAAGTGATAGGATGAGAGGAAATGGGTTCAAGTTATGTGCAACAAGGTTTAGATTGGATAGTAGGAAATTTTTTTCACTGAAAGCGTTATTAAACATTGGAATAGGCTGCCCAGGGAGGTGGTAGATTCGCCATCCCTGGAGGTGTTTATAAAAAGGGTAGATGTGGTACTTGAGGACATGGTTTAGAAGTGGTTTTGTCAGGGTAGGTTAACGGTTGGACTTGATGATCTAGGTCCCTTCCAACCTCAGCAATTCTATGATTCTATGATTCTATGATTCTATGAACAGATCCTCCTTGAAGCTATGCTAAGACACGTGGAGAATAGGGAGATGATTCCAGACAGCCAGCACGGCTTCACCAGGGGCAAGTCCTGCCTGACCAACCTAGTGGCCTTCTATGATGGAGGGACTACATCAGTGGACAAAGGAAGAGCTACAGAGGTCATCTATCTGGACTTCTGTAAGGTCTTTGACATAGTCTGCCACAACATCCTTTTCTCTAAATTGGAGATATATGAATTTGATGGCTGTACTGTTCAGTGGATGAGGAATTGGTTGGATGGTCACATCCAGAGGGTAGTGGTCAGTGGCTCAATGTCCAGATGGAGATCAGTGACAAATGGTGTCCCTCGAGGGTCCATATTTGGACCAGTACTCTTCAATATCTTCATCAATGACATAGACAGTGGGATTGAGTGCACCCTCAGCAAGTCTACGGACAACACCAAGCTGAGTGGTACAGTTGGCACGCCTGAGGTACAGGATGCCATCCAGAGGGACCTCTATAAGCTCAAGAAGTGGTCCCATGTGAACCTCATGTGGTTCAACAAGGCTAAGTGTAGGGTCCTAAACATCTCCAGTATGAATAGAGGCTGCAGGATGAAGGGATTGAGAGCAGCCCTGCTGAGAAGAACTTGGGGGTACTGGAGGATAAAAGCTGGACAAGGGGCAACAATGTGAACTCGCAGCCCAGAAAGCCAACCATATCCTGGGATGCATCAAAAGAAAAGTGGGCAGCAGGTCTAGGGGGCTGATTCTGCCCCTTTACTCTGCTCTCGTGAGACCTCACCTGGAGTACTGCATCCAGCTCTGGAGCCCCGAACATAAGAAGAACATTGACCTGTTGGAGCGAGTCCAGAGGAGGGCCACAAAAAGGATCAGAGGGCTGGAGCACCTCTCCTATGAGGACAGGCTGAGAGACTTGGGGTTGGTCAGCCTGGAGAAGAGAAGGCTCCAGGGATACCTTATTGTGGCCTTCCAGTACATAAAAGGGGGCTTATAAGAAAGATGGGGACAAACTTTTTAGCAGGGCCTGTTGCGATAGGACAAGAGGTAATGGTTTTAAACTAAAAGAAGGAAGATTTAGACTAGATATAAGGAAGAAATTTTTTACAGTGAGGGTGGTGAAAAACTGGAACGGGTTGCCCAGAGAGGTGGTAGATGCCCCATCCCTGGAAACATTCAAGGTCAGGTTAGATGGCGCTCTGAGCAACCTGATCTAGTTGAAGATGTCCCTGCTCATTTCAGGGGGGTGGACAAGATGACCTTTAAAGGTCCCTTACAACCCAAACTATTGGCCTGGCGTCTTGGGTCATGTCTGATGTTCCTCTGGCACCTCTGAGAGGTCATGTTGGGTTCTCTTCTCTTCCTCCTGATGTCCCTGTAAATCTCAGAGTGGTTTAACAGCTATTTTACATCCATGCATGTGTTCCTTTGCCTAATTAACCCCTGAGCTTTCCCGCTTTATGTCCCGTCTCCCAGCTCAGCAAATCTGAACCTTTTTTCCCATGTTCAGGATGGCTCTGAATTTGCAGTATTTGAAAAGGATCACATCTCTTTGTGGATTTGGAATGCTATAATTTTGAGTAATGACAATGTTATTGCTGCCAACAGAGCCTTTATAGATTGTATAGCCATGGTAAGCCTTGCTGGCTTAACCTCTCCATGTGAGATACCTCTACACAAAGTACTGGAGATAATTTTTCTCTAAAATTTATCCTATTTTGTGGTTCCTTCTTGATATCTAAGTGACTTCTCTCTGCAGATATTTAACTGAACTTTGGGTGCTGTCATCAGGTGTCTCAGGAATTGTGCTGAAGTGAGCTGCTTTGGGCAGAGGACAGACTTGTCAGGCTGTTCCCACTAGGGACTCTCTGCAGGCTCTCTTTCAGGGGACCCTGCTCTCTGTATCTGGACAAATCGGTACA
The DNA here is from genome assembly GCF_965231255.1 of Vanellus vanellus. NCBI lineage: Eukaryota > Metazoa > Chordata > Aves > Charadriiformes > Charadriidae > Vanellus > Vanellus vanellus. The sequence goes on along the minus strand of NC_138905.1, from coordinate 126,879,969 downwards.
GAAATAGGGTGCCATCTCTGTGAATCCCTGTGGAGTGACCCAGCAACATCACCTCAGCCTTGTCAGGCTCCCTGCTTGCAATCCTTGGCAGAAAAAACACCTCTGGGAGGAAGATTTAGTTCTCATCCATTGTCTGCCTTGTGGGGCCCAGGAATGACTCATGACTTTCTCCGTGCTCTGTTATAGAGTATGCTAAATGATCACAAAAAGGTTGACTACCATGCACAAGTTATGTATGGAAAAAGTCAAACTATAATTTCCTGTAGATCTGTAGAAGACTGTCAAAGCTTGCTAGGCTAAAGGAATTCCTCGAAGGATTAAGCTATGCTACTGCCCACTATTAGGTTTATAGATGGAGTCCAGAGGTTTCCTCAGTATAGCCTCTGCCTGTTGGTAAAAGCATGATGAACTCCCATATTTTTAGTTCTGCAGCACAGTTTTTTTGCCATTTGGTTGCTGCAGCACCCTCATTTTGGTGGATATAGAGCATCCGACTGAGAAAAATGTAACAATTTATTCAGCAAGTGAATTTTTTTACTGGTGAGTTCCACCTTTTTCTGGATTGATTCCCAGGGGAATCACAAAGGGGGTTGGCCTCTCTCTGGAATGTGCTGTAAAATTATTTGCGCTGAGCAGCATTACAGGAGAGGCATCCATCAGTTAACTTCATCGTCAGCCTTCTCTTCTGAGGGATGTGTTGCTGATGAGTCATAAAGACATTGATTTTAAAATTTGCTTTGAATCATAATTGCATTCGTAAGATTACATAGTGGCTCCCAGGGATCTACTGAGTTTTCAAATCTATAGTTGATGCCTATTCTTCTAAGTTAAGTACTATATAATGCATAAGATGACCTGGCAATTTTTTATTTTTATACTCATTGCATTTGGAAAATGGTGTGTTACATCTGGAAAATAGAGTTAATACAAAAAAAAAAAAGCTTTTTTTTTTCAATGGTAGTCTTTCTTTTAAAAAATCTAGCATAATGGTTCAGTTGGGTGAAACAGTGCATTATAATTGAATGTTAATATCCATGGTGTTCCCATCATGATTTGAGATCCCAGTGTTCTAAGTTGCTATAAATCTAAAACAATGGTTAAAAGTACACAATTAAAAAGACATACCTAGGAGTGAAAATGAGGTGCAAGGTCTAGTCGCCAGGATTGTGGAATGACAGACATATCTTACAGTCCATATTGCTGTGGACTCAATTGTTTAGATAAATGCTTCCTGGCTATGCTAGAAGGCTACTACTATTACTATTACTATTACTATTACTATTACTATTACTATTACTATTACTGTTACCGTTACCGTTACCATTACCATTACCATTACTATTACTATCATCATCATCTCCCACTTTGTCTTCCCAGAGTGAATGCTCCTTAAAATACACTTTCCTGTGACGTCATTCCCCTCTGCTGGTCTTTACCTACAGAGTGCTTGGGCAGCAGGCAACACCCCATAAAGCTTCCTGAAGCCCCCTCAACAGGCAGTGGATTCTCCCAGTTTGGAGGCAGTGGGTTTTTTTATGCACCAGGCAGCCTACCACCATCATGCTCTGCCATTCAGGAAGAGAAGGTGAGCTGTTTCTCTAATATGGGTCTGACGGAGAAGGAGATGACAGCTTCAGAAACACACCAATGTCCACATTTTACCCTATTTCATGAGAATTTTATATTCTGGGTGAACATGAGAACACTGGATGGACACTGACTGACCCTCCGGTAAACAAAATGCAGTCTTCACTTGTTTAGTTTGCCTTTAGTGATCATGAAGCCAGTAAGGAACTTTCTGCCTTGCTGCTGTGGTCAAGGAAATAAAGCACTGTCATTTTACAGAACTGACATTAAGAAATCTCTCTTGCTAGCCTTGCATGCAGCCACTTTCCCCTTAATTTGCTCAGTGAAAATAATGGGAGAAGCTGATCCATGTTAGAACCTAATGGGGACTGGTCTCTCCAGCTTGTTCACTTACTGGTCGCTGCCTCTCCTTTCCATGTTTTTTTTCCCAAGTACTTTGCATAATAAGCTGGTGAGAGGTGGGAACCAAGATCTTCCTAAGGTTTAAAAGCAGACAACAGTATTACGAAACGTGATTGTCACATCTCAAAAAAACCCCAAACAAATGCAAATCCTCTCTCTCAACTCAGCAGCCCTTAACAGTACTTTGACTATGATCAAAATCAAAGTTGTTCATTGCAACCTACATGAAACAGGCTGGTTTTTGTTCGACTGGCCTGTGTCTCTCAGGAGCCAGCTGGACTCTTGCGGACAATTTCTGACCCTGGCAGGCAAGAGCCCCACGTGGCAGGTCCACGAGGAAAGGGGCATTAATGCAGGGGATGGTAAAGGTGCCTGAACTCGCTCTATTTGAGCTGCAAGGATTCTCAGTTCATGGTTCTAGAGGTATTAAGATTTCAAGTGCTACATAAATGCCAAGTATTGTATTCCTGGGGCTAAAAAGAAGGCAATCTTTCCTTATCCTACAACTGTAAGGTCAAGGTAAATGTGACTGTTTAGAAACACGGCAGTCCTGAAGCCCCTGGGGAATTTTAATGTGTTTTATAAACTTGTTGTCAAACCAAGCTATTAGGAAAACAAGATATTTCTCCATAAAGCCTTTCTTTTTCTCTCTTTAGGGACAGTACTGCCAGCCTTACAGTGCTTTAACTCAATCAGAATCATCATTTTTATAAACAGACCATTTTTCACGACTTGCTTGATCAACTTGGGAAGGCAGCTTTTAAGAAGTTATAGTCATACACAGGAAAAAAACCCCATCTTACTCCATCTGTTGCAGCCAGAGATGTAATAGAAACCATGTCCTTTCTCTGAAGGTAATGCATAAGGGAAAATACAGACCTATGCACTTGTTTTCCCTTCACACTCAGCCACAGTTATGCAATATTACGGAGGGAAAGGAACAAGCTCTTTCACAATTAGATTGCAGAGCTAAACCTTTTCTTTCATACAGAAGTTTATGGTGGGAGATGCCAATATTTACCCAAGGCTTCGTCTGTATCAGGAGATTTCAAGCTGGTGGCTTTTGAATACATAAGTTGGGACAAAGGGGGCCTCGAGGACAGACAACCCAAATAACCGTGGAGAGTTATGGCAGCACTGGGAGCCAACAGGGGCTTGCTGTGAAATGAAGAGCAACCGGTTGCTCAACCATGGATCAGCTCTGGGGAAGACTAAAAAATGTATTTACACTGGAGGTCTTAATTGTCCACCTTTGTCTTTAGTTCCAGGAGGTGGACTATATACATCAAGGGGATTGGGACTGGGCTCACTTTTTGTCTCAGCACAGAAGGGTGAAAAGGTTGACACCTGGGGACCTGCTCTAAATGAACAGAAGAGGACCCTTTCTGCTGACTCTGTCAAGGGTCTGACAGTCAGACAGAAATCTCCGGAAACTTCTGAGTGTTATGGGACTGCAAAGTGATTTCAAGCACTCTCACTGGCCTCAGCAAAGCCACACTTCTTCACATGCACCCCTCAGCCAGAGGCGAGAGCTCTCTTTCTCCTCCTCTCCTCACGCAAGTATTTAAACCTGTAAAATATTCAGTGAAAAAAAGATTTAGTGCAGAATATGAAAAAAAAACCCTTATTCTGAGTCAGTGGTCTCTAAGCACTGCTGTCAAACTGGGAGTTTAGAGAGTGATCCAAAAAAGAGGGAGTTTTGAGACTGCTGTTTTAGAGAAAATATGGTGTCACACGCCCCACAGAAAGCAAATATGTGTAAGAGGAAATATCTGCTTATCTGAGAATTAGTACTACTCAAACATGCCTTCTGCGGACAGGAAAGAGAGGCAAGGTCTGCAGATTTAGCTGCTAACAGAATACCTCAGGCAGGTGTGTTATGCTCCATAGGAATGGACTCTGCACCACAGCGTGGATCTGATTCCACGCCAGCTCACAGGAACGGACGTTTTTGGTTCTCTCTGAAATGGATCTTATCAGCTCTCTACAGACCTTTCAGGTGGAAATCTCAACTTCCCAATGACAGTTGAAACTTTTACAAAGCTTGGTTGAGAAAAAGGACACATACGTGTAGTTTCTTTCCCTTTTTTAGTCTCTGAAGCTCAGACAGTTGGGGAGATTATTCTGAGTTTGAAAACTGAATAAAATGCTAAAATGCAAATATAGTTATAGAAAGTTACTGTCTTTGACTGAGCTCTCACTGTGTATCAACAGTGGATTCAGTGCAGGTGCTGGTGCAAGCAAAATTTTTAATAAAGAAATCTTTTTTCAGTGCAGTGCTAACAAACAAATCTAATCAATATTCTGCATCACTTTTTGAGAAAAAGCATGCACTGGGGGTGGGGATGCAGCAGAAAGGAGCAATGGCAAGTAAAGCATGTCTTTATTTCTATACACTGTAAGACAAAATGCGTAAAGAGAGAGGAGGAGGCATTAGCAAAGGGGGAATAGGAAAGAAAGCGATTAAACTAGCTACATTGGGTATGATTGTTGGAAGAGACCGTATGTTGTTCTCAAAGTAGAAGTCAGCTATCTCAAGAGCAGAGCACATTACTCATTACACATTACACATTACACATTTCACAGGTAGTACTGGGGACTTCTCTGGGAATTTACTGATGATATGGTGAACAAAGGGAAAATATTATTAGATCCTTATTACAGACTGCAAACAACTGGGCAGTAGTAAACACTGAGTCAGAAGATTGTCATGGGATATGTATTTGACGTAATGGAGAAGTAAATTAACAAGTCCACTAGGAAGAAACTTGCGAGGCAGTGAGGGGGGTCTGTGTTTTCCAGTACTGCTCCAGGTGCAACAGCCACCCAACATCCGCTTCTTCAGGCTGGCATGTTTTACACCCCTTCTAGGCTCAGTTTACTCCAGCAGAACTAAATGGCATGTTCAAGGTTGCTCAAGAAGCATATGAATATCTAGTTCTGAATAACTGAAAGCCTCCCTATCTCTTAGCCAATTTCCTTAACTACAAAACTGTCCTTCCTGTTCGATGTCTTGTTTTAAAGCGAATCCTTCACCACAGTTGTACTCTCCTCTGCCATGTCATCAGCCAAGCCCACTGTTTCTCTGTTGCTAGTAAACACTTGATTGCGTTTATCACATTACGATATTTTTCCCTCCTTGGCCAAACTCTTCAAATTGCTCGGCTTGCAGCAAAGCCACAACAGAACGACCTCTGCTGCCATTGCTGGTCCTCTTTCTGGCTTTCTGAGGTGCAGATAGAAATCTGACCTTCACCTTGGAGTGATTTCCCATTCATCATCAAGATGAATAGCTGTCGATCCACCCTGCGCTGCTTAAAGAGGTGCCTCGCAAGTGTCTCGGTGCATACTTCCCAGCTGCACCAGCAGAACTACTTCTCTGCAGTGTTTGCGCTGGGTGAATAGTGCTCATAATCTGAGACTTAACGTCAAATATTTTCTGCAAGGGAAATAAAAATGTCAACAGGAAGTGAAATGTGACCTGATTAACAGTTAGACCTCTGACTCTGCTTCATTTTTGACTGATGTGGTGTTTTACAAGGATAATACCACCGATTCCTCTTAATTGATGGACCCTGATGGAAATATAAATTAAGCAATTAATACAATTCTCTGAGAGTCATAAAAATAAACTGTGTGGGGAGATAGTCATATTTATTTTTTGCATTACATTAAAAACAATTGTCATACAAAGCATTACAACATTTTTTTCTAGGGAAAGCCAAGGCGAGTTCGACCTCCTTAAGAGCCAGAACATGCCAGCGGAGGCAATGCAAATGATCTGCCACAGACTGGGGCAGTTTATGGTAACCCGAGCTGCCTTTTGTCTGGGGAGTTCTGCGAGCCCCGATTTTCATGCGTTTTGTTTAAAACAAAACTAACCAAAAATAATTACTGTTTAACATTTAGAGTCGCGCCCGGAGGCCCCATTCAGGATCGGGAGCCCTTTGTGCTAGCTAAGTGTGGCAAACACAGTGGGAGAAACAGGCTCTGCAGTAAATGGCTGGCGATCTGATTCCTGATGCTTTTAATGGTTTCTTCTGTGGGAGGTGGATTTAATAGCGAATAGTAGACCAGTGTGACCTTGAGAGATGCCAGCTTGAAACCAATGGGAGTTTTCAGGAGAGAGCAGGAATTCTGGGAAAGCAAAAATTTAGAGGATTTGCAATACCCAAGTGATACGAAAGAGTATTTACAAACATTTACAAACAGGCTGCTGTTGGATTCAATCATGTTTGCATCCCTCCATGCTTGCACTAATGGGCTTCCTGTGCCTGATATATTCTCCATGTTTCTCATTTGACTTCTGCTTTCTGAGCAGTCAGAGTTCATACTCAAAAGCTTTCCTCTGCCACCATGAAAGCTTCACAGTTGTGTTAATAGAGGCTGGGATTCTCTTGTAATGTCTTCAGGTGTAAAGAAAACAGCTTGTTCACCCAGAGGCGCTCAGTGCTCGCTGTTCTTTAATTCTCTTTGAAAAGTTACTCCCTGACACCAGGAGCAGAAGCCACACCACAAATTACAGGGAGTGAATAAAGCAGGATTGTTGCACACGCGATCTCCTCCCTGCCTTTGAAATTTGAGAGCTGAATAATTTGGAAAAGGGACTTGACTTCTTTTAAAATCAAAGCAAAACAGATGCCTGTTTTCTGACTGTGATTTGAAAATGTCTGCAGTAAATGTTCCTGCGAGCCGGGCAACTGGCTGCTGGCGCCAGAGGGAGAGTCACCACAGTGGTGGCCCTGCCCCGCCATCCTGCCCTTCCAAAGGTGCAGGGAAGTGGGTGGAAGTTGGGGGGGGGAAGGGGATGCATACAGTTGTGGCCAAATGACAGGGTGCCAGGGGAGTCTGATAAGAGACACCCCCAGGTGTCAGCTGTGTCCTGGGAGAAGGGAGGTGCCAGGGTCCATGGTTTTGCATGCTTCCATGACAGCCCTGTGTCCTACCCCCATAGCCGCATGGGCTACGCCAGCAGAAAGGCTCAATAGCATTGACAAATCGGACAGGTAGGAGGCAGGAGGAGAGGGCAGCACACCCAGCGTGGCCCCTATGCCGGACTGCAGAGGTACCCAGGCTGAGGGGAGCCAGCTCTTGCTGCGGAGGAGAGTCTGTCACGAGGAGAGGAGATACCTCAATGGACTCGGTGATTCCTCTGTCTCTGGGGAAAAAAAAAACAGGAGAAAGAACGGGAGCTACCTAGCTAGGCTGGGGCTTAGGCATTGTGTGGCTACTTCGCAAAAGCTGAGTGAGGAAAACAGCTCTGAAGAAGCAGTGGCAGCATCTCTCTCCTTCTGTCACCCTAAACTGGGACTGTTGGGATCCTGGACTGGCCCTTAGCAGTAGTATTTAAATACCAAAGATAGTTAGCACAATATAAGTTGTTTTGATTATACAGTGTAACCTGTGACTGCTGCCATTTTTATATTCTACATTGACATTTCCCTTTACCTCTCTCTTCTCCATCTCCCTCTTTCTTATACGGACAGCATGGAAAGCCTTACACAACGTAAACTAAGCAGGATAACTACCTCCCTCGCCTTACCATTATTCCTAACTAGCTGCTGTAACTAGTCAGCCAGCCTTTGCAAACAGCCATTGGGGCAGAGGAGGAATTTAATTGAATAGGTGTGTGAGGGCACCACTGCCAAGCTGCACGGCACTGCAGGAGTTGCTGAAAAGCAATGTTCACCTCTTTCCTGGGAATTGTCCTGGTCAGGTGAACAGGGCATTAGTTTTGTGTTCCTGACACTTCAAAGGAAACAGAAAGCAAAACAATTTATCAGAGAGAAACCACTGGGTATTAGGGGTGTTTGGTGATCGCAGTTCATTTCCTTCGGCCACCTGGGAGTTCCTGCAGGGCTCTGCATCACGGGCTAGCGATGGCTGAGAGCATGGCTTTGCCACTACCGCGGTGCCTGCACCTCTGAGCATGTGTCCAGACACCCATACCCGGCAGGATTAGGGCTATGATTACTTAGCAGTCTGCAGGGCTTTTTATGCATCACATCAGTAGGGCTGTACTGATCACTTTCCATTTCCAGCCCTAGCATGGGGCCCCTGCACCGCTCCTACACCAAGGTATATTCACACAACTCCAGCCCAAGCGTCTGCCTTCCTAACACGCAAACAGCATTAATTTCTCCTGACAAGGTTTGCTTAGTTTCTTCAGAAGTTAGTTGCATTACAAGGACATTCCCTTGTCATCAGTCTAGTTTCAATGGTATATTGCTAAACATACAGGTAAACATACCTACACTGTAACTGGCCTTTCACAATTATTTTGTATCTTGAATATTTTTCATTCATATGCAAAGTTAGCAGAGTGGTGAGAGATGCTGACAGGCAGACTTGCTTGGGAATAGACAGGAAGGACTGGGAGAAGACCAGAGAAACAAATGCTGTATCACATATACAGGAAGCCCATTTTTCATTTTACAAAAAGTAGAAATGAAGACTGAGAAGTCAAATACTTACAAATTAGGTACATAAATTATCACTGCACCTCCATCCTTAAATTAGCCTTTTTCAGCGTGCACATTTCTTACAGACGCACGCTTTAATTATAACTTACAACTATACTGAAGCAAAACAAGTTATCTTTCATGAGTCCCCACTTTGTCTCTGTAATTTTCCAATACAACTGAAACTGAACCTACCCAAAAAGATGCGACCCAAATAGGTGTCCTTTGGCAAAGTTCCAGACAGGCTGAAATGGGAGGCGCAGCATCAGGCCACCCTAGGGTGAGTTCTTGCTTTGCCCACACACAGTCATTGCCAAGGAGGTGGTTGGGTCTAACTCGCACATAAAAATAAAACGCAGAAGAAAAAATTGTGCTTTTCAGGGGCGTGTGTGAATGATGTTACAGGAGTGACTGAATTCACGTACATTTCTGCTCTGTGAAACTGTCCCTGCTCCATCTTGATGACAAATGATAATAATTCCAAAATCCTCAGATTAATTCCAGCTCCTAGCACAAGGATAAAAGAGCTCAGTAAGAGCTTTGTTGCCAGACCACCTGGGCATGGCAGAGACTACTTTCTCAGCTTTCTGAGCAATGCTTCCACCTTGCAGCAGAGACAGCCCTTGTTGTGGGCACACAGAGAGCTGCAGTTGGCACATCTTTCATCCAAAAGGCAAGGAGACCATTGCTATCAGCTTATTACTGCGTGTGGGGCAGGGCACCTTTGCTGGTCACTGTGACCTGTTGAGAGAAGAGATAGTGGTAGAGGCTGGTTTTGCTCTTTCTCCCCCAGCTCCCTGCTGGCTCTGGAGCAGGAGGGGTGTTAAATGACTCTGCAGAGCGCAGTCAGTCACTGTCCTTGGGATCCAACAGGAAATGCCGGTTTATGCTGCTGCTCCCCGAGGTGCTCTGGGCTCTCAAGGACACTGTGTAAACATTGATTAGACAGAGTGGCGTTGACCCGGAGATCATTAAGCATCACAGCTATTACTGGAGGTATATTGGCTACTACTTGCAGGCTGAGAGACCATGCATGTCTCCTAGGCTGCGCTCTGTGGCAGCATTTTTCAGAAAAAAGCTTTTCCTCTCACCACTACTGGTGCTGCAGTGTTAAAAATGCTGTTTATAAAGTAATGCAGATGTCCTAGCTCCGAGTCCCTTAACCTCTGGGCTACAGCCTGCAGCAGGGGATTGAACACTCGCCCTCTGCCTCCTTTTTTCTGGGACATATGGGAGGAGAGGTCAAAAAACTTCTTTTGTGTTCAAACAAGGGGTCACAGCATGGAAAAGGCTGAGAAGCCCCAAGGTAGTCTTTTTTTCAGGGCAATTAACAGCTAATGGAAGCTGGGCCAAGGTATGGATGGACTGTCCGCCTGCAAAGCCCTCCCTGTGCTGGTGATGTGCTGCAAGGAGGCCCAAGGAGACATCCTCACTCCTCATAGACAGTGTCCCCTCTCTGAATACTGCTAAATCAGCTTGTCTGCAGTGACAGCCCCGGCGGATTATGTCTCCTGCCCAAAGTGTGGCACTTAGGTGGAGCAGACAGGGGGAAATGCCTGCAAGATGAAACGGAGAAGCCAAAAACCTCAGGGCAGGAGACTCCTTTGCTCCCTGGTGCAGAAGAGTGACTGCATTCAGGCTGCACTCTACCAGTACTTGACTTTTATGCCTTGGCTCCCTCTGTCCTAACAGGCAGGTCTGAAGAGCAGGAGACTGAATCCCTCACGGTCTTGAACTACACATCAGAATAGCTGTCACAGTTGTGTAGGAAGTCTGAACACAGTTTAGACTTTCCCAGCTGCACTTGTTTTGGCTGGGATAGAGTTACATTTCTTTATAGAATCATAGAATGATAAAATGGTTTAGGTTGGAAGGGACCTTGAAGATCATCGAGTTCTAACCCCACTAGACCAGGTTGCCCAAGGCCACGTCCAGCCTGGCCTTGAACACCTCCAGGAATGGGGCCTCAACAACTTCTCTGGGCAACCTGTTCCAGTGCCTTACAACCCTCAAAGTGAAACATTTCTTCCTAATGTTTAATCTAAACCCACCCTCTTCCAGTTTAAAGCCAGTCCCACTCATCCTATCACTGTATCGCTACATGCCCTAGTAAAAAGTCCTTCCTCAGCTCTCCTGTAGGCCCCCTTTAGGTACTGGAAGGTCGCAATAAGGTCTCCCCGGAGCCTTCTCTTCTCCAGGCTGAACAACCCCAACTCTCTCAGCCTTTCCTCATAGGAGAGGTGCTCCAGCCCTCGGATCATCCTCATGGCTCTCCTCTGGACACACTCCAGCAGGTCCATGTCCTTCTTATGTTCGGGGCTCCAGAGCTGGATGCAGTACTCCAGGTGGGATCTCACCCCACAAGCTTCATTGTAGCTTGTACAGTGCTATGTTTTGGCTTTGTGAAGAAAACAGTATTAATAACACACTGATATTTTAGCCATTACTGAGCAGCACTTGCACACCATCAAGGCCTTTTCTGCTCCTCACACTACCCCACCAGCGAGTAGGCTGGGAGCGCACAAGAAGTTGAGAGGGGACACAGCTGGGACAGCTGACCCTAACTGACTGAAGGGATATCCCATGCCATAGGACCTCATGCTCAGCATATAAAGCTGTGGGAAGAAAAAGAAAGCGAAGGTCATTTGGAGATAATGTGCTTGTCTTCCCAAGTCACTGCTACGTGACGAAGCCCTGCTTTCCTGGACATGGCCAAACACCTGCCTGTCGATGGGAAGTAGTGAATGAATTCCTTGTTTTGCTTTGCTTGTGTGCATGGCTTTTGCTTTACCTATTAAACTGACTTTATCTCAACAGATGAGTTTTTGCGGTTTTACCCTTCTGATTCTCTCCCTATCCCACTTGGGGGTGGGGGTGATCAAGCAGCATTGTGGGGCTGAGCTGCCCACCAGGGTTAAATCACAACACCAGCATTTTTATTTTAGGACCCATCCAAGTTTACTTGAAGCCATCAGTCTGTCGATTTGGTTCATCTCTGGATCAGGCCCTTTCATTCCCCTTAGCTGTCTACTGTTTCAGCAGTGAGCACAGCCAGTGGTATGTGCCACGCTCAGCAGGAGCCTGTCTTGCTACCTGTGGAGAAGCCAGAGATTTACTGGAAGACAAAGGAGCAGGTTTCCCAATTCCTGTGTCCTTCTGTCTCAGAGTTCATGGTCCATAAAGCAGCTTGAAGGGAGAAATTTTGTGGACACCCTTCTATTGAGACTTTGGAACAACCTTGCTCCCCTGAATTAGAGCTCCTTTGGAAAGTGGGACTGAATGTTAGCTCTCCAGCACAGAAGAGGATTTTTTCTATGGAATTAATGTATCCTAATTATTCCAGCTCTGCCCAGAGGACAACCCCTTTTGCATAAATATGACTCACTTTTCCTACCCATGCTACAAAATATTCCTGACCTGGGAATATTTCTCTTCTTCAGAAAGTCTGCATTTGCATGATCATGCTTTTTTTGGTATTTGGTTAGGGCGAAAGCCAATGAAAAAAAGAAAACACATCTCTAGAAAAAACACTGGGGTAGTTTTCTAATGGGGTACATGAGAAGTGTAATTATGATCCATTGGTAGTGGTGGGTATGCACATAACTGTAGTCTAAAGGGTTAACATAGACAGTGTGTATTGTGTCTTTCTTGAGCAGAAAGTGGCAAATCCCAGTGGCCTTACTTGCCCTCCTAAATAATAAATCATTTTTATGAATGATTTCAGGAGAAGCTGCCCACCCTGCTGAAGTTATTCAGGTGCTGTTGTCAAGAACAGCTTTGGTGTCAGGGGCTGAGGACATGATGGCTGGAACATAGATGCTTGTGATATTTAGTCAGGCAGGTCACAAGCAAGTCAGGACTAATTCCTGGTGTTTTTCTTTATTACGATTTTTTTCTTTATTAGGAGTAGGGAAACACAATAACAACTTTGGGGCATTTTTAAATTAAAAAACAAGGGTGAAAAAGAAAACCAAACTGAATGTGATTGATGCTGCTTATTTGCTCGTATGTTGCCAGGGAGCTCTGAGGAGAGCAGGGAACAACCAATAGCAGGCAATAGGGGTGGAGGAGGCCTTTTTAATTATATCACATAGTTTTTCAAAATAATATTATTTTATCTCTCACAGGATCTTAAATAAACAACTCGGAAACACATCATGTTATATTTTTGCATGTGGATTGCCTGCTCAGCCATGGTTAACAACTGACTTTGCGTTTAGGTTCCTGTTCAGACAGGCTGAATTGTCACCCTTACGCTGCTGGAAAGATAATAGTCTAGAAGAAATAGGAAATTGGAGAAGACCTGCAAGAACGAGTTCAGCATCCAAAGGATCCCGCACTTAAAGCTGTCAGAAACCCCCCCCATCTACGCATGCATGCTGCAGGATGAGCAGAGCAGTGGTCAGCATAAAAGGACTGCATCCACAGGCAGGAAAAGTCGGTTCTGTCACTGCAGAGATGCCCCCTCCCCAGGGAACTGGAACGGCTGCACCGTGTGGGGGCAGACCAGGCAGAGGTGGAGAATGGCCAGGTGAGATCTGTGGGTGGTGCACAAAAGCTTCACTGGTTGTGCTCGAGACCATTTTTTCCTACCTGTTCCTGAAAAGGTGGAGCAGTTGTTAAAAAGAAAAGGCAGAGAGATCCTCTCATCCATCAGTGAAGCAGTGCCAAGTTAGCTTGGGTGTTTGGTGTCCCTCATGGTGCTTCACTGCAGCTGCAGTGGTCTCAAGATGCAAGAAGGGAAATCCTTTCTCCTGGCCCTACCTGGGTAGGAATTTGTTGTGTTCCTTGATGTGTTCTCCAGATTAGGCATCTTTTCATATGTGCACCTGGGCAAAAGTTTCAGTACATCCAGGGGATCTTCTCTCTCAGGCACAGGAGCCATATGTTTAGGTAGCAGTTGCCCTGGCAGGATGAAGACCTAACTCAGGATACAGCCTTATCAAAACAGGCTATGTGCAATGAAAGGTTGTGGGAAACAAAGCGATAAATCTTAAGGAAGATATTGAGATCTGAATTATGCAATTAAGATGCTGTTGTGGAGTAATGTGACTAATCTATGGAGACTATATCCACATGAGCATGCTAGGGTATGCCACAGAACATCCCAAGTTCCTGCCTTTTCAGTGGTCCAAACTGGGTGCCTGCCCAGACCATGTCACTACTCACCATCAGCCAGCACGCCCTGCTTTCCCTTGTGTTCAGAAACTGGGACTGTGGAGAGGAGGCGGTGGGAAGGTGTGGGGTGAGAATGTGGTGGAGAAAATCTGGAGCTAGCAACTGGGAACTGCTGACCAATTTGCTAATACAGACACAGTTTAGAAACTGGGGCTTCCTGCAATTACATCAGTATCGGCTTGTACTTAAACGATCAAGCCAGCCTGGATCCACAGAAAATGTTACAGAAAAGACTGGACACAACTCATTCCATGACAACCATCTGTGTCTACAGAAGACCCCACACATCTCAGAGAAGTATTCATTACAGATCTGTGGCTGCAGAGGAACCACAGTGACGCTAACTCACAAATGCATTTTAGGGGCTGGGCAGGAAGGCGGCAGTGGGCATAGTTTTATTGCCCTCTCCTGTCCAACAAAATATCTGCTGGGGGAAGTTCTGTTACTGCTAACTCCACCAAGAGACACGCAGGTCACTTGTCACTCTGTGTGGCTTACAGGCTACCACAAAGTAAGCAGGACGGACACCTCATGGATCTGCCTAAGGAACACTCTGTTTAGGGACGCAAATGATTTTCACTCAGCCCTAGATCCAAAGCCTGAAGAAAATATTTTTAATAAGAAGAGAGCAGTTGGGGTCCCAGCTCTTTTTTATTCCTTTTCTTTACTTGTTTGTGAAAGAGATGCACCTTTCTTCTCACAGTCAAAGCCAGGTGCCTCCTTTCCCCTCAATTTTTGAGGATATGCCGTTTTCCTTCAGTGCGTTCCCAAAAGAATTAGAGGATGGAAAAACATCTTTTCCTGCACAGCATGTTGACACAATGCCAAGATACTGCTAGGGACAGAAATAAGTGCAGAAATAACCCTGATACGCAAGACCCGAGATCCTACCTTCATGGCTCCAGATTTCCATGAGTGTCTCCAAGTCAGAAGGCTTGACATCATATCAAACCCTACCGACAGATGATTTAATAAGAAAAGAGCCATACAGGTCTGATGAGGAAGATGTACATTTCACCCCAGACTACTGGAGAAAAGAAAAATAAAGGGGTGGAGTGAAAAAGATTAAAATGGAGACTGACCAGCAAAGTTGGGGTGAGGAGAAGTCCCCACGTTTCCTGTGTGGTTTTATGTCTGTAGAGTCTGCTTTTGCAATGATTAATATAACAAACAAGGGACTCACAAAAAGGCTCCTAATGCTCACTGATCAGAAGTATAATGACGTGTAAGCTGCAGCTGTTCCAGTGGATTTCTGAACAGCAGGCTCTTGTTGAATGAGCCCCATGATTATTTATCTCCATCGTGGGCTCTTTATTCCAAGGTATTTGTTGTCTTCTCTGCATTTTGACCGTCTGTCCTTATGCATAGAAAGCTCCGATAATGGATTTTTTTTATTAGCCTCCTCTTCCTCCTGCTTCTACAAACACAATGCACCCCCGAATCACTGCGTTATGAAAGGGAAGGCACTGCCAGTGTTTTAACAAGGGCCTCCCACAGCATTCTTCCCCATTAGCCTCATAAACACAGGGCAGTGCTGGAGCATGTGCTGCAGAGAGAAGGGTCAGGAGACTATTTATTCTCCCCATTTAAACAAAAATGCTTTCTCGTGAGCAAGGAGAGAAGCAAACAAATAAATTAAGCTGTGCCTTGATGGAAGCATTTATACTGTGTCCTTGGGAAATGTACCAAGTGTGGGGATAGTGCAGGCCAGTGTTTAACTTGGCTGATTTGAAATGGTTTGTGTGTAAGTGGAGACCTTGCAGGGGCACTGAGTGCATTCTGCCGCTTGATTTTTTTTTTCTTTTTTAATATCTTGTGTCTGGTACAATCTGCTCTGTTTCAAGGTAAAGTGCTCGTTCTTTGGAGTCACTTTGTGACAGCACTGTCAGCTGGAGTTGCAGGCCTGAGGCTTGGAGAGAGAAGACCAGAGGTCTAATTGTGGTTGCTGCAGACCTGCTGCCTGATGCCGAGGGAATGCCGTATTTCTACTTGCCAGATGAGGATAATGTTTGTGCACCCACCTCACAGCTAATGTATTACTGCTTGAAATGGCAAATATTTTTACTATTTTACTATTTTCTTGAGACCCACTGTAGGCAGGCATGGCTGATCATGGCCTTCTCAAACAGGAGGAAAAACTAAGCCAGTGGCTCCTGGCCGTGTCCCCAGCCCTTTGGTTTATCCCTGCTGTGAATCTGCACACTTGGTCCAGTTGGAGGCTGGAAGTTACACTCAGGAATTCATTGGCTGAAAGCAGAACACGGTTACAGGAAAAGCTCTTTGGATAGTGTGAACTGGCATAGTGCTCCTGACATCAGCAGGGTTATGCTGACTTACATCCAGCAGTGATACGGCTCTAAATGTCCCTATTTATCAACATTTTAATATGAAAAGACATGTTTCTATTATTGTATTTCATTTTCAGCTGGTTCTTTTTCTCCCTTTATTCCCCTGGGATGACATCATTGGAAGCCTGTTAGTAACACTTCTCTCCCTGTCACTCACTGGACCAACATGTATTTTCTCTCCACGTGATTCTATTGGAGCTGTAAACTAAAAAGGTTCTTTGATTATCATTTTTATGCAAGGTCAGCAGAAAGAGCATGCCTGCTATTTTTAAGAGAGTTTTAAACATTATTTTACATTTTTTTTCTGAATACATAAACACAGAAATGAAAAGGCTGAGTGACGCGTTCCTGCCCTCCTTCCCCATCATACTTTCTTCCTAGAAACCAGTCTTGCACAGGCTGTACAGAGGAGGGCACCAAGTCTGTGCATTCCTTGAACGGTTTGGCTCCACTTTAAAGTGGGTGATGAGTGGCAATAAAACAAAACCCAACGGACAAATGAAGTCTCCAAACCAGTATCAGTGTGGGCATGGGCTCTTCCAGTTAGGCAACTTTGGATGAATGAAACACACCATTAAAAAAGAAGGGCAGCCTGAAATCAAAGGCTTGCTGTGGCTTGCTGTGACTTCTCACAGCAGCATGCCGTAACCCCTGGTCTCACACTGCTGCAGGCATAGCCACAAGACTGTGTTCTTTCACAGGCTGGTTGGAATGTGAAACAGAGGAAGGAGGGCAGGCAGGTTTGGGGGTTTTTGACATTTCCAGGCAATCACTTACTCAGACAGCCAGGTGGCTGGGACTGTGACAAGATGCAACAGCTGAATGGACCAGACAAACGGAAGTGGCAGCAGGCCTAAAGGGCAGTAGACAAGCCGAAACTCGCAGAGTGGGTGGCAGCTTTGGCTTACCAGCTGCCCCTGCCCTCAGGGGGAAAGGTCATATCACATCCAAGGAAGGGTCAATAGAGGTTGTGGTGTGGGGACCTTGGAGAGGATAGACATCACTTGTGCAATGCAATGTAGAGGAGACCTCTACAGTTCATTCTTCACCTCAAGTACTTCAGTGGATTCATCAATGACTGTGCAGCTCTTGCACTACGCCGACACTGAGGTCCCCTTTACCCCTAGGTCTTATTCTGAATCTCCTACAAGACTCTCTTCTTAAGAGGCACCTCTTCCACAGCTGCATTGTCCCCAGGGCTCTGGAGAATGCTTCTCAGCTCCTGCATGAGGGCGCACATCCTGGCCATGTTCTTGTGACATACCAGGTTGAGCCTGAGAAGAAGACAAGGCTTTCAGGGAGTCAGGGATGAAGCTACACACTGCAGCAGGTGCCTCGATTCTTCATCTGGGGAATGAGCTTGCCGGGGCTGTGGGGAGGTATTTCAGAGCTGGCTGAGCTGTAGCCACTGAAACATAAGGGCATGTAGAGACCTGCAGGATGCAGGCAGCAGGGAAGTCAGACTCTTGTGCAACTGTATTGATTGCATCAAGGCTAAATTTGCTCCTTTAAATGCTGAGAATGCATCGTGATTATTATTAGACACTGCTTCTTTTCTTGTTGTGAATGGTTGCATATATTAATACTCATAGGAACTGGACAAAATTACTTGCCCACAGCTTTTTATAATGTCTAGAGTTCAAAAAAAAAAGCATGGGGTGCTTTTAACCAGATTGTAACATTTTTGTCTCACACAGCTGATGGGATGTCTGCTCTACATCCATCCATTTTCTGCTTAAAAGGTCATGTTTAATTTTCTAAATGAGCCCACCCCCTGCCCCAAGCACTCAACTCTAGACAATATCTTTTCTCTCTCCATGGCAAGACATCACTACATTTTTCCTTCACTACTATGCTGAAAGGGTGCTTGTGCTTACAGGGCTTGTGTGCAGTGAGGGAGAAAAAACATCTGCCACCAGTGACTTCCTAGACATGGTATATTTACAAACCTTGTTAGTTGCCATGAATACGTCATGCCTGGTTGATGCCCTTATGGGCAAAGTAAAATTGTATGAAGAGTATTCTTTTTTCTGCTCCCCTAAGGAAAATGGCCTCATTTTGTAAAGGTAGCACATAGGTGTGAGAGCCCCAGGGGAAGGGGAAGAACATCCTGTAATTCACTTAAAACCAAAACCAACTGGCCATCTCTAAAAGTTCTGCCACAGGTAGGTAACTGCAGTCTCTCTCCCGAGCTCCACAGCAGCACACTGGACCTGACACATGCCAGTTTTGGTCTATGCTCCCGCCTAAAAAATGTGGTGCTAGAGGAATGGTATTAAATATTTTCTGTGGTAGAGCTCTGCATCAGTTAGCCTTCACCCATACACGTGATTATCTTATGTCACCATTGCTGTTAGCCTCCCCTACCCGAGAGGAACTCCTCTCCAGTGTTATTTTCCAAGGCTGTGAGGGGTGCATCTGTACTGTTTCAAAACCCCAAGTATCAGCTAATGATAGATATGGAAGGTGCGTGGCTTTCGTAAGTATTCTTATGACTTCTGAAAAGGTATGTTCCTTTTCAAACAGCATTCTTTCAATGGGTTCCATTTTAATGAGATCCTATTTCTCTACTGTTCCAGGAACAATTTTCTTAATTTCCTTTAGCCTACTAATACCTCCTGACAACATCTTTCTGTTATCATTTGTGTTATACATTGCAGTCCAAAACTCTGCTCCTCTTGTAGCTTGCTTCTGAGGGCACGACAGAGAAGTAGCTGAGTAGTCTCTGCAAGGCTGGTTGTTTTGTAACAAGGCAGTAGGTTACCATTAGAAGTTCATGTAAGCAATAGTTAAACCTTATGTAATAAATCTGACTCAGTCTAAGAGAAGCAGACACTCTGAACATGATGAACATGCATATGTCAGTAGTCAGAGGGTTGGAATCCCTTTTCCATGCCAGCACCTGTTTCTGTAACAAGACCTTTTACTAGCCCTGATTCAATTTTCTCAGCGTTTAACTAAAGAATTTGGAAATGCTCACAATTGCCTGCATTTGCCAAATAATCCTTCCAACAAGACCCAAATTCTGAAATTTGGGATTCACCCAGGTACGAAGCTAATTAAATAATCACTCCATTGCTTTTTGTTGAGCTTTAAAATCTGCAAATCATGCTATGCTAGGTTTTTTTCAGGTACATCTGACTGTTCCTCTAGCATCTTTTCATAAACAATTGCCTCCCACTTTAAAAAAAAAACAACTTACTTCTGCCTCCCTGCTTTTATAATACAGAGCACCATTTGTAAAGAACACTGTCATGGTCCTAGAAAGGTTTCAAAATCTTCTCCCACGTGGAACAGATAGCAGAGATAGGCGGAGTAGCAGACCATTGCCTTCAGCGTTCCTACAGGAGCACTTTACTGATATTGGCTCATATTTTTTCCTCTTGAACTGTGGAGCCAATCTTTGTGTGCCCTCTTGGATGTGTAAGTTGCTCTTTGTTTGGCACACCACCTGAATGTCAATGGGCACAATAATGGTGCTTTACAATTCATCAGTATTTTCTGGCGCATCTGCACACAAATACATGCATTATGCTTTCAGCTATATTGCAGTTTGTCTCTAACTTGCATTCCTTTTTCCTCTCATGCTTGAACTCTCAGGTTTGCAAATACTGCCACTCAGGTTTACAAACACTGCTAAGGAGTGCTCCGTCAGAGACTGCTGCATGTGGGCTCTGACCCTACCTACAGCGTGCAACACTCTGTGTGACACACACAGCAAGCTGAAAAAATGCACTTTCCTATCCTGTTTACCTTTTAAAGGCATCCTAGGGAGCTGGCAGCTACAGCTCAACGCAAAGGAAATGTAGGAAAATAGGAGTGCATTATGGGCCCAGTCCCACAAAGTAATGAGCACACCCAGTAATCCCATGTTCCTGAGATCCAGCTCCCCAGTCTTTGCACAATTAAACATCAGAGCTGAAATATCTCACCTAAATAAAATGCCCTTTTCAGCATTTGTGAGCGTGGAAAGGACCAGGTTTGGGAAACACGGAAGTGGAACTTGCCAAAGGCCTATGGGATGGCAAACAAAAGGCACAGAGCCAGAACAGAGATAAAGGATGTGATTAAAACAGCAGTACCAGCAGGTGAAAGGCCATGGTATATGCAGAGACAGAGTGCACCTCAGTGCAGTTCAATAGGAACGGACGCTACCAGAGACTGAAAGACTGGAAAGAGGCAGTTGGTGGCCAGAAGAGACGATAAATCTTGAAGTGGCATGAATTCGTCTGTTATCTGGTTGAAGCACTGAGGCAGCACTCCCTGATAGACAAATTCAGGAAGCAATGACATTAAATAGATGTAAACAAGCTGTTTCAGCACTAAAATTTTGTTACTAACCAATTAAATTTCATCTTCAACCCTTAGCTGGCGGCCCTGGCTCACAGCCCCTTCGCTCTTATTGTTTCACATAGATAAAACATGTTGTATACTATTTTCATCAAAATCGGGAGATGGATGGAAAGCTCTTCCCTTCTCTAATGAGGCTGAAAGACTCCTTACCCTACATATCAGAGGAGCTTGTCACATTTACATTAATTGATGCTGAGAGTTTTAGGGTTGTTCAGAAAGTGTTCAGGGCCAAAGGAGGAATGGAAAGCCCATGAAAATGTGTGGTTAAAGTGGATCAGGCTTTGCATTAGTGACGCCTGCAATTTCCAAATCCAGTGCTCCTTCCTGAGGTTTAGCACTCATGCCACACCAAACAGTGCTGTGTGGGGAGCCAGAGACCCTTTGGCAAGCGGCTGTTTCATCCTCCAAGTAAGACTATTTTTACTAATCCCAGGAAAAAGTCCACAGAGCAGAAATGTCCTGCTGCTGCTACAGCCATCACCTGCCTCGTTCTGCCAATGATTTTGTCCATGCAAGAGTTTTTGTAACTGTAAACGACAATTCTGCTTATAATTCTTACATTTCAGCTTATACCTCTACAGTCCTTTCAATGTTCTTGGAGCTAATAATTTTGGCACAACTTTCATTTCGCATCACCCTCACCATTTACTGAAATGGATCTGTCCTGGGGACAGTTTCTTCTTTTTATAGCAGACTTTACTTCTGGATGGAGCTCTTCATTTCCAGGCATGGTCTGGTGCGTAATGACGAACAGTAAAGTTGAGAGAAAAAAAATAAATCATGATTTAGAGAAAGCAGAAACTTCTGAAACAGTGCAAAGCTTAAGCTGTTAGTCTTGGTGGGCCAAATGCTGATGGCCTTTATGAACAACAAACATCTGTAAACATGGGGTGATTCCTGGCCAGGACTGAGCTCAGTGTGAGCTACATCTCTCCAGATACCTGCTGCCTCCTGCAAAAGGTTGCCTTTGAAACACAGCCATGAGCACTGTGACATACCAGCGAGCTTCTCCCTCTTGACAGCAAATGCGTTTATAGCCAGACCTTAAAAAGAGCATTCCCTGGTTATTAGGGTGCACGGTGCTCTCCCACTGCCCTACCTCTGAGACGGCATTTGCTGCGTAGCAGCAAAGACAGACGAGGAGCTGGGGGATTCATCATACTAGCATTAATCACAGTAATAAAGCCGCCCAGAGACGCTCCAGGCTGGAGCTCGTTATGAAGGCAAGGAGGGCTGCGTGCCCGCTGCGCCGCGGCCCTCACACCCTCACCGGCTTCTCCCGGCAGCCAGCGGCCCCGCAGCACTGAAACGGCTGCTGGGGTCTCGGCTGGGCCTCGCTGTTGCCCGGGAGAAAGCCGGGCGGGGGCCGGCGAGGGCGGCCCGGCCGGCCCTGCCTGTGGGGCCAGCGGTGGCCGCGCTCCCCGCGGCCGCGAGCGCGGGCGGTCCGTTAACAGTTACTTAACGGTTCGTTAACTGCC